>NC_135977.1:14705766-15010105 GCF_053455715.1 Rhinoraja longicauda
CCTCCCTCTCTCCAGCCACCCATGACCCCCCCTCCTCTCTCAGTGCCTCTCCCTTCCAGCGCTCCCCATCAATCTCTCACCTCTCGTCCTCTTCCCACTCTTCCTTCTCACCTGCCCCTCTCACTCTCCACACCTCCGCACCCTTCTCTCTCCCTTGCCTGCTCCCTCTCTTTCAGTTCATGCCCACTCTTGCAAAGTGACATCTGACCTCCAACGTGCCCCTCTCTTCCAATTTGTGTTCCATCAAATGTCAGGGGCGTCATGATCACGAGTTACCCTTTCCCATTCCCCAGGAACACTGAGAACCAATTATTCATCCTCTGGGAATGCTGAGATAGACAGATAACAACACTCACAGATTGGGAATACTGTCAGGATTAGCTGATTGCTGAGAAATAGTAATAATGGGTCATCCCTGTTCGCAGGAATACTATGACTGTTGGGAATTCGCTCTCCCAGGAAACTTGCAGTGGGTGATTATTCCCAACCCATTATCCCTACTGAAGGTCTGAAGAAGGGTCTCGATCCGAAACATCACCCATTCCTTCTCTCCAGAGATGTTGCCAGTCCCGCTGAGTTACTCCAGCATTTTATGTCAATCCATTATCCCTACAGCTAGGAATGTCACAATGATGGGTAATCATTCTTAGGAAGGTATCATGGCTGACTATTCCCATTCCTGTGGTAACCTAGGAATGCTGTGGTAGGCAGTGGTGCACCATCCTGGGAATTCTGGGGTACACAGTTGTGCACCATCCTGGGAATTCTGTGGTACACAGTTGTGCACCATCCTGGGAATTCTGTGGTACACAGTTGTGCACTATCCTGGGAATGCTGTGACAGTTTCCCCTTTCCCAATCGCAGGCATGCTGTTATAAATGGTGACCCATTCTCGTACGAATGCTCTGATACCTGATGATAATAGGTCCAGGGAATTCTGCAGTTGCCCATTATCCCAGAGAATCCTGCAACACACTACCATTCAGATTCCCAGGAATGTTGCAATGGCGGTTATCAACTTTTCGAGGGCTGCTGCTTAATCTGTATTTCCATTATCCCTGGAATGCTGCAACATCGACTCCTGTCAATACCATGCTGTTACCCCAGTTCCCAGTCACTTTGTGATAACCGCTAATCTATTTCCCCTGGAATGTGTGATGAAGATTATCCTTCCTCCCCAAGCGCTGTGATATGGCTCATTCCCACACCCAGATATGCCACGTTAGTTTTTTTTAATTCCAAAATGAGGGAATGCATTGAAAGTCGATTACATCTGCGTAAGCCAATTACACCCCAGCGGTATGAACATTGACTTCTCCAACCTCTGTCCCTCTCTTTCCCCTCCCCCTTCCCAGTTCTTCCACTGTCTTCCTGTCTCCGACTACATCCTATCTTTGTCCGGCCCCCTCCACTGACATCAGGCTGAAGAAGGGTCTTGACCCAAAATGTCACCCATTCCTTCTCTTCTGAGATGCTGCCTGACCCGCTGAGTTACTCCAGCATTTTGTGTCGTACTGCCCAAAGGAAGTGAAAAGAGGAAATGACCAGGGTGTAAATTAACCTTGGTTATGTTGGCTGCTTTCTGGAGGCAACGTGAAGTGTAGATGGAGTTGATCAGGAAGAGGCTGGTAGAGTCATAGAGTGATGCAGAGTGGAAACGGGTCCTTCGGCCCAACTTACCCAAACCGGCCAACATGTCCCAGCTACACTAATCCCGCCTGCCTGCATTTGGTCCATATCCCTCCCAACCTGTCCTATCCATGTCCCTGTCTAACTGTTTGTTAAATGTTGGGATAGTCCCAGCCTCAACTATCTCCTCTGGCAGCTTGTTCCATACACCCACCACCATCTGTGTGAAAAAGTTACCCCTTAGTTTCCTATTAAATCTTTTTCCCTTCAGATTAAACCTATGTCCTCTGGTCCTCGATTCACCTACGCTGGGCAAGAGACTCTGTGCATCTACCCGATCTATTCCTCTCATTATTTTATACACCTCTATAAGATCACCCCTCATCCACCTGCGCTCCAGGGAATAGAGTCCCAGCCTACTCTACCTCTCCCTATAGCTCAGACCCTCTAGTCCTGGCAACATCCTGGTAAATCCTCTCTGTACTCTTTGCAGCTTGACAACATCTTTCCTATAACATGGTGCCCAGAACTGAACACAATACTCTAAATGCAGTCTCACCAACATCTTATACAACTGCAACATGACCTCCCAACTTCTTTACTCAATACTCTGACTGATGAAGGTCAATGTGCCAAAAGCCTTTTTGACCACCTTATCTACCTGCGACTCGACCTTCAAAGAACCATGCACCTGTACTCCTAGATCCCTCTGCTCTACAACACTCCCCAGAGGCCTACCATTCACTGTGTAAGTCTTGCCCATGTTACACTTCACTTTCCCAAAATGCAACACTTCACGTTTCTCAGTATTAAATTCCATCAACCATTCCTCAGCCCACCTGGCCAATCGATCAAAATCCTGCTGCAATTTTTCACGACCATCTTCACTATCTGCAAAACCACCCACTTTTGTATCATCAACAAACTTGCTAATCTTGCCTCCTGGTCCCTTTTTGCCCTTCTGATTTTGTTTTTTAGTTTACTCCTCAGTTCCCGAATCTCCTCCAGAGATGCACTTGATCCCAGCTGTCTATACCTGTCCCAGGCGCCAATCTTATTCTTGACCAATGCCTCAATTTCCCTCATCGGCCAAGGTTCATTCGCATCACAAGACAAACCATCCGTAATGTCCCCTCTGACTGAGAATCTATGCTATTAGCTGATATAGTTAATTAGAGATAGAGATATACATCTCCTGTAGCTTCCCGTACCAGAAAAAAGACTAAAAATAATCGGGTATCGATCTCACTACCACCACCTAGTATGTCTAGATCAAGAAGACGACGAAGAAATCAGAGGCAGATGTTTCAGTCATACTGATAATAGTAGTGAGGATTCTGAGGATGAACCGTTATCCCTAAAGTCTGAATCTGATATTGAAAACCCTGTTGTATATAATCAACGTCCCGTCAATTTCCGGTCAGGTAAATGCCCAATCCTGCCTTTAACCCAGCAGTTCAGGTGGGCGTTAATAATCTTCAGACTGTGGGAATTTTCTTTCCTTGGAAACCTAGCGATATAATGGCAATTTTGGCTAGAATGCCGGAAAGCAAGGAGTCGCCCTCCTCATTTGTGGACTTTCTTCGGACCACTACACAAGTCTACCAGGCAGAATCTAGGGATTTATGGGCCTTAGTAAAACAGATCTTAACCCCAGCCAAACATGTAAGATTCCTGGCTAATTTGAATTTTGCAAGCCATGATGCTCTGGCAGTTCAGCATGTTCAAAATGACGCCCGTGAAAATGCCATATATGAGGCCCTGGTGGTCACCTTCCGAAAGCCAGTTAACATTTCCAAAGTCCTAGATACGAAACCATGGAAAAATGAAGGAGCAGAGGAGTTTATGGAAAGATTCTCGGAGGTGTACCGAAGTCAGTCAGGAGACATTAATTACCAGCATGGGATATACTCAGCACAATACTGTGCTTTCCTGATAAGCTGCCTTCCGACTTCAGTTGCTGAGGTGATAAAGGCTATCAATATGGATTGGGCAGAAAGTAACGTTGGCCGGATGGAAAGAGCAGTGAAATATTATTGGAAAGACAGCAAGAGTCAGGAAGCCAATCCGACCTCGGTCAAAGTAAAGACTGAGTATGTGATGAGGAAGAACAAACCCAAGCCTGTCCCAGGCAGGGCGGGGTATCGGAGGGAGCCCCAATACTGTGTCCCCGAATGGGGGAACGGACCAGAGTTCGGATATGTCAATTACCAACGCCCGCCCACTCTTACTCAAGGCCCGCCCGCCACTCCCCGGAGACAAGGTTTCAGCGAGGAGAGGGGGGGGGGGGGGGGGGGGGGCAGACAAGGAGGACCAGGCGTCTGCTTTAACTGCGGCCAGCAGGGCCAATGGAAAAAGGAGTGCCCCTCTCTCAGACAAGGAGGAGAGGGACCCGTGCAAGGATACCGGGGAGATTGGCAGGGAAATAGGGGACAAGGAGGATATGCAAACTTTTCCCAGGATAACGCCTTTTCCCAGTACTGACTAGCCAACCTCTCGACCCGAAACGTCACCCATTCCTTCTCTCCTGAGATGCTGCCTGACCTGCTGAGTTACTCCAGCATTTTGTGAATAAGTACCTTCGATTTGTACCAGCATCTGCAGTTACTTTCTTACATTAGCCAACCTCGTGGTGAACGGGTCTCACTCAATCGGACAAAGAGCCCGTTCTATCACTGATGATTAAAGGAAGCTGGCATACTTTTTTAGTGGACACTGGGGCATCCATGTCCTCTGTCCAGTCAGAACTCAACCACCCTAAATCAGGAAGGACACAAAGCTTGTCTGGATTCCAGGGGCAAGCACGACAGTATCCGATATCTGAACCAGTTGATGTACCATTTCAAAATGAATCTGTGAAGCATCAGTTTGTGATTACCACCGGGTTAGATTGCTATCTTATAGCCAGAGACCTGACTGCTATGTGCCTTTCAATTAAGCCTTGAGTGTGGAGATGAAGGAATCACTGTAAAACCATGGGCCCTTAGGAGACAATGTTATGCCTCTACAACTCCCCAATGGTGGACTCTGGATTTGAAGGACCAATCCCCTTCTCATGTTACCCTAGCTGATGACCAAAGCGGAGGGAACATTGAATTAGAAACTTTCTACAAGGGGCATGAGGGGAGCGAGTGGAATGTTGTGATCAGAGCCCTTGTTACGCGACCACAGGGAGAGGCAGAATATGTAGAGGTCCCTCCGGAACTATGAGAGCAACCCCCTATGGTAGCCCCACACATCACAAGGAAAATGAACTCTCCGTACCATGCGAAGGATTTGGGACCCATGGTAAAGCGAGTGGTTGAACAGGCTGATCCAAATCACTGGCAGAAGCGGTCCTTGCCAGGTGACTGTACTATCCTATTTTATCAATCTCCAAAAGTAGTCGTATCGCATTTGCATCATCATGTTGGGAGAGAGGTACAAGTATACGTGGATCCGCAGGTGTGGGCGGAGGACCCCACGCAGGTGGGATATGTTCAAATCACTCCCATCAAAGTTACCTTGCAAAAGGACGCCGTGCTGCCATCTATCGAACAGTATCCGTTAAAGCAGCAAGCTATACTGAGCATTGATAAATTAATCAAAGGATTACTGAAGCAGGGAATCCTTGTTAAGTGTCACTCTCCATGTAACACGCCCATACTGGCAGTTCCGAAACCAGGGAAGCCGGACCAGTACAGGCTAGTGTAGGATTTACGATCCATCCATGCTATTGTACAATCATTTCACGCATTGGTACCAAATCCAGCTCACATTTTAGCCCAGGTCCCTGCACAAGCAAAAATCTTTGCAATTGTTGATCTCCAGCACGCTTTCTTTTCTTTGCCCCTACACTCAGCAAGCCAATACCTCTTCGCTTTTACTTATAATGGCAACAGTATACGTGGACCCGACTGCCCCAAGGGTTCGTTAATTCCCCAACAATGTTCTCTAGGTGTCTGCAGGAGCAGTTGCAGGGTTTGACTTTCAGACACGGCTCCACTCTAGTTCAGTATGTGGATGATCTACCGGTAGCTAGCCCTGACGAGCAGAGCAACCCAGAAGACATGACCCAGTTGCTCAATTATCTGGCCTCACTAGGATACGTAGTATCCCAATCTAAGGTGTTGGTGGCTCAGAAGAAAGTTACGTTTCTTGGTGTGATGCTTTCAGCAACCGAAAGGAGTCTGGAGGAAAGCAGAATTGAACCGATCTGCCAGTTCCCAATACCTCGGAATGCAAAAACAAATGAGACAATGGTTGGGAAAGGTGAATTACTGCAGACAGTGGATACCTAATATCACCATGGAAACTAAACGACTGACACCCTATAGCAGTATGTAAGAAAATAACTGCAGATGCTGGTATTTATTCACAAAATGCTGGAGTAACTCAGCAGGTCAGGTAGCATCTCAGGAGAGAAGGAATGGGTGACGTTTCGGGTCGAGACCCTTCTTCAGTCTGAAGCCTGAAGAAGGGTCTCGACCCGAAACGTCACCCATTCCTTCTCTCCTGAAATGCTGCCTGACCTGCTGAGTTACTCCAGCATTTTGTGAATAAATGCCCTTTAGCATTATGGAGGGGGAGTTTCAGCTCGATCCAGATGCCCAGAAGGCATTTGAAAATCTAAAGGCAGCCTTGTCACAAGCACCAGCCTTGGGGAGGCCCCTTCAAGACAGACCCTTCCAGATGTACTGTTCAATCCTCACTGACTGCTCAACTGGCGTCCTCACTCAAATACATGGGGATAAGCATCGGCCAGTGGCTTATTACTCCTCTAAATTAGACCCAGTGGCACTGGGACACCCTGTAAGTACTCAAATTCTGACGGCTATTTATAACAGATTACAATCGGTTGCTAATCTGACTCTACAACAGGATATTACCGTCTACAGTTCACATTCAGTAGCAGTACTCCTAGGTCAGCTGCAAACCCAGCATCTTACCTTTGCCAGACAAAATAAGTATGAGATATACCTACTGAACAATCCCCGTCTGCAGTTTGAGCATTGTACTACCATCAACCCAGCATGCTTTCTTACCGAACCACCCCGGGAACAGATGGACCCTGGACATGACTGCCTATTTGTAATTAAAGAAAATACTTTGGTTAGGGAAGATTTATCAGATGTTGCAATGTTGGATCCTGATGTAACAATGTATGTAGATGGCAGTGCATCTGTCAGTCCGCTTGGGAAAAAACTTTCTGGATACGCAATCATAGATCAGGACGGCAAGACACCGGAGTCAGCAGCTTTTGAGTCTCCATATTCTGCCCAGCAAGCTGAACTGTTTGCTTTAATACGAGCTTGCATTTTGGGGAAGGACTCAAAATTCAATGTTTATACAGACTCGCGATATGCTTTCGGAGTGATCCATGATTTTGGACAATTGTGGAAAAACAGAGGATTCCTGACTTCTGCAGGAACACATATATCTCACCAAAAACTAGTATCGGATTTGTTACGAGCCCTTATGTTACCAAAACAGATTTATGTTATAAAATGTGCAGCCCACACGACAGGTCGTACACCGATAGATGTTGGGAACCGATGCGTAGACCAGGAAGCTAGAGAGGCGTCCCGGGGACAGCGGGTGGTTGTGCCTAAAATGATTTATCCCACAACAACCTGACCGCGGGAGAGGACAGCAGGAGAAGGGAAAGACATTGTGGCCTTCCATCACAGTGAGGAGAGAGAGGACTGGAGGAGGAGACTCACTGTGATGGATGTTTCTTTGATGGATGTTTCTTTTTTTGTGTGTTTTTGGGGTTGTGTAATTTTAATGCCTATTTAATGCTTTTATTGTTGGACTGTGGGTGACTGAATTTCGTCCAATATTGGATGACAGATAAAGCTATCTTGAATCTTGAATCTTGAATGAGCCAGACTAAAAGCTCAAATAAAAGCAAGTCTCCCTCGGAAAGGCCAATGCCAACCATCCAAGACGTCATTAAATTACAGGAGGACGCTCCTGACCGGGTTCAGGTACTGTGGAAACAGCTTGGGTGTACAGTTGATTGTGAATCTGAACTATCGATCACCCCTGCTGGACAGGATTGTATGCCAGATGATTTAGCAATGTGGGTTATTGAATGTATACACTTTGCAACTCACGTTTCTGGGCACTCACATTTCGGAGGACCTAACATGGTCCAATAACACTGCTGCGCTGGTCAAGAAGGCACAGCAACGACTGTTCTACCTAAGAACACTGAAAAAGTCTGGTCTACCCCAACAGCTGCTGACGACATTCTACCGCTGCACCATAGAGAGCATCCTAACACATGGCATCCCTGTGTGGTACCTCAGCTGCATGGAGGCAGAGAGGAAAGCTCTTCAGCGGGTAGTCCATAGAGCTCAGAGGACCATCTGAACACAGCTACCAGCCTTGGAGGGCATCTACAACACACGATGCCTCAGAAAAGCCGCCAGCATCCACTAAGACTCTTCACACCCCTGCAACAGTCTGTTTGAACTTCTACCATCGGGCAGACGATACAAGGCCTTCTACGCCCGCACCTCCAGACTCAGGAACAGCTTCATCCCCAGGGCCATAGCTGCTATGAACCGGTCCTGCTGAGCCGGATGGTCACATCGCGCAGTGAACCGGCACAGATCTACTTGCACTTTATTCTGTTTTAAAACTGTTCTAATTTGTTTCATTGGGTTGTTTAAATTAATACTGACTAACTAATTAATTTATTGCATCGTATGGGAGGCACATTCCCAATCTCGTTGTACCCCTGTACAATGACAATAAAGATGTATTGTATTGTGGCACTAAAGCAACCAGTGATACGCCCCCAGCCACATGCTGGCATCCACGGTTGCAATCCCTGGCTCAAGGTATTAACAATTGTTCCCTGATTTGTCTGTGACATAATCCTGGAAAGGGTATACCTTGTGAGATGGGTAAAACACCATTGCTCGTGGGTCCCTTTGAGACCCTCCAAATGGACTACATTGAGCTGGAAAGATATCAGCATTATAAATATGTATTAGTGATTGTAGATGTCTTTAATAAATGGATTGAGGCTTACCCGACAAGGGATAACAAAGCCTCTACTGCGGTGGAAGTGTTAATGAGAAAAATTATTCCCAGGTACGGAATTCCAAATCGCTTAAGTTCAGACAACGACCCTCATTTTGTGGGTCAAATAAATAAGGAATTCTGTACCCAGATGGGTATCCAGCAGCAGTTACATTGTGCCTACAGACCTCAGGCTGCTGGATTGGTTGAAAGGGTTAATCAAACCTTGAAAAATAAATTGGCTAAACTGCAGGTTGAAACGGGAACTACATGGCTCAAATTACTTCCCGCGGCCCTGTTTCAGATACATACTACCCCGGCTGGGGAAGCACGCCTGAGTCCTGCTGAAATTATTTACAGCAGACCTCTCAGCACCCCCATGGGACCAGAATGTTCCAAAGACTGTTCACTTTCACCACGTGACAACAGAAATGACTAACTATATTTTATCGTTAACATGGGCATTAAGAGACCTACATTCCAGGGTACGAGCAGCGTACGTTGAACTCCCACCTTTAATCACTCGGTCTAAAATTGAACCAGGTGTTGATGTGATGATCAAGAATTGGACGAGGAAGGGGTTGGATGCTCGATGGGAAGGACCCTACCAGGTTCTTCTCACAACCCCAACCGCAACTAAGGTGGAAGGGAGAAATGCATGGATCCATCTTCACCACTGTAAAATTGTCAATAATGAACCTGAAACCTAAATTACTAACTTTTTTTCTTAAGAAATATCTCTTCAGAATAGATGGATCATCTTACAATGAAAGTGCACCTGGTGATCATCTGTTTTAAAGCCTTACTGATTCCGGGAATGATGAAGGAAAGAATGTGCAGGCCGAACCAGCCTAACCAAGTGCACCACCTGTGTCAAGGAGATGATGATAACCCGGAGGGATTTGGAAAATGGAACGTCAGCCGACTGAAAGGTTGCATTGGACTTTTGAGGCATCTTCACTTTTCGTTACTGTTGAAGGACCATCATCATAAAATGTTACCTTGTTATTGGACTAAGTGTAAATTTGATTATGTATGCCAAAGTGAGGAAGGTAGATTTCCCATGGAACTATGTCTGGTCTCTCCACCACAAACGTAAACCTGATCTCAAGTTTCTCGGAGAAGTCCCAAGAGGTAACTTCTTTCTCCGAGCTCACTCAGCTATGTACTCCCCACAGTCAGTTGTTTGTTACCCACCCATGACCTCAGTACAGGCACTATTCAGCATAAAACCAGAATGAGACCCTCTAAAGTACCTTACATGTGATAATTGGAGGGAGAAAGCAAAAATAAAGGCGCCTAAACCTATCCACCTCATTTATGAACCCTTTACTGCCCCGCCTGCTATGTGTCTCCCATTACCAAAGGATAATTCATATTCACAGGACGTATGTTTGGTCGCGGATATCGCCAAACTGTGCAAATTCACACTCAACGATGACCTCGGGTCATATGAGAATTGTTTCCAGCAGGAAAAGGAGGGATGCGTATATGTTGATAACCCGAGCAACATCACATGCTTGATGTCGTTTTGTGATAACAGGACCTGTCAGGTCACAGGCGGACAAGGGAAGTGTAAATGTCACCACTATACCTGTGTTCCATTTGCTATGGGAATCCAACTAGTCTGTGGAGTATGCAATAGAATGCATGTGGTGGTAGGAAACTATACGTTCCCACTTACCCAGATGACTAAAGAAAGAGGTGGCAGGGATGCGCGATGGTTCTCTGAGCAGTTTAGGGACTGAATAGAGAGAGGTGAATTAAACATGTATTCGATATGTCATGGCACTTTTTTTTAACAGACTCAAATCTCTTATTTTTCTTTAATGGTACAGCCACTAATGTCCTGAATCCACCATTCCCTAGGCAGGTGGCGATAGGAACCCTAATTCCTATGACAATACCCTGTCCCTCCCAGTGGGTGTCTCGTTAAAGGTTGGTTACTAAAACTGTTTCAGAAGAATTTTGTTCAAAGTGGAAAGATCCCACATCTCTGGGAACATGTGGGAGCTCTGTAGGATATGGATGGGTGAGCTTCTTTAGTCTAGGCTTCACTGGAGGTTATTTGGCTGCCAATAATCGCAATTACCTCATTTGTGGTCTCACTATCTTGGGTAATGCAACTACGGGGGGCCTCGACATGATTACCCAGGGACTTACTGAACTTAGGCTCTTTACTGTGCAGAACAGATATGCCCTAGATTATTTGTTGGCTCGAGAAGGTGGTGTCTGTGCTATAGTGAAAGGTAGGTGTATGATGGAAGTTAGGGATCAGACAGAGAATATTACTCGTTTCATCACAAAGAGAAGGGAGCAAATGGATAACATGAAGGAGTCGAATAGTTGGGGTGATTGGGGTTTCAGAGGCTGGTCGGACAAGTTGATGAATATAGCATTGTATCTGGGAATTTTAATTGTTTGTATTTTTGTAGGGTTGGCTATTCTGAATGCACATTGAGAAGAATGCAGATGGTGTTAGAGAGTATTGGTACTTCAAGAATGTTAGTGGGAAGACAAACTGAATTGTGTGATAAGGAGGCTGAGGATGTTGATAGGGTGAAGGAAGAGTTTGAATGACTAGGAAGGTTATTAGATTAGGAGGTAAAGATGAAGGGGAAGATGAAGTGGTTTTGAGGATGACCAACTTAATAGAATAGGTGTAGTAGGATATGTGGCCTTTGGAGAGCGATACCAGAAGAATGATGCATGTGTGGAGTTTTGGAACTGAAAGGGTTAAGGCGATGCAGGCAAGAAGCAGTTCATGTAAGAGATATTGTAGCAGGGAGTAGTTTTTCAGGTGTCAGGGGTCTTTGTTTAGAAGTGTTAATGATGGTCTAGTATTGATATAGTTTTCTTTTTGTAGAAATAAACAAGGTTTGGAATTAATTGTACTTAGAAGTTTGGTTAGTTGTTCTCTATCCACATGAGGGAATATGAAGGCATTGTTTTACTCTTGAGGTGTTTAATGTGATTTATTGTTTTAAGCTTTGATAGTTATCATAGAATGATAAAAAGGAGGGAATGAGAATCTATGCTATTAGCTGATATAATCATAGCACAAAAAGTAAGGAAATTTGTGTTTGGTAGATTATTTCTTTGTTGTAACAATGCTTCTTGGCAATAAATCTTATACCGTTGGAAAGCCTGTTTATTTCCCTTTTAAATGGTGCCACATTTGTAAGGAACATGCATTTGTGGGATGAGCAGCAGAGCTGAGTATATGGGTTGCGCCCATGAAATATTTGCCAAATCTTCTCTGCCAATGCCAAACAGCTTATTCTGCTGTTGCTATTGACTCTTGTTTTGAGCTTCTGGTACCCCCAGGTGCTGACAATCAGGTGCCTGATTGGCACCTGATTGGCAGCATCTGTGAGCATGGGCCCTGCTACAGTGGTCAGTAGGTGTCTGCTCCAAGAATCGGGATGCCACGTTTGGCTGATCTGGATAGGGCCCGTGCGATAGGGCAACTTCAAACTGGTGTTCCGCAAAACCAAGTTGCGGCATTATTTGGAGTGAGCCCTAGCACCATCTCCAAAGTGAAGGCCAAGTTCCATATAACAGGGGATATCAGAGACAGGCTGCGAAGTGGGCGTCCCAAGAAGATGACACCCGAAGAAGACCGTTTCTTCACCCTGTCAGCACTTAGGAACCGTAGGCTGTCTTCTACAGATTTGCAGTCAAGGTTTGCAGGACGATATGGCCGACGGCTCTCTGCCCAGACAATTCAGAACAGACTGCACGCAGCCGATCTCCGGTCTCATAGGGCTGCCAGGAGGCCTGCCATGACTGCCCTTCACCATCAGGCCCGTTTGCGCTGGTGTCGGCAACACGTGCACTGGAACCTGAACATGTGGAGGAACGTTATGTTCAGCGATGAGTCCAGATTCTGCCTACGGCAGTTGGATCATAGGGTCAAAGTGTGGAGATGATGTGGAGAACGCTATGCTGATTGCTGCACCGATAGAGTAACATCTTTTGGTGGAGGCAGTGTGATGGTGTGGGGCGGCATCTCCCTCACTGGAAAAACGAGGCTTGTCATCATTGGAGGCAATCTCAATGCAGAGAGATATCGAGATGAGATTCTGCAACCAGTGGCAACCCCATATCTCCACAGTCTGGGACCGAACTCTATCCTCCAAGATGACAATGCTCGCCCCCACAGAGCAGGGTTTCTCAGAGACTACCTCCAGAATTTGGGAGTGGAGAGGATGGAATGGCCTGCCAGCAGTCCTGACCTCAACCCCATTGAACACTTGTGGGATCAGCTTGGGCGTGCTGTTCTTGCCAGAGTGACCAACACAACCACGTTGGCTGACTTGCGACAAATGCTGGTTGAAGAATGGGATGCCATCCCACAACAGTGTGTGACCAGGCTGGTGACCAGCATGAGGAGGAGGAGGTGACAGGCTGTTGTGGCTGTGTATGGTTCTTCCACACGCTACTGAGGCTCCTTTTTATTAAATGAATAAATTGTTAAATTGCCAATATGTCTTGTTTCTTCAGACTTCAATCATCCAATCCACCAAACAACACGAACAAGAGTCAATGGCAGAATAAGCTGTTTGGCATTGGCAGAGAAGATTTGGCAGATTTTTCATGGGCGCAACCCACATACTCAGCTCTGCTGCTCATCCCACAAATGCATGTTCCTTACAAATGTGGCACCATTTAAAAGGGAAATAAACAGGCTTTCCAACGGTATAAGATTTATTGCCAAGAAGCATTGTTACAACAAAGAAATAATCTACCAAACACAAATTTCCTTACTTTTTGTGCTATTAGTTAATTAGAGATATTTTCTTACACTCGTTAATTAGGTATGTTGATATTTTGTTGTAGATGGTTGAAGATGGTTTATTTTGCTGTTGTCTTAGCTAATATAAAATGAATGCTTATTTTCAGTAGAAAGCAGTAAGATGGATACTTGTGGCAGAAATGTTATCATTGGGAATGGAATGTGTTTGTCCCTCAAGGAGTGATAGGGAGTAGACAAAGGCGTATCGGGTTTCTTTGTCCTTGAATTACTCCCTTGTCTGACAGTGTTCGCTTGCGTATTAAAACAAGTTAGAGCAACATCGTGCAGCTGCGAGATTGCTCGTATATTGTAGATTAAAAGTTTCTTTCTCAATAACAACTCCTTATATGGGTGCGTGTGAAGGTAGAAAAAGTTTCGAATCCACTCTTGGTAAATTGATGCGTTTCCCCGAAAGCATGTTATTTGTATTAATGGTTTTGTTTTCTCTGTAACCATGGGAAATGTATTATAATTGTAATTGGTCCTTGAGTTTATCTGTTACACTCCCTTTTCCTTCCTGTATAAAAAGTAAACAATCGTGGAAAAGTTGTTCTTCCCCTATCCCCAGTTGAGATCTTTTCAGACACTAGTACTGTGTGTGGAGATCCTCACGGGAAGAACCCAACTGTGGAATAAATCTACTCGCCCAGTATACGCGTGTTATTCAGGCTGAAGGTAAAGAACTTGAATTATCATGACCACTGCCGTAACATCCCTTTAACCAATAATGCAACCCCCTCTCCTCTTTTACCCTCTCCTCTGTCTCTCCTGAAGCTCCTGTACCCCAGAATATTGAGCTGCCAGTCCTGCCCCTCTCTTAACCAGGTTTCAGTTATGGGTACAACATCCCAGTCGCTCATACTGATCCATGCCCGAGGCTTATCTGCCTGACCCGTCAGGCCCCTTGCATTAAAATATGTGCAGTTTACACCAACCATCCTTCCTCACTCTCCGCCTTTAATCTGTCTATTTAGTCCACTGACCTTTCCCTCTCTACCCTCCATACCAACTTCTAACCTCTTGCATGTCTGTCCTGTATGAGATCCCACCCTGTATGTATGATGGACTGGGCTACATCCACAACTCTGCAATTTTGGCAATCTTGCAGAGCTGTTGCCAAACCAAGATGCTACACATCCTGATAGGATGCTATTTACAGTGCATCTGTGGAGGTTGATAAAAGACATGCCGATCTTCCTTAGTCTTCACGGGAAGTGGAGGTGTTGGTGTATGACACTCTGATTGTAATATCTGGTGTTTGCCAGTCCTTGGGACTGTCGTGATCATTGGTCAATCCGGCTCCCAGGAATGTTATAATGTCTGGTTGGCCATTCCTCAAAAAAACAGTGGATCACTGATCCGAGACACATGCCCTGCAGACTACATCTCCACTGATTCCATTTCCCAGCACATGAACCAAAGCCTTTTTTTGCCTTGGCAATTCAAGTATGGATCTAGACATTTCTTAATTGTGGGCCACTGGGTCTGGGTTCCAGTAGTAGGATCAGTCACTGGGACCGAGTTCCAGTACGGGGGTGGGACGCCTGTTTTATTGTCAATCTGAACCGTGCCCTTTCTCGTCATTTATCTTGTCGCTGTGCCTCCCATGATAAGGGTCATCTCCGAGTTAAAAAATCATGTGATTACACTTTCACTGCAACCTTCAACCTCACAATGTTAAAAGTTAACATTCCCTGCTCAAATAAATAAATTGACAACACGATCTTTAATCTGTCCCAACTGTAATTCGATGGTGCTGAAGTCTCTTCTACCCAGGCAACGTCCAGGTTCAAAGGCACTTGCGGAAGCATTGGTTTAATCCACTGCGACCATTAACTTCCTCCTTGAATTCTCAGTGAAAAGTTAAATCACAGAAGGTAAAACGCTCCTTTATCAGGTATTCATGCAAGTTACTCTTTCAATGGAAGCTAACTTAAAGAAGTAGCAAACTGCTTGGCCTGTCGACTGAATAGTTTTGTGTTGAAGAGAGTTAGCTGAGAGGTGAAATCCCTGCTATGCCATACAGAGCGAATCAAGAGTAGCCGGCCAGGTTGTGTGAAAGGACCGCCGGTCTCCTCTGCCAGGCTGTGGATAGTATGAGGCGCGGTTTGTAGTGTTTGGATTGAAGAATGTAATCTGTGTGCATTACTAATATCTCAGTGGTAGGGCTGGTGATGAAGATAATGGATGGGTGTGCTTGTAATTAATAAATGGCGCCGCGGCCGAGCTACTGCCTTGCAGCGTCAGAGGCCCGGGTTTGATCCTGACTACGGGTGTTGTCTGTACAGAGTTTGCACGTTCTCCCTGTGACCGCGTGGGTTTTCTCCGGGTGCTCCTGTTTCGGCCCACATTCCAAAGACGTACGGGGTTGTGGGACAATTGGCAACTGTAAATTGTCCCTAGTGTGTAGGGTAATGCTAGGGGTTGGGCGATTGCCGGTCGGCGCAGACTCGATGGGCTGAAGAGCCTGTTTCCACGCTGTAACTGTAAACTAAAAATGAAACTAAATAACCTGTGCCCTGCATTGCCAAAGGAATGAAGCGGGGTGAGGTGGGGTTGGAGATTGCAGGAGGAATCTCTGTGATCTCCATACAGAGACAGGGTACAGAGACTGGAGAATAGTAATGCAATGTTCAAGTTGAATATGTGCGAGGTCTTTAAAACATTTTGAAAAATTGAATAGGCTCTTGCAGAACACGGAACATTACAGCACAAGAACTGCCCGTCCAGCCCACAATGTCTGTGCCAAGTTAAACCAATATCATCTGCCTTCACGTGATCCATATACCTCTACACCCTGCATATTCATATGCCTATCTCAGGGTTTCTTAAATGCCACTATCAACCCTAGCAGTGTGTTCCACACACCCAGCACTCTGAATTAAAAATTGTTAAAGGCAAGCCTGATGAGGTTACAGAGAGCAGCTGTAGGGAAGAGCCCGTCGATAGAGAGTTGTTGAAGTTACTTAGTAAACTCCCAACAAGAGGTTGATTGGCAGACGTTGAAGGAGGTGCTGCCGCAGGGTGGAGGGAGTTGGTGAAAGGGCACGAATCAGAGGGCTGTGGGCTATTCCGCGGCTGTGTGTGGCACGGGACGGAAATCCCCACACTCCAGGCTGGGGTGGAGGTGTAACGTGAGGCTGTGGACTAGAGAAAGCTGGTGTGCAGTGCACTAGGAGGAGGACTGGAACAGACTGCAGTCGGGGCTGGTGGATCGAACAGGTAAGTGGCAGATGCAAATTAATCCATGCAATGACACACAAAGACTGGGTAACAGAGGGACTGGCAGCGCATGTGGAGGGAGAAACTGGGATCATGGCTGCTGTACTGGGATCATGGCTGCAGGGAGGTAAAACCAACTGCGGTATTGTGATCACCGCCTTATAAAAAGGACGAGAAGGTCCAGGAAAAGAGATTGGAGTTCCGTTGCTCAGTGGGATAAGGGAGGCTGAACATGCGGGCAGGATCTGGGTGGGTAGTGAGGAAGTAGAGGTCCCAAGTGTCTTCCTGTTGATTCACTGATGCCACAAGCCACTTCACTGCCACGGCGGGAGTTGGTTGGACTTCCCCGTTCCCTGGCACCTGGCACTCTGATAACTTGGAATGTCATTGAGATGTGCCTTCATGCTCCAACACGACCAATCTCTCACGAGTGCGGATTGTGCCTTCATGCTCCAACACGACCAATCTCTCACGAGTGCGGACAGGACGAACGCTGGCAATGAAGTCCACCAGCGGCCACCGACACGAGGAGATGCCCATCCATGCTTCCAACTTGCTGACGGCCTTGGCCAGCCAAACACAGCAGGTAGATGACAGCAAAAGCAACATGGTTCCACCAAGAGCTGGTAACCGTTCAATGAGTCAAGTCAAGTCAAATTTATTTGTCACATACACATACTCGATGTGCAGTGAAATGAAAGTGGCAATGCCTGCGGGTTGTGCACAAAAATGCTTGCGGGTTGTGTCACTTGGAACAGATAATGGTTCCAAGGAATAGGTTTTGCGTTCTGGAAAACTAACCCCTCACGGTTGTGTGTTAAGTCCAACACAGGAGTTCAATATGTCTGGTTGCTGCAAGAGACATTTGCACAGTGACATGGATAGGAAAGCTTCAGAGGGCAGCGATCTATAGAGGGAGCAAGCTCAGATGGACACCGTGGTCAGCATGGGCCAGTGGGCCAGTGGGCCAATGGGCCAGTGGGCCAATGGGCTAGTGGGCCAATGGGCCTGTTTCCGTGCTGTACGACTCCTTGATTCTATAAAAGTATCGAGCCAGGGGGAGGGCTGGCAGCCAGCATGGTTGTCAATGACGTTACTGTGACAGGATGGTTGGAGTTACAGGGAGAGGCCGAGCCCCCACCCAGAGCACACTCCCTGCCTTGGATGGTTGGATTTACAGGGAGAGGCCGAGCCCCCACCCAGAGCACACTCCCTGCCTTGGATGGTTGGAGTTACAGGGAGAGGCCGAGCCCCCACCCAGAGCACACTCCCTGCCTTGGATGGTTGGATTTACAGGGATGGGCTGAGCCCCCACCCAGAGCACACTCCCTGCCTGTGCTGCTCCCAAAACCCAGCGACAGTGAAAAGCTTAGTTTGCGTGCTATCCAGTCAAATCAGACTATACCTGAGCACAATCAAACCACGCAAAAGCCCAACACACAGTGCAAATAGAAAAATGCCAGGGTGCAGAACATTGTGTTAAGGCATTATAGCATTACAAAGTGTAGATAAAGGAAAGTGCAAAGCCTGCCGTGAGGTAGGTCAAAGCTCGCTCCCTCGGTTTATGGGAGGACTGTTCAATAGTTTGGTAACAGCAGTGAAGAAATTCAGTTGAGTTTAGTTTATTGTCACGTGTACCGAGGTAGAGTGACGGCTTTTGTTGCGTGCCAACCAGTCAGCGGAAAGACAATACATGATTACAATCGTGCAATTTACAGTGGATTACCTGATAAGGGGATAATGTTATTGCAAGGTAAAGCCAATAAAGTTCGATCAAAGGTAGTCTGGGGATCACCAGTGAGGTGCTCTCTAGTTGTGGTAGGACGATTCAGTTGCCTGATAACAGCTGGGAATCTGCTAACAAGCTGAATCTCTGCTGCTCTGTGCTTACAAGCTTCCATTTCTTCTAGCCTTTTGTATTCCTGAACCTTTGTTCCACAACGCACTCCAGGGCCCCGCCATTTCTGCCCTGTATTAAGTTATTAAATTGCAATACTTTGAACCTGTCCAAGTTAAGTTCCATCTACCATTACTTTGGCTACTTTCCCAGTTGATCTGGATCCTGCTGTAATTTAAGATAATGCTCTCCACAGTCCACTCGACCACTCATTTTGGTTTAATTGATAAACTTAGTAACAATGTTAACAACAAGATCCCCAGGTAGACGGACTTGTTGGTGAAGGGGGAGGAGGGCTGGGCGGGCCAGTTTAGTTTAGTTTAGTTTAGAGATACAGTGTGGAAACAGGCCCTTCGGCCCAGCGAGTCCGCGCCGACCAGCGATCCCCGCACATTAACACTATGCTACACACACTGGGGACAATTTACACATACACCGAGCCAATTAACCTACATATCTGTACGTCTTTGGAGTGTGGGAGGAAACCGAAGATCTCGGAGAAAACCCACGAGGTCATGGGGAGACCCCGTACAGACAGCACCCGTAATCGGGATCGAACCAGGGACTCCGGCGTTGCAAGAGCTGTAAGGCAGCCACTCTATCTCTGCACCACCGTGCCACTTGGCCTTGCTCTTCCTGCGGTTGACTGGCTCCCGAGACCAGCTCAAACCGGTGGCAGATGCTGATCAATCTGCAGACCGACCATGGATCTGTGCAAAAGACGGCGACGTTGTCCATATACCGGTTCAGGGAAGCTTTAATCTAAGAGCCCCCACCGCCTGGCATCATCATCTGATGGATTTGGCAGAGATTCAATGCATTGGGCAAACAAGACAATGTGTGGCAATTTTGCCTGTTCAGACTTGATGGGGAAGCTATTTGTTTCCCACTCATTGATTTGGACTTCACGACTGACATTTGTTTACAGCAATTTATTCACAAAATGCTGGAGTAACTCAGCAGGTCAGGCAGCATCTCGGGAGAGAAGGAATGGGTGACGTTTCGGGTCGAGACCCTTCTTCAGACTGATGTCGGGGGTGGGACAAAGGAAGGATATAGGTGGAGACAGGAAGATAGAGGGAGATCTGGGAAGGAGGAGGGGAAGGGAGGGACAGAGGAGCTATCTGAAGTTGGAGAAGTCGACGTTCATACCACCGGGCCGCAAACTGCCCAGGCAAAATATGAGGTGCTGCTCCTCCAACTTCCGGCGGGCCTCACCATGGCACTGGAGGAGGCCCATGACAGAGAGGTCAGACTGGGAATGGGAGGGGGAGTTAAAGTGCTGGGCCACCGGGAGATCAGTTGCGTTAATGTGGACCGAGCGCAGGTGTTCAGCGAAGCGATCGCCGAGCTTGCGCTTGGTTTCGCCGATATAGATAAGTTGACATCTAGAGCAGCGGATGCAATAGATGAGGTTGGAGGAGGTGCAGGTGAACCTCTGTCTCACCTGGAAAGAATGTTTGGGTCCTTTGATGGAGTTGAGGGGGGAGGTAAAGGGACAGGTGTTGCATCTCGTGCGGTTGCAAGGGAAAGTGCCCGGGGTTAGGGTGGTTTGGGTAGGAAGGGACGATTGGACCAGGGAGTTGCGGAGGGAACAGTCTCTGCGGAACGCAGAGAGGGGAGGGGATGGGAAGATATGGCCAGTGGTAGGGTCCTGTTGTAGGTGACGGAAATGTTGGTGGATAATATGTTGGATCCGCTGGCTGGTGGGGTGGAAGGTGAGAACGAGGGGGATCCTGTCCTTGTTGCGAGTGTGGGGATGGGGAGCAAGAGCGGAGCTGCGGGATGTAGAAGAGACCCTAGTGAGAGCCTCATCTATAATGGAGGAGGGGAAGCCCCGTTTTCTGAAAAACGAGGACATCTCGGAAGCCCTAGTGTGAAACACCTCATCCCGGGCGCAGATGCGGCGTAGACGGAGGAATTGGGAGTAGGGGATAGACTTTTTGCAGGGGACCGGGTGGGAAGAAGTGTAGTCCAGATAGCTGTGTGAGTCGGTGGGCTTGTAATAAATGTCCGTCACTAGTTTTTCTCCTGTGATGGAGATGGTGAGGTCCAGAAACGGGAGGGAGATGTCAGAGATAGTCCAGGTATATTTAAGAGCAGGATGGAAATTGGAGGTGAAGTGTATAAAGTCAGTGAGTTCTGCATGGGTGTAAGAGGTAGCACCAATGCAGTCGTCGATGTAGCGGAGGTAGAGTTCGGGGATGGGGCCAGTGTACGTCTGGAACAGGGATTGTTCGACGTACCCAACAAAGAGGCAGGCGTAGCTAGGGCCCATGCGAGTGCCCATAGCCACGCCTCTGGTTTGGAGGAAGTGGGAGGAGTCAAAGGAGAAGTTGTTGAGGGTGCCTCTGGTTTGGAGGAAGTGGGAGGAGTCAAAGGAGAAGTTGTTGAGGGCGCCTCTGGTTTGGAGGAAGTGGGAGGAGTCAAAGGAGAAGTTGTTGAGGGTGCCTCTGGTTTGGAGGAAGTGGGAGGAGTCAAAGGAGAAGTTGTTGAGGGCGCCTCTGGTTTGGAGGAAGTGGGAGGAGTCAAAGGAGAAGTTGTTGAGGGCGCCTCTGGTTTGGAGGGCCTGTTTACAGCAACTTGATCCCTCCCCAAAGTCCCTTTTGAGGAGCTTCTTGTACATGTGCAGTATCTCATTGAAGGCCTTCTCCTGGTCAAGTTGACCAGGTCAGGCAAGTCCACCTCTCTGTCCTACGTATCAGTGACAGTGCAAGACTCGTATTTTCCTGCCAGGTACATTTGTTTGGACCGAGAGCTGATCAAATCCGCCGGTGGTGCAGCTGTGGAACTGCTGCCTTACAGCGCCAGAGATCCAGGTTCGATCCTGACTGCGGGTGCTGTTTGTACGTTCTCCCCGTGACCGCGTGCCCCCCCGGGTGCTCCGGTTTCATCCCACGTACACGACATACAGGATTGTAAGTTAATTTGGCTTTGGTAAAAAATGATAAATTGTCCCTCGTGTGTAGGATAGTGCTCGTGTACGGAGGTCGCTGGTCGGCACGGTGGGCTGAAGGGCCTGTTTCTGAGCTATATCTCTAAACTAAACTAAAACTAAAAAAAAATGATGATGGCTCCGGACCAGATCTTGTAATCCACGTTCAGTGAAATTTGGCCAATTCCTGATGTTCTCCCTCCCTCTGCTTGTAGATGAGGGCCCTCCTCGTGAGTTCAGATATATTGTCAGTTCTAAGCTCAGCATTATACACATCTCCCCCGAGCAGAGCACCAGGCCAAACTGTGGATGCCGGCAGATCTGCTGTGTGGCTGCATTTGGGCAGAGCTGACGTTAATGCGGTGTTAGCCCTTTGATACGAGGCGAGCTGTCTGTTCCAGTGCCCCAGCTCCTCTCCACCTCTGCCAGCTAGCCCCTCTCTCTGCCAGCTAGCCCTTCTCTCCACCTCTGCCAGCTAGCCCTTCTCTCTGCCAGCTAGCCCTTCTCTCTGCCAGCTAGCCCCTCTCTCTGCCAGCTAGCCCTTCTCTCTGCCAGCTAGCCCCTCTCTCTGCCAGCTAGCCCTTCTCTCCACCTCTGCCAGCTAGCCCTTCTCTCTGCCAGCTAGCCCTTCTCTGCCAGCTAGCCCCTCTCTCTGCCAGCTAGCCCTTCTCTCTGCCAGCTAGCCCTTCTCTGCCAGCTTGCCCTCTGCTCCATTGCTGTGGCTATTTGCAGTCCTGACGTCACACCGCATCACACGCACTAAAACGCCCTGCAAGGTGCATGAATCCTTTGACTGCAGTCACATGCACACTGTTGCATGCCCAACATAGCATCTCAGGCCGATCTTACATCTGACACTGTTCTCCTGATAATAATCCTCGACGTGTCCCAGACCCACAACCCCATGGGCAGGAGTTGCCAGGCAACTTTCACACCCATCTGCATTCTGAGTTCTAGATTTCTCTCCTGCATCGAGCTCAAGGAACGGGTACTTAGGCTGTTTATTCACAAAATGCTGGAGTAACTCAGCAGGTCAGGCAGCATCTCAGGAGAGAAGGTCTCGACCCGAAACGTCACCCATTCCTTCTCTCCTGAGATGCTGCCTGACTTGCTGAGTTACTCCAGCAATTGGGAATAAATACCTTCGATTTGCACCAGCATCTGCAGTTATTTTCTTACGATACTTAGGCTCTTGTTCCCAATTGGAAACACAAGAGATGCTGGAACCTTGAGCAAAAAAAAAAAAACTGCCGGAGAAACTCAGCAGGTCGGGCAGCATCTGTGGAGGGAAATGAATAAACAATGTCTCGGGTTGGCACCCTGCTTCAGACTTTGTCCCTTTCCTTCCACAGATGCTACCTGACCCACTGAGTACCTCCAGCAGTTTGTTTCTAGCTGTGACTGATTAGTCTTTGACTGATTTCAGTGGATTAATGTGGTAACTTGCGGGTGCCCTGGACCCTGGAGTGCCCTTACCCTCCGCGGGATTGTGACCAGGCTGCCCAATCCGCTCCACCGCGGTACACGTACACCAATAGCCATTTCTGCACTCTGTGCCCCGGGTTACCCTTCTGCAGTCGCAGGCATTGTTACCTCTTGTCAAATATAATTCATGGTGAGCCTTGTTCTCTCTTGCTCGGCTGCACACTCATTAATCTCTCTGTACACGCCAACACCTGAAATCTGCCACTCCCATTAGCAACCGTGTGGTTCCAGGTAACAACAGTTGTCCTGGCGGTAGCGTTTGCCTGTCGCCACAGCTGGGAGACGACATTCAGTGGCCATGGGGCGTTGAGCAAATATGCCAGAGCCCGTGGCAGCATGTGTGGAGTGGGTGCCACGCTGCACAGAGAGAGCTCCAAGGTTGCATCAGCTTACTTACTCCACCTTGCCTGAGACCAGTCACAGGTGACGTTCGTGATTCATTGATTTGACCCGCTGTGAAAGCGCTGCTGGTCGAGCGAGAGCCCTGGAGCCTGCTGTCCACGTTACTGCTGTCCACGTTACCGCTGCCCACATTACCGCTGCCCACATTACCACTGCCCATGTTAACGTTGCCAACGTTACTGCTGCCCATGTTACCGCTGCCCACGTTACCGCTGCCCACGTTACAGCTGCCCACGTTACAGCTGCCCACGTTACTGCTGCCCACGTTAACGCTGCTCACGTTAATGCTGCCCACATTACCGCTGCCCACATTAACGCTGCCCACATTAACGCTGCCCACATTACTGCTGCCCAGCCGCGGGAGAGCTGAGAGTCCGTGGCAGCCATGGTGAGCATGTGGGTGGAGGCTGCAGCCCGCAGGCACCGCTCGGCGATGGGGGCCGCCAGGGGCCGCGGCCTGGTCATTCGGTGGGGCTGACCTGGCCCCTCTTGGGGAGAGCATCATTACTGCCCAGGCCAGAGGTCCACTGGCTGGTAAGTCATAAGGTCATTAGTGATGGGAGTAGAATGTAGGCCATTCAGCCTATCTAGTCTATTCCACCATTCAATCATGGCCGATCTATCACTCCCTCCGAACCCCGTTCTCCTGCCTTCTCCCCATAACCTCTGACACCTGGACTGATCAAGAATCTATCTACCTCTGCCAGTGGCAATATCCACTGACTTGGCGTCCACAGCCTTCTGTGGCAAAGAATTCCACAGAGTCAACACCATCTGACGAAAGAAATGTCTCCTCGTCTCCTTGCTAAAAGAACGTCCTTTAATTCTGAGGCTATTACCTCCAGTCCTAGACTCTCCCTCTAGTGGAAACATCCTCACCACATCCACTCTATCCAAGCATTTCACCATTCTGTATGTTACAAGTGGTCAGGTACCCGCCTCTCCTCACCCTCCACCAGATGCCAGCAGCTGTGTTGTTGGCAGAATAACGAGCACCACTGTGGGACAGGAGAGCCCGAGGGCACAGAGCGCTGGGGTGGTGCAGTTTAAAGCGAGGGAGTGGGTCTGTGGGCAACACCTCCTCGATTATAGAGGGTGTGACGGGGAGAGCATGGACCCACCACCCTACACTGACCCGTCACGCCCGGTCAGGGCTGAGCCAAGTGGTTTGTCTAACCTGCTCCACACCAGGGCACCTGTGGGCCCAGGGTAAAACCTGGAGCGGAGCATGGCACCCGGGACACGCCAAGCCCTGTCAGCGTATTGGAAGAGTAAAAGACTTTGCCCCTACGCAGCCCACCCACCAGTAATGTTCGCTCTTGCCCTGGGAACAAACTACCACAGGTAGTCACTGGCCAAACAACTTCACTCATGATGTGGTGAATAAATGCTCTGCAATGTCTGCCAGTGCCACCGGGTGTCACTGTGTGTGTCCCAGTCCTAGTGTGTGTGTCCCAGTCCTAGTGTGTGTGTCCCAGTCCTAGTGTGTGTGTGTCCCAGTGCCACCTGGGTGTGTCCCAGTGCCAGCTGGCTGTGTTACGGTGCAACTGGGTGCGTCCTGGGCACTGTGTGTGTGCCAATGGATGTCGTAGCTGTATGGGTTGGCATCATGGTTGATCTCATTTTAGTTTCAACCTTGCAATCCCATGTCACTCTATGCACTCCATGCTCACAGAATTTCTCTAACCCTCTTTTTTAACATATTGAATGGCACTGTTGGGCCTTCACGCCCACGTTGGTTCTGCACACAGCCTGTCACCATTGGCGACTCGCCAGTAGCCTCACGAGAAGGTCCAGCCACAAGAGCTCAATACCAATTCCAAGGTCAGACGCACTAATTGGCCTTATCTGCACACGGGTTATGATTGGTGCGAATGTAGGGAAAATGGGCTTCTGGAATAAACGTGACACAAGATGTCTGGCTCAGTTTGTTCTTTGCTTTCTGTCGGGGGATTCAGCAGATCCTACAACTGGTGACACCATTGCTACACGCAACCATCCACTTACTCACGAAATGTATGACGATAAAAGTGACACGGTGTCAATCGATGAAGTAAAGCTCGACGTCCAAACTCTTTTTACAACCAACGCGTGAGTGTGGTTTTCAATGCTGGAGCTCGATTTCGCTCCTTCAATGTCACGTGCCAATGGACAAAATTCGGGTTCCTAGCAGCTCGTCTTCCAGAGCAGATCGCATGGGAGGTAGAGGACGTGCTCTTAATCCTGAAATGACACCATACGACGTGCTTAAATCCGCTATCTTGGAGTGAACGCAGCCCTCGAGGCAAGCCCGCATTTCAGAGCTGCTGGGAGATGATAATCTCGGCAATAGGAGGCCATCACAAATGCTGCAGGCTGGCGGAAGGCAAAAAGATTGATGGCGATGTCTGGAAACAGAGGTTTCTCCACTGCATGCCGACTCAGGTGCAAGGGCATCTGATTCCGATAGGTAGGTTTCAATTGGCCAGCAAAGACGAGCTCGCAAAACAGGTCTACCTTGTCATGGAGACAACCACTGCACTGCAGGAGATGGTAAAGCCGGAATAGCAAATTGCAGCGCTCACTGAGCAAGTGAAGGCTTGCAGCAGAACCATCCCCGTTTCAAGTTTAACGCAAACCTTGGGGGTCGGAGACCAGGCCGAGGTGACGCCCAACGCATTTTCTGGAAACACCGGAAATACGATGCAGCGGCGCGGTTGTGTGAAACTCCTTGCTCCTTCTACAAACATCAACACCCGGGAATCGACGAGGCCTGGCAGTGGAGGCGACTGCTGCCCACGGGCTTTTTCTCAGCGACCGGCTTTTGGGTTATGCAATATCTCATTGACTCTGGTGCAGGGGTATCGGTCGTTCCTCCCAGTTCCCAAGAGCGTTTTCACCCTAACCCTGGGTGTGTCCTCACCGCCGCGAACAATTCTAGCATACAGACATTTGGTCAGAAATCAGTCACACTCGACTTCGGTCTGCAGAAAACGTTTCGCTGGATTTTCACAGTCACCGACGTAACAAAACCCATTATCGGAGTGGATTTCCTTTCACACTTTTCTTTGCTGGTGGATTTTAAAAAATGGCCGCTCATTTGATTACTGCACCCGCGCACAGGTGAATTGCATCTGCCGTCCGGCAATGACTATCTCTCACCTTACCAGCCTCCAACCCTGCTCTGGCCCATATCAGGTGTTACTTAAACAATTTCCACGACTAATAACTCCGTCTTAGTCCGTGGAATTCTGTGGAATTCTCTGCCACAGAGGGCAGTGGAGGCCAAATCACTGGATGGATTTAAGAGAGAGTTAGATAGAGCTCTAGGGCCTAGTGGAATCAAGGGATATGGGGAGAAGGCAGGCACGGGGTACTGGTTGGGGACGATCAGCCATGATCACAATGAATGGCGGTGCTGGCTCGAAGGGCCAAATGGCCTCCTCTGCACCTATTTTCTATGTTTCTATGTCTTATCGGCACAATGACATCAAACACTCTGTCACGCATCATATTCAGACACGCGGCCCTCCAGTTTTGGCAAGAGAGCACAGGTTACCCATAGATCGCCTCAAAGTCGCAAAGCCATATGTTGGAGCTCAGGATCATCTGCAGGTCTAAGAGCCGCTGGGCATCACCTCTTCACATGGTCCTGAAGAAGTCTCCCAGAGATTGGCAACCCTACAGCGACTACCGCTCACTAAAACAATGCCATGATTCCAGATCGATACTTCATCCCACATTTGCAGGATTTCTCTGCAAGCCTACAGGGTAAGTGGGTGCACGCAAGCATCGATCTCGTGCGTGCCTATTATCAAATTCCGGTCGAACCTGCCGATATTCCCAAGACAGCAGTGATCACTTCGTTCGGGACGTTCGAATTTCTACGGATGCCGTTTAGCTTACGGATCGCAACACAATCGTTGCAGCGTTTCATGGACCACGTACTCTCTGGCCTCGATTTTGTCTACGCATTCATCAACGATGTGTTGGTAGCGAGCACAAGAAGACGAACACAAGAAACACCTCGGATTACTGTTCCAGCGTCTCGATGAATATGGGATTGTCATTAACACGTACAAATGCGTGTTTGGCATTCGCGGACTCACTTTCCTCGGGCGTCCGTCACGGAGACTGGCATCGTGCCCGGCGAAGCAAAGGTGCAGGAAATCCCAAAGTACCCAGTGCCAAATCCGTTAAACCAATTACGGCGATGTTTGGGGATGATGAATTTCTACCGAACGTCGCAGGTTCCCTATTACTCAAAGGTTTGGACAAATCAGCTTCAAAGAAACCGTTGTGTTTACCCGAGGATGCGGTGCAAGCCTTCAACGCCGCTAGGAGGACTCTCGCTGACGCAACTACACTGGTCCAGCAGAGGACCAATGCCTTATTTTCACTCACCACAGATGCCTCCATCAATGCCGTGGGAGCCTTCATGGAGCAGCGAGTCAACGGCAGATGGGAGCCTCTGGCATTCTTTTCGGCAAAATTATCACCCACTCAGATGAGGCACAGTACGTTCGGGTGAGAACTTTAGGCTTCGTACCTCGCGGTCAAGCATTCCCGCCATCTGTTGGAAGGCCGTCCCTTCACTATTTATACGGGTCACCAGCCGCTCACATCCACTCCTCGTACAAGTGTGGGGAGCTATCCGCCGTGGGGAAATCCGCCACCTGGACTTGGTTCTGCAGTTCTCCAGTGACATCAGGCACGTTCACGGAAAAGCAAATCCGGTTGCCATCGCCCTGTCAAGACTGGAGGTGGATGCTCTGAATGCGGCCACACTCGTCGATTTTTATGCCATGGCTCGCGTGCAGCATCCTGATCCCGATCTTATCCATTACCACCGGACGCATACAGCTCTAAAATTAGAAGATGTACCTGTTGGTGCCATGAGAGAAACCATCACTTGTGACACTTCCACTGGCTAACCAAGGCCCTTTGTGCCTGGGACGATGCATCGAGAACTTTCAGCGTGCTGCACAACTTATCACATCCGGGCAAGAAGGCTACGAGAAAACTAATCTCCGAATGTTTCATCTGGCCTTTAGTTGGATTATGGGCGAAGACCTGTCTAACGTGTCAACAATCCAGGATCTCCAGGCACATTAGAACCCCTTTTGCTGAGTTTCCTGCACCGAACACCCGTTTTGAGCACGTGCACCTGGACTTGGTCGGCCCACTCCCACCGTCATGACACCACGCATAATCTGCTCACTTGTGAAGACCGGGTCACAAGATGGCAAGATGCTATCGCAGTCATCAACAGTACAGCGGAAATAATAGCCCGTGCTTTTGTTGACTGATGGATTTCGGTCTTAGTGGTCATGAATACGAGCACAAGCGACCGAGGGCCACAATTTGAGTCTGCTCTGTTTCAAACATTAACCGACCTCTTGGGTACGGACCGGATTTGAATGGCTGCGTCTCATCCACAAGCAGACGGCCTGATTGAACGGTTCCATCGCCAGTTGAAAGCTGCTCTGGCAGCCGGGGGAGACGCGTCGAACTGGAGTGAAGGGTTGCCTCTGGTTCTGCTTGCCATTCGTACGGCGGTGAAAGCAGACCTAGGATGTTCGTCGGTGGAAATGGTTTACGGCACAACTCTGAAGCTGCCCGGCAAATTTGTTGAACCAATCCCACAGACAGATCCAAGCAGGTATGTCGGTCGATTACGGTGAACTATGCAGCTACTCAGGCCAACGTGAACACCTGCAATGGTCTACGTGCCTGCTGACCTCCAACGTTGCAGATATGTTTTGGTCCAACACGACGCCGTCTGCCGATTTCCTCAGCCAGCGTACGATGGCCGTTACCAAGTCATCCAACGCTGACCCAAAGGTTTTGTGAACAATTGGAACGGGAAAACTGACACCGTATCCGTCGACCGGTCAAAGCCAGCATACGTCGAGAACCATCCGACTACCTCACCCACCGAACCAGCCAAGTCACAAGACCCCAACACTTCCTGTCAAAGACCTCTCACACTGCAGCACCAAACAAGATCAGGCCGTAAAATCAGCCTGCCAGACCGGTAAGGGGCAGGACAAAGCCAGGCAGTCTCCACCTTGTGTGACTCTGTGGCTGAGGGGGGAGCTGTTGGACCTTCACGCCTACATTGGTTTTCTACACAGCCTGTCACCGCTGGGGACTCGCCAGCAGCCTCACGAGTAGGTCCAGCCACAAGTCAATAACAACTGCAAGGTCAGACGCACTAATTGGCCTTATCTGCACACGGGTTATGACTGGTGAGAATGTAGGGAAAAGTGGCACTGGCTCAGCTAAGTGCCGTTTGTTCTTTGCTTTCTGTCGTGGGATTCAGTAGATCCCACAGCACTACTTCCTCTGCCTTTGAGGAAAAGATTTCTGATGACGTGTGACTCTCAAGAGAAAGAAAAATATTGCACATTTCTGTCCTATCTGGATGACCCTTTATTCTTGAACAGTTGTAACATCCATCGTCAATACTTTTTCCAGAACTTGTATGTTAACTGAACTATCATATTTCACCTGGGCAGCTTCCAACCCAACGGTATGAATATTGAATATTGAATAACCCTTGCATCCCCTCTCTCTCCTTCCCCCCACCCCCACCATAGTCACCATGCTAGTTTCACTGTCATCCTGTTGAGTTTCACTGCCTGTATAACTTGTTTTCACCCAGCCCACAGCGGGCTCCATCTTTCCTTGATCATCGTGCTATTTGCATATCTTTCCATCCTTTGTTCATCTAAATATCTTCTATATTTCTTGTTACCCTTCCCGCTGACTCTCAGTCTGAAGAAGGGTCTCGATCTGAAATGTCACCTATTCCTTTTCCCCAGAGATGCTGCCTGACCCGCTGAGTTACTCCAGCTTTTTTTGTGTCGATCTTCGGTGTAAACCAGCCTCTGCAGTTCCTTCCTAATCGTACCTCCCTTCGCGGCCTTCCGTTGCCATCTTGAAAACCTCTTCCTTGCCTATCTTTGTGTCATCAGCTATGTTCAGGACTCTTGCCCTGAGACCGTTGCCCAGAGTTGAACTGCCTTCTTGCTTCCTGCAGAATGAAACATGGGAGGAAAGGGATGGTGGTGGCCGTGCTGACGCTGCTGCTGATCCTGGTCGTATCGCTGGGCCTGTACTTTGGCCTGAGGCCTGACGAATCGATGGTCCATTCCTACGCTAAAGCAGCCGTGGCTGCCGACGCGACTGAGTGCTCGCAGATCGGCAGGTGAGTCTCGGCCGGCTCCACGGTGAGCCGGAGCTCTGAGGCGCTGGGTTTCCCGATGGCATGGTGGGAGTGCAGTGCCCCCTTGGGCCTCTTCTCGTCATTCACCGCCTGCAGCACAGGATTCCTAAGAGCCCCTCCTGCTTTCTGCCAGACCTGAGTGGACAGCCTTTCCCTGAGCACTGATTTAGATCTCATAATGTTTAATCTGTAAAAACATGGAGCAGTTAATATTTCACATCCAGGACCACATTGTCGGAATTGAGAAAGAGAGAAAATCGAGTCCTTTTTCAGTTGGAGGAAAGGAGGCGGAGAACGGGTCTCTTGCCCAAAGTAATAATAATAATAATAATAATAATAATAATAATGCATTACATTTATATAGCGCTTTTCAAACACTCAAAGACGCTTTTCAAACACTCAAAGTAGGGGAATCGAGAACCAGAGGGCAGAGGTTTAAGGTGAAGGGGGAAATATTTTATGGAAATCTATAACCTTTTCACACAAAGGGTGGGGGGTGTATGGAACAAGCTGCCGTAGGAGGTAGTTGAGGCCGGGACTTTCGTAATGTTCAAGAAGCAATTAAACAGGTACAAGGATAGGACAGGTTTAGAGGGACATGGGCTAAACACAAGCAGGTGGGACTAGTGTAGATGGGACATTTTGTTCAATGTGGGCAAGTTGATTTGTTATCTCCTTCAATTGTCTGCATTGTGCAATGAATAACGAGGTTGAGGGAGGTGTCGGCAGGCCAGACGAAAGGGGTCGTTTCAGAGAAACTGAGCCAAAGCAATGAAAAGAGAAGCAGACAGTACTGATAAAGAGGGCGGCACGGTGGCGCAGCGATAAAGTTGCTGCCTCACAGCACTTGCAGCGTCGGAGACCCGGGTTCGATCCCGACTACGGATGCTGTCTGTACAGTTTGTACGTTCTCCCCGTGACCGCGTGGGTTTTCTCCGAGATCTTTGGATTCCTCCCACACTCCAAAGTCGTACAGATATGTAGGTTAATTGGCTTGGTGTATGTGCAAATTGTCCCTGGTGTGTGTAGGATAGTGTTAATGTGTGCGGGGATCGCTGGTCGGCGCGGACTCGGTGGGCCGAAGGGCCTGTTTCCGCGCTGTATCTCCAAAACTAAAACTAAAAGTCATGAGCATAGAGGAGACCTGCTTGTGGGCACCGATCGCAGGGAGCTGGACTGGGAAGACATGAAAGTGAATCGTGGTTCAGATAAAGCCGCTGCTCGATGGCTCTGTGTGTTCCTCCCCGTTGACACCCTCACCCATGAGGTGGGCCTGGCTGCTCTGCTGCCTGCTCTGCTGACCCTCGTTGCCAGGGGACTGGTGGCACTGTGCCGAAGACTAACCCTGACTCTGCTCCTGCTGTAGGGACTTTCTCCAGCGGGGAGCATCGGCGGTGGACGCTGCCATCGGCAGCCTGCTGTGTGACGGGCTGGTTAACGCACACAGTATGGGCATTGGAGGAGGCTTCTTCATGACCATCTACAATGCACAGACAGGTGGGTGCCAGAGATATACAACGGTGAAAGGTAAGGACGACATGTCCAGCCCACATGAAGGGCTATCAATGGCTGGGTAAACGAAAAATGGGGAAGCATAGGAAGAAATAGTGAACTGTCAATGCTGTTTCACAAAAAAAAAAGTCCTGGAATAACTCCAGTGCATCAGGCAGCATCTCTGGAGAACATGGATGGGTGACGTTTCGGGTTGTGGTCCTTCTTCAGGCTGACTGTGGTGGAGGGGATAGAAAGCTGGAAGAGAGGAGGAGCAGGACAATGTGTGGCAAGTGATAGGTGGATACAGGTGAGGGGGTCTGCTTATGACGGGTACCGAGAACAAAAACAAAAGGCAAGGCTTCAGGAACAGAGAATGTATTGGAGGGATGCTTAAAAAATAATTGAGAGGCTAAAGAGAGTTCACAAAACTGCTCTGGCAGACAAATATACTCTGGGAAAGAGATAACCAAGCGATGAGAAAGGGCATTAGGGAGGGAAGTGGCAGCCTGTCTGTCTGACTCTCTACCGCCACTCCATGTCCATCCCTTGATTGAAGACGAGGAGCTGGGCCTCGAGTGATGGTGGGGAGCAGAGGCGGAGAGAGGGCAGGGCTGGAGGGCGACAGGGGAGTTATGGTGACAGGCAGCTGACAGGGCGGCACAGTGGCGCAGCGGTAGAGTTGCTGCCTTACAGCGCCGGAGACCGATGGCAATGCTCACTCAGGTCACATTCATCCACCCACGTATTCCTCAGCCTGCCAGAGTAACAGGGTTCGATCCTGAATACTGGTGCTTATCTGTACGGAGTATGTACGTTCTCCCCATGACATGCGTGGGTTTTCTCCGGGTGCTCCGGTTTCCACCCGCACTCCAAAGACACACAGGTATGTAGGTTAATTGGCTTGGTAAAATTGTAAATTGTCCCGAGTGTGTGGGGTAGGATAGTGTTAGTGTGTGGGGATCGCTGGTCGGTGCGGACTCAGTGAGCCGATGGGCTTTCTTCGGCACTGTATCTCTAAATTAAACCAAACTAAACTCAGGGTTACTCTGGCAGGCTGAGGAATACGTGGGTGGATGAATGTGACCTGAGTGAGCATTGCCATCGGGATCAGTGCTGGGGCTCAGCTGCTCACAATCTACTGCCACGATTCAGATCAAATATAACACATCCAAGCCTGATGATTTCACAAGGCTGGGCAACATTGTGGGCTGTGAGCACGGTTCAGAGGGAAGGCTATCCGTCACCTATCCATGTTCTCCAGAGATGGGTATTATAGACAGGCTCAGTGAACCTGGGAAGCCAGTGAGATATAATGCCAGCTTATCCATACAATATCGAGGGGCAGAGGATTGTGTTAAGTAGTAAAAGCTTGAAAGGTGTTGGTGATCAGAGGGGTGTCCTTGTGCATGGTTAACGTGCAGTTTCACCACTCAATTAGTTATTGCAGGATTGTGGCACTGAAGTGAAAGGCCACTTATGACCTTATGGAATGAAGGAACAGGGGTGAGGGGCTGAATTGCCCGCTCCTGCTAGCATTTCTCATGTTCTGATGGTCTAATGTTCTGATGCACGCCCAACGAGGCCCCACAGAATCCAACGTGACCACGGTCCATTAATGTGGCAATGTGGCCAACTCCAGCCCGGAAAGCAAGTCCCATTCCAGGGTGGGCAGTCAGTCTCATTTCCAGGCTGGAAATGTCAAATACTGGAGGGCGTTGCTTTATGGTGAGAGGGTAAAGTTTTCAAGAGATTTGAGAGGTACGTTTTCTACACAGAGAGTGATAAGTGTCTGGAACATGCTGCCAGGGGGGCTGGTAGAAGCAGATAGGATAGCAATTTGTAAGAAGCATCTAGACAGGCAAATGAACAAGTAGGGAACAGATGAATGCAGATTACCTGCAGATAGGTGTGATTAGTTACATTTGGCCTCCTGGTCAGTGCAGGTATGATGGGCCGAAAGCCTGTGTTCCCAGAGTCCTCTGCCTCTGACAAGGAGTGGGCAGGAGACAGATTCCATTGACGGCCCACGCTGTTACTGTGTAACTAAAGGTGGATGATGATACTTGGGTGATTGCAGCCCAGTGTCTGAGGGAGGTTCGGGTGAAGGCTACCTCCAGGTAGTTGAAGCTCTATCTGCCCAGATTCCAGCTCCGACTGTGACATGATTAGGTGATGGAAATAGTTGGAACCATGGTTTAATTCTTCTTTAACAGGAAAAGTAGACGTAATTGATTCCAGAGAAGTGGCTCCAGGACAAGCATCGAGAGATATGTTTGTTAACAAGACAGATGACCTGGCTCGTAAAGGTGAGCACTAAGGCAGCCAGTAATTTCACGTTGATTCCAGAGTTCACAAGCAGAAAGTCTACGATGAATTGTTGCCGAACTCCAATACTGTATCCAGCCTGGTTATTCTTCTGTTTGTTTCCAATTATTTCTCCTCCTCTTTCCTCTTTAAGAATTAATTCCATGGTATGACTTCTGCAAATGGTCTCTGACTGCGTGTTGATGAATATTGTTTTCTGAGAATCTATATTTCCCATTTATAAATTTGTTTCAAATAAATGACATGTAAATTGCCATTTCAATCCAGCCACTAAATTACATGTGGACATTTATCTGATGTGGCACATAAGTACAGCACTTAACCGTTACACTAAATTCTTGTTATTCGTTTGGGATTAGTCACAGATTTCCCAGGAATACATTCATTACATTGTGCAGATATCATCGAGGCCATTGCAGTGACATTGCAATCACACACAACAGTCAGCCATTTCATGGATATAATAACATCATTTATACATAGTCACCCACTTAAACATTGCTCTCCAAATATGTGCAGCAATCCATTTACAGGTGGGCCTCCACTTATTCAGTGTTCTCCATTTAAGTATGGCCCTTCATCGCCCTCCGATTACACGTGCTCCCGTATCGACTGTGCTCCATTCACATATATCCTGCATCTCTAGCTCTCCATTTAAAGTTCCCCCTCCCATTCTACCTGGGTCCCAGAAAAAGGAGGGATCGGTGGAGTGGTCTGCAAATGGTTGGTTCGGGGTAGGTTCCACTATAATGGGAATGAGCAGAGGGTTCCCTTATTTGGGGATAAGACATTCCATGTAAAGATCTTCATTTGTAGACGGTCCTCAACTTGTATCCAACCCTATGTTTATACAAAATCATGTATTTGTATATCGCTCCTCACCTCCCAATCCCACCCATCTACACATATATATAACTAGATGCTGGAATCTTGAGCAAAAAAACATTTGCTGGAGTAACTCAGTCGTTCAGGCTGCATCTATGGAAGGAATGGACAGATGAGCCTTTCATTATTTGGTAAGTTTCAATGAGGTCCCCCTCATCCTAAACTCCAGCGAGTACAGGCCCAGTGCCGTCAAACACTCATCATACGTTAACCCAATCTCTTCCTTGAGTCTGAAGAAGGTCCCTGACCCAAATTTCCCTCTTCGGTATAGGTTGCCTTACCCGCTGAGTTCCTCCTGCAACTTGCCTTTTTACAATTTGTAATCAAGATTGGGGTTTGCAGTTAACATGACCTCAATTACTGCCTCCACTGTCTGGTAGTAATGACAGTGAAACACTCATCAACTTCCTCTGCTGGCTCGTGTGGCATGAGATAAGCAAACTGCACCATTTCGTGGAGTAGAGATTGCATCGCCATCTTTGAACATCAGTGTTGTGGTCCATCCCTGCACTGTTTGTGGAGGTCTCGTGAGGAACAGGTACTTAGTTTAGTTTAGAGATACAGCGTGGAAACAGGCCCTTTGGCCCACCTGGGCCGCACCGACCAGCGATCCCTGCACATCTGCACTGTCCTACACACACTGGGGACAATTTGCATTTATACCAAGCCAATTAACTTACAAACCTGTACGTCTTTGGAGTGTGGGAGGAAACCGGAGATCTCGGAGAAAACCTATGCTGATCACGGGGAGAACGTACAAACTCCACACAGACAAGTACCTGTAATCAGGATCGAACTCGGGTCTCTGGTGCTGTAAGGCAACAACTGTACCGCTGCGCCACCGTGCCGCCCCTGGATCATCGACCATGTTACGGAGCGAAGGGCATTAGCACTTTCAGCCCAGCGTTCCCGGCTGGTGTCTTCTCTGTCTGCGACCAGCTAGCACAGAGATGTGCCAGAGTACAACAGCAGGCTGACGTCTAACTTCCACAGTCTTGAGAAATGAACCTAAACAGGTGAGACAGAGACCTGCACCTCCCCCACCCTTGTCAACCCATTCAGTGCTCTTGTTGTGGCCTCCTCTACATCGGTGAGACCAAACACAGACCAGACATGACCTTTCAATCAAGGCTGTTCTAGCTTTCCCTCTCAACCCCATTCTCTTGCTCTCTCCCCATAACTTTTGACACCCTTATTAATCACGAATCTGTCAATCTCAGCTTTAAAAATACCCAATGGCAACCTCCGCAAAGATTCCACACATTCATCAGCCTCTGACTAAAGAAATCCCTCCTCATCTCCTTGCTAAAGGTACACCCTTTTATTCTGAGGCTGTGCCCTCTGGCACTAGACTCTGCCACTTGTGGAAACATCCTCTCCACATTCACTCTATCCAGGCCTTTCATTATTCGGTAAGTTTCAATGAGGTCCCCCCTCATCCTAAACTCCAGTGAATACAGGCCCAGTGCCGACAAACCCTCATCATACGTTACCCCAATCAACCCTGGGATAGACAATAGACAATAGGTGCAGGAGGAGGCCATTCGGCCCTTCGAGCCAGCATCGCCATTCAATGTGATCATGGCTGATCATTCTCAATCAGTACCTCGCTCCTGCCTTCTCCCCATACCCCCTAACTCCGCTATCCTAAAGAGCTCTATCTAGCTCTCTCTTGAATTCTCGTAAACCTCCTCTGGACCCTGTCCAAAGCCAGCACATCCTTCTTCAAATATAGGGCCCAAAACTGCTCACAATAGTCCAAATGCAATCTGACCAGTGCCTTATAAAATCTCAGCATTACATCCCATTGCCTTTGCCTTCCTTACTACCAATTTGTCTTGCAAATAAACTTGTCAGTAATCCTGCACTAGCACTCCCGAGTTCCTTTGCACCTCCGATTTCAGATAGTCTACACCTTTATTCCTACTACCAAAATACATGACTCCACACTTTGCTACATTATATTCCATCTGCCACTTCTTTGCCCATTCTCCCAACCCATCCAAGTCCTTCTGCAGAGTCTCTGCTTTCTCCCTGCCCCTCCACCTATCTTCGTCTCATCTGCAAACATGGCCACAAATCCTTTAATGCCCTCATCTAAATTATTGATATACAACGTGAAGAGTAGCAGCCCCAGCACCAACCCTTGCAGAGCATTGATAGTCACTGGCAGCCAACCAGAAACAGCCCCCTTTATTGCCACTCTTTGCCTTCTGCCATCCAGCCAACCTGCTTTCCATGCTAGTATCTCCCCTCTGATACCTTGGGCTCTCATCTTCTTTAGCAGCCTCATGTGCACCATATCAAAGGCCTCCTGAAAATCCAGGTAAACCGCATCCACTGACTGTCTATCCTGGTATTTACTTCCTCAAAGAATTCCAACAGGTTCATCAGGCAAAATCTCCCTTTCACAAAACGATGTTGACTTCCTACTATTTTATCGTGTGCTTCTAAGTACTCAGAAACCTCATCTTTTATAGTGGACTCTACAATCTTGCCAACCACTGAAGTCAGGCTAACCGGCCTACAGTTTCAACTCTTCTGCCCCGCTCCCTTCTTGAACAGCGGAGTAATATTTGCAATTTTCCAGTCTTCTGGAACCACCCCTGCCTGACTCTAGTGATTCTTGAAAGATCACAACTCCCCACTAAGTTGTTGATTGCTTATTTCTCTGCCTACTGACAGGAGGGTTATCGATTGCCGTTCCCGGTGAAATCAGAGGGTTCCAACTCGCTCATCAACGGCACGGGAAGTTGCAATGGAATCAGTTATTTGCTCCAAGTATCGAACTTGCCAAAAAAGGATTTCCCATTGGCCGGGCTCTTGCGAATGCCATCGAACAGTATAAGGAGGACATTGAGAAAAGCCCATTGTTATGGTGAGTGTGAGACAGCACAATACAGGGCTGGGAACCACATGAGGACATGCCGATCCACAGGCAGGTTCCTGGCCTTCTGTGGTGACGTGACTGAAAGAACCACTTTAACGCAAATTCATTTAAAACATCAAAGCCTCAAAACTGCTCCCCAATAATGTGAGTTTAAAGTCATTCCATCTCGTTTCTTAATTGGCTATCTCATCTACTTGGTCCTTTTATTCTTCAAATGAATCAAGTTAATGCAAACACCCAAGGCACGAGGGACCGCAGAGGCTGGAGCTCGCCACAAGGAAGCAAACCGCTCTGGTCTCCCATCATTCATTTTGGTCCCCTTCCCCTCCACGTTCCATCCATCCACTACCCGTACATTTTGCTCGCTGGAACCTCGTCTGATTCCATCTACCCTCTCCACGAATGCCTTCATTATCACCTTCTTTACCTGTAAGATTCCAGCCCCTGTACTTTTGTGTCTCTGCTTATTGCTCTCCCCTCCACCCACCCTCACCCACTGGGCAGCACGGTGGCACAGCGGTAGAGTTGCTGCCTCACAGCGCCAGAGACCCGGGTTCCGATCCTGATTACGGGTGCTGTGGGTACGGAGTTTGTACGTTCTCCCTGTGACCGCGTGGGTTTTCTCCGAGTGCTCCCATTTCCTCCCACCCTCCAAAGACGTCCAGGTTTGTAGGTTAATTATTTTAGGTAAAATTGTAAATTGTCACAAGTGTGTAGGGTAGTGCTAGTGTGCAGGGATCACTGGTCGGTGCGGACTCGGTAGGGCGAAGGGCCTGTTTCAGCACAGTATCATTAAACTAAACTAAACCCTTATTTGGTTGGCTTCCACCCATCATCCACCTGCCTCTTGCCTCCCACCTTCATCCCTCCTCTACCTGGCTCCATCTGCCCATCACCCCTCACCTCTCCTCAATTCACTATTCACCCACTGACCCCGATCTCACCATTACCCCTCTGCTCTTTATAATAATAATAATAATAATAATGCATTACATTTATATAGCGCTTTTCAAACACTCAAAGACGCTTTACAGGGATTACTAGAACATAGAGAAGAAAATAAATAGATAAATAAGTAAACGAACAGAAAAAGGAGACAGAAGGTGAGGTGACGGTCAGTGGTTGAAGGCAGTGCTGAACAGGTGAGACTTCAGTGATGTTTTGAATGTGGTGAGTGAGGAGGAGTCTCTGACGGTTTGGGGTAGTGAGTTCCAGAGGGTGGGAGCAGCGATGGAGAAAGCCCTGTCCCCCCAGGATCTGAGTTTGGTCCGGATGGGGAGGGGACAGGAGGTTGGCAGCAGCAGAGCGGAGGGTGCAGGTGGGAGTGTGCCTGTGGAGGAGGTCAGTCAGGTAGGATGGGGCCAGGTTATGGAGGGCTTTGTAGGTCATGAGGAGGATTTTGTACTGGATTCTCTGGGGGATGGGGAGCCAGTGGAGCTTGTAAAGGACGGGGGTGATATGGTCACGGATCGGGGAGTGGGTGAGTAGACGGGCAGCGGAGTTTTGAATGTATTGAAGTTTACTGATGATTTTTGAGGGTGAGCCATAGAGGAGGCTGTTGCAGTAGTCCAGACGGGAGGTGATGAAGGCATGGATGAGGGTTTCTGCAGCTGTGGAGGAGAGGGATGGACGGAGACGGGCGATGTTTTTGAGGTGGAAGAAGGCTGTCTTTGTAATGTGTTTGATCAAAGATGAGTCCTGATGCAAGGTGTCGACCTGAAGAGTTGCCAGTTCCTATCCCCCCACAGATGCTGCCTGACCCGTTCAATTCATTCAGCAGTTTATTTTTGGAACCAATACACGCTGTGTTCCGTTTCATGAACACGTATGTCAAGAAACCATGTAGATCCTGTTATGACGAAGAGTCATGATGATGATATGCAAATACCGTGACCTGCGTATCAGGTGACTGGAGAGTTGGAAGGTGTGCTTGCTGTGTTCTCCAAGACGGAAGGTTGCAGTCAGGAGAGACAATAAACATAGAAACTAAGTAATGTAATTTATACAGATTGTGTCTGCATCATTATTCCACATCTGAGGCGGAGATGTGACATTGGCGACGAGGATATTTTGGATATTCTGGATATGTTGGATATCCTGGATTTTGGATTTGGATATTTTGGATTCTGAATCTGTGGCTACCTGCTGGAAAGAAAGGTTAGAAAAAGGTCGTAATGGCAGTCGCCGGAGCTGATTTCTTAGCACTTTGCGGAGTTGCACACTTTGATCCGACGGGTGATGTGAGTACCGTCAGCGTGAAGTGGAAAGCGTGGCTGGAGGAATTCGTGGCCTACGCCGACCGTCGCGGGCTCTTTCTTGATGAGAGTACGCTGGGGCAGAAGGAGCAGCGAAGAGCGTTGCTTCTCTTCACCGTGGGGGCCAAAGGTTCGAGAAATGTTTAAAACACTCCCTGTTCAGGTCTGCCATATCAAGATTCAAGATTCAAGATAGCTTTATTGTCATCCAAATTGGACGAAATTCAGTCACCCACAGTCCAACAACAAAAGCATCAAAATAGGCATTAAAATTACACAACCCCCAAAACACACAAAAGAAACATCCACCAAGAAAACATCCATCACAGTGAGTCTCCTCCAGTCCTCTCCTCACTGTGATGGAAGGCCACAATGTCTTTACCAAATACACTTCTAATCCAGTTGTTATTAATTCTTTAAAAATATGGAAGCAATTCAGACAATCCTTTGATATCTGTAAATTCTCAATACTCACTCCTATTGTAACGAACCATGCATTTCTGCCACCTTCGACAGATGCTTCATTCAGTGCTTGGCTCAATCATGGGGTCTGTTCATTTAAAGACATGTTTATAAATGGTTTGTTTGCATCTTTTGCGCAGATTGTTCAGAAATTCAATATCTCGAGGTCACACTTCTTTAGGTATATGCAAATTCGCAGTTTCATATCTTCTAATATCACTCAATTCCCTTCACAGCCCTCAGACACACTCCTAGACTCAATTAATAACATTACATCAATCAGAAAGGGAAAGATAGGTGACATCTATTCTTTACTAATAAAAGAAAACATGACAAGTCTTAACTCCCTAAAAGAGCAGTGGGAAAGGGATCTGGGCATGACAATTTCAGACTTTATCTGGTCAAAGATGATTGGGGGTATATACACATCTTCGATATGCATGAAGCATACTGTTATGCAGTTTAAGATTTTCCACCGATTGCACTGGACCAAAGCTAAGCTAGCCCAATTTACACCCAATATAGACTCCACGTGTGACCGTTGCAGGCAGAACCAAGCCACTTTAATTCACATGTTTTGGGATTGTCCTAAGTTATCTAATTTTTGGCAATTAATATTTGATATGCTCTCCCAAACTACCAATGAATCTTTGGAACCATCAGCCCCCCTTACTTTATTCGGTGTGGTAACACAAAATCTTGCATTAAATAATAATAAACAAAATCTTTTGTCTTTTGCCACGATGGTGGCCAGACGACAAATCTTGATCAGATGGAAAGATTGTAACCCTCCAACATTTGCACAGTGGATTAGGGATATGTTGTATTTTATTAAATTGGAGAAGATTAGGTATACTGTTAGGGAATCAGCTGACAAGTTTACATTGATATGGCAACCTTTTCTTAGATGTATTGATGCTTTAGGCTCTGATAATTTTATGGTTGGGTAGCGTCTTTGATATGTGTGTATGTAATTAAGAGTGGAATTGAAATATTAGAATGGTCCCTGATATGTCTTAACATTCCGATTTTTCTGCTTCCCTCCTCTCTGGGATTAAAAAATATATATATATTTTTAAAATTTTTTTTAAAAAAATTAAATTTATTTTATTTTATTTTTATGTTTAGTATATTGAATGGTATTGCGGGTGGGGGGTGGTGGGTGGGGGGATACTTATCAGCATTAATGTGTTCATGCATTGAATTATCAAAGCTGTATTAATAAAAATCAGAAATAAACTTTGTTAAAAAAAAAAAAAAACGCTCCCTGACACCGGAATGAAGGAAGACTATAAGAAAGCCGTCGATACATTGAGCAGTCATTATGTGGTGGTGCCAAATGCTACATTTCAACGCCATTTATTCCGCAAAACAATACAGGAAGAGGGCGAAACTGTTGCTCAATTTGTGCCGAGGAGGTTTCTGTCAGATGCAGATATGTGGCTGCTGATGTGGAAAACCAGATATTGGATCAGGTTGTCCAGCACTGCAGGCCAGACAAGCTCAGGAGAAGGCTGCTAGAAAAAGGCGGTGAGTTAAACCTTAATGATGCTCTGTCGATTGCAGCAGCACTGGTAGCTGTCGATGGACAGTTTCACAGCATGAAATTGAAAGATTCCAAGACTGGGCAAGTTAACTGGTTGTCCCACGGGAGACCAAGAAGGAAGCCTGAACGTGAGATTGAGTGTTACAGGCATGGCAACATGGGTCACGTAGGGAAAGATGCATGTTGTCCGGCAAAAGGTAGAATATGTAGGAAGTGTGGAGGCAAAGATCATTTTGCAAAGAAATGTCAAAGTAAGGCCAGGGGCAATACAAGTGATTACAACAAGAGTGACTCTTCCAAGGCAAGGGAGAAAGGGAAGTCCAATGACAAGATAGACAGACCGTGGCAGAAAAAGGTCACATCCGTCACGATAAAGATGGTTTCGGAATTGATGACGACAGTGATGAACCTGGTGAGCATGCTGTTAAAAGGAATTATCAGTTTGCATTGAATGATAGCCATCTGGAGAAAGTTGCAGTGACCATCGGAGGTGTTACAGTGCCAGTGATTGTCGATTCTGGTAGTGACTGCAACACAATTGACAGATCACTGTGGGAATGCTTGAAACAGCAGAAAGTCAAGTGCACGTCAAGGAGGTGTAGTAGGACGTTATATCCATACACCGCAACTGAACCGTTGGAGACCATTGGATGCTAAAGTAGAAGTCGGAGATAGAAAAACTGATGCAGAATTCGTGGTGATTAAAGAGAAAGGAGAACCCCTGCTCAGTAGAAGCACAGCTCGAGAGCTGGGAGTGCTTCACATCGGAGTGCATGTCAATCCCGTGCAGTCATTTGATGACATGAGGCAGGAGTTTCACTCAGTATTCCGAGGGGTTGGAAAATTGAAAGGCCGGCAAGTGAAGTTAGCCATTGATGAAACTCTTAAGCCGAGAGCACAACCGGTGCGGAGAACGCCATTTGGACTTCGTGGAAAAGTAGAAGCTAAAATCAAGGAGTTGATTGATCAGGCCATTATTGAGCCAGTTGAACATTCAACACCATGGGTGAGTCCAGTAGTGATAGTGCCGAAACCCAATAATGATATCAGACTGTGCGTGGAAATGCGGAGAGCCAATGAAGCAATAATCAGAGAAAGACACCCAATTCCTTCGATCGATGAGGTTCTACAAGAGTTATCAACCAATAAAGTGTTCTCCAAAATTGATCTCAAGTGGGGTCAATTGGAATTACATCTAGAGTCAAGAGAGATGACAACATTTGTCACTCACTGTGGATTATACCAGTACAAAAGACTGATGTTTGGAATCAATGCTGCCCCTGAGATCTATCAGTATGAAATCCACAGAGTGATTCAGAGTGTACCAGGAGCAGCAAACATATCTGATGATATCATCGTCCATTTATCAATTTGTGAAGAGCATGACAGGAGATTGAAGCTAGTGTTGACTAAACTTCAAGAAGCAGGTCTCACTGTGAATGAGGACAAGTGCAAGTTTGGCGTCTCTGAGATGGATTTCATGGGACACAGACTCACAAGTGAAGGGCTGAACCCGGCAAAGGCTAAAGTGAAAGCTGTTGCAGATGCACGTGAACCTCAGAATGCAACTGAGATGAGGAGCAACCCACCAGAACCAGTTAGAAGTACAAAGTTGCCAACAGGACCATGGGTCGACGTAGCTGTTGACTTTCTAGGACCACTTCCAACAGATGAATCAATTACGGTGGTGGTAGACTACTACAGCAGAGACTATGAGAATACAGTGATGAAATCAACTACGGCAGACAAGACTGTACAGGCATCAGCAGAGATTTTCGCCAGACACGGGTTGCCTGTTACGTTGTACTCCGACAATGGGCCACAGTTTGTTTCCGATGCGTTTGCTGAGTACATGAGAACCACAGGTATTCATCATCACAAGGTGACTCCTAAATGGCCACAAGCTAATGGAGTAGAGAGACAAAACCAGTCCATAGAGAAGAGGATACGAATCGCCCATGGTGAAGGGAAAAACTGGAAGGAGGCGCTGCTAGCATACATAGCAGTATATCAGGCGATCACTCACTCAACGACAGGGAAAAGCACTGCAGAAGCCTTGTCTGGAAAGAAAATTCACACTAAAATGCCAGAAGTACGAGAGATCACGGAAGGCCAGGAGCTGAGAGACCGTGACGCCGAAAAGAAAGGTGCGGCAAAATGGTATGCCGACTTGAAACGAGGAACCAGGCACTCGGAAATAATGCCAGGTGATGACGTACTTGTGAGGCGAGATGTTAGTGGTAAGATGGACACTCCTTACCATTGCCAGCAATGCAGTGTTGTATCGAGGAGCGGCAGCAGGGTGACAGTCGAGTCTCCAGAAGGTGTTATTTGCAAGAGGAATGTATCGAGTGTAAAAAGGTACATGTCGAGAGACACTCGAATCGTAGGGGGGGGGGGGGGGGGGAAATTCCACCGAGAGCCACCGATTCGGAGGGGCCAGAAGACATCCCTGAGGTGGTGACTGGTGTTTCTGAGCCAACGAGGATTCCTGAGGTGGTGACCAGTGTTCCAGAGGCAGCAGGCTGCGACCCAGGTGGTGAGCAGAGACAGTGTCTGGGTGACAACTCTTCGGCAGGTTCAACAGACTCTGATGTTCTTGCGCCAGCTGGTAGACCACAACGTGAAAGGAGAGTTCCCAAAAGATACGGCGATTTTGTGTTATAGACTATAGTTATGGTTTTATAAGAAAATAACTGCAGATGCTGGTACAAATCGAAGGTATTTATTCACAAAATGCTGGAGTAACTCAGCAGGTCAGGCAGCATCTCAGGAGAGAAGGAATGGGTGACGTTAATGTAACTTATACAGATTGAGTCTGCATCATTATTCCACATCTGAGGCGGAGATGTGCCGGATCCTGCACTCACATACCTTCACATAGTCGTGCAGCATGGAAACAGGCCATTCAGCCCAACTTGCCTATGCTGACCAAGATGTCCCTTCTACGTTAGTCCCAACTACGTGCATTTGGCCCATATCCCTCTAAATCGTTGCCATTGATGTACCCACACGCGTGATGCCCACACACCCCGCATCCCACCCACCCCCCACCCCCACTCTTTGAATGAAGGATCTGCCATCACACACTGACCAAGTACCTTGGTAAAGTCCAATATGGGTTTGGGGAGGGGGGGGGGGGGGGAGAGAGAGGAGGTGTGTGTTGGTGGGTGGACAAAGCAGCATGCAGTCCTACACGTGATTTGCCGTGTACATGTTCATGAACATGTGACAAGTGCGGCCACTTGACTCCCTGTCGTTCTCTCAACAGTGAGGTGTTTTGTCACTCCAATGGCGCCATCCTCCACGAACACGACATCATCAAGTTCCCCAAACTAGCCCGAACCTACCAGATCCTGGCGGATGAAGGAGCCGATGCATTTTACAACGGGTCCCTGTCCCAGCAGATTGTGGATGACATCAGGAACGCAGGTGGGCTGGCTGGCCGTGGACAGTGGTTGCTTCCCCATTGTCCAGCTCATTACTTCACAGATACAGTGTGGAAACAGGCCCACCGTGTCCGTGCCGACCAGTGATCCCTGTACACTAGCACCGTCCTACACACGAGGGACGATTTACAGAAGACAATTAACTGTAGTGTGTAATTTTACAGCGTTCCATCCGCTCTCCTGCAGGGAGATGCAGACCACCAGGGCATTGGCCAAAGGTGCGACAGTGGCAGGGGCAAAGGCAGTGAGCAAGTACACCAGGTCCAAGTCCAGCTCCACACAGTGCCGGCAACACGGAGCAAAATGCCTCCCGCGCTGGTTGCACCATTACACTGAAGTCCTTTTCTTCCCGCAGGTGGCATTGTAACACTCGATGACCTGAGGAACTACACACCTCGACTGAGCGAGAATCCAGTGAACCTGTCGCTGGGCGACTACAGGCTGCTGGTGCCCAACGCTCCGTCTAGTGGCCTGGTGCTCGGCCTGATTCTCAACATCCTGAAGGGTGAGATGTGGCAAAGCTGTCTCCAGTGGTGCAGGAGGGGTGGCAATGCCCAGTGTGGGGGGGGTGGCATTGCCCAGTGTGGGGAGGAGGTGTTGTTGCCCAGTTTGGGGGGGGGGGGTGGGGGTGTTGTTGCCCAGTGTGGGGAGGGGGTGGCATTGCTCAGTGTGGGTGGGGAGTGACATTGCTCAGTGTGGGTGGGGAGTGACATTGCCCAGTGTGGGGAGGGGGTGACATTGCCCAGTGTGGGGAGGGGGTGACATTGCCCAGTGTGTGGGGGGGGTGACCTTGCCCAGTGTGGGTGGGGAGTGACATTGCCCAGTGTGGGGAGGGGTTTTGATGCCCAGTGTGGGGAGGGGTGTTAATGCACAGTGTGGGGAGGGGGTGGCATTGCCCTGTGTGGGGGAGGGGGTGACATTGCCCAGTGTGGGGAGGGGCAGTCGAGTGTGTGCCCTGAACAAGTCATTAACCATCCATCCCCATCTTTCCCAGTGCTCCTGCTTGCAGTGCCAATCCAACGGCTACGGTTCACAGGCAAACCACAGAAGCATTGCTCATTACAGCCTGTGGGAGTGGGGACTGGGGCCAGTCTTGGGACTGCAGGAGTGAGAGTACAGCACATCAGGGGCGGCTCTTTAACTCCTGGGGACAGCAGCAATCACACAGAGCTGGGTAATGGATCTGTGGAACTCTCTGCCCCAGGGCGCCTGTGGAGGATGGATCATCAGGGGTATTTAAAGTGAGGTCGATACATGTTCTGACGAACTGCGAGCTCAGTCGTGTCTGTGTCTGTATTCAATGGTAGAGCAGGCCTGAGGGATGAATCACCTCTCTTCCTGACATTTCCCATGGTGTTTGTGGGTCTGTGAATTTCCCCAGTGCCAGTGACCCCACACTCCCACATGGTGGGCCCCACAGGCTGGGCTCCACAAGATGGGGTCCCCAGGGTGGGCTCCCCAGGGTGGGGTCCACAAGATGGGCCCCACAGGCTGGGCTCCACAAGATGGGCTCCCCAGGGTGGGCTCCCCAGGGTGGGCTCGGCGTGCAGACTGCTCTGTGAAGAAGACATTCCCTGACCTTGCAATGCTGGGTCAGCTGTCACCAGGCAACCTGACCCCAGTCTCTCTCTCTCTCTCTCTCTCTCTCCACCCACAGGTTACAACTTCACTTCAGACAGTGTCTCCACAGTGGAACGGAAAGCCTTGACTTACCACCGAATTATCGAAGCGTTTAAGTTTGCGTACGCAAAGAGGAGCTTGTTGGGAGACCCTCGATTTGTCAACATCACTCGGGTAGGCTGCCTGCTGTAACATCGGGCTCGGGGGAAGGTTATTCACCAGCTTGGGGCCTGACCACCAAATGCCCAGCCGCCCAATGTCCCAGCCTTCACTCAATACGTGAATGTGCCTGGGTCCAGCCATCTAATGGCTTCAGGTCTCACCGCAAGGAGTTGGGCCCCACTCATTAGGGTAGGAAGGAACTGCAGGTGCTGGTTTGAACCAAAGATAGACACAAAAAGCTGGAGTAACTCAGCGGGACAGGCAGCATCTCTGGAGAGAAGGCATGAATGACGTCACCCACCCATTCCTTCTCTCCAGAGATGCTGCCTGTCCCGCTGAGTTACTCCAGCTTTTTGTGTCCCACTGATTAGTACTTTGATTTAGGCATTTAAGGGACAAAGCTGGATTGGGTTGAGCCAGCGCTGCCGTCGCAGCTGCGGCTTGCCTGCAGTCCGTCTGTCTTTTGTGTTTTTTGTTGTTTTTGTCTGAATTGTAGTTTTAATATGGTGTAGGGTTTGTATGCTATGTTTGGGAACGGGAACGGGAACTGTAAAATTCTCTCTCCCGAACGGAGACGCGACCTTTGTTTCTGTGTCGTGTCTCCATTCCCGTTGCGGCCTACCACCGGCCATGCACTTGGGACCACCTGGGGCTCTGGTTCGCAGAGCCCGCGGCCCGGACTCACCACCTGCGGCGCTGGCTACCTTCGGATGCTGCGGGAGCGGCTGCGATTCGTCTCCGGAGGCTCCGGCGCAGGCTGCGTGGATGTCGGAAGCCCGCAGGCCCCTGGATGGGGGCCGACATCGGGACGTCCGGCAGCGGCAGCGACAGCGTGTTCGCCCGTCCCGAATCGTGGGGCTTGGGTCGGCCCGCCGCGGACCTTTCACCGTCCGGCGCGGCCTGGAATAGGCCGCGGGATTTTCACCGCCCAGCAGGGGCTTCAATGTCGGGAGCCCCGACCGCCCCGACGTGGCAACTCCAACAGCCTGACCGCGGGTCAAGATGGCAGGGAGGAGAAAAGACATTGTGGCCTTCCATCACAGTGAGGAGGGACTGGAGGAGACTCACTGTGATGGATGTTTCTTTTTGTTTGGTGTTAGTTTGTGATTGTATGTGTTATTGCATTTTTATTGATTATTCTTATTGGTCTTATTGTTCAACTGCGGGTAATGTTTCATTTCACTACACATTTATGTGTATGTGACAAATAAACGACTATTGACTATTGAAAGCAGGAGATCAGCCATGATCGAATGGCGGAGTAGACTTGATGGGCCGAATGGCATCATTCTGCTGCTATCACTTATGAGGTTATCAATACTGTGACCCAGGCAGGGTGATGTTGTGAGCAGAGGGACCAATGACGTAGAGTCCACCCTCGGATGACAATCAGCTCCCCATCTAAGTCTTGTATCCCGGACAAAGTTACCACTGAGCCCGATGGTTCAGAGGCATCGATGTGACTGTTGGTGACTGCTCCCAGCGAGGTGTGGCAAATACAAGACAGGTCTCACCGCCCTTACAGAGCCCGGCTTTCACAGCCCCCACTGAGGCTGCGGGAGGGTTTGGAAAACTACGAAGGCTGGAGGAAGTGTAGCAAAGGGAGGATAGGGCAGCTGGGGACGCTGACTTTGGGAATTGGGGAGGGTTTTCGGAGAACAAGTGAGGAGGGAAACATTCCGCTCGTGGGAGGTGCCCAACGGACTCCCCCCCCCCCCCCCAGGAATTGGGAGAGAGGGGATTGCGAGACAGGAGAGTGGCACTTGAGCAGAGAGGGGAGGAACCTGCGAAATGTTTCAAGCAGCCCAGCATGGGCAGGATGGGCAGAATGGCCTCTTCCTTTGCTGAATCACTGGAGGTCTCTGGGCTGGGCCCAGTCATTGCCCCAGTGAAATGGTGGCACTTTGTGCTGAACACTCCTCACTCACCTACTGCCATCTCCAGGATGTCCCCTTGCCTGAACTCTGCAGTCATTCAGCAGGACTGGTGGCACCGTGCCCCTGGCAACAGCTCTGGCAGCAAGCAGACAGTCACAGCTCTCAGGGGACACTGAGGGTAATACACAAACTTCAATTAATTATTGAATATTATGCTCAGTCCCAAGAGTGAGATTAAAATCAGTTGTAATCCCAAGTATCTTAATACCAGCGGGCAATTACAGTACAGGGGCAATTGTTTGTTTATTATGCCCAGTTGGTTGCTCAGTTGTAGAAACATAGAAACATAGAAAATAGGTGCAGGAGGAGGCCATTCGGCCCTACGAGCCAGCACCGCCATTCATCGTGATCATGGCTAATCGTCCACAATCAATAACCCGTGCCTGCCATCTCCCCATATCCCTTGATTCCACAGTTGTAGTAATGACTTAGAATATTATTTAATTCTCACTTATGAAATCATGGTGTAAAGACATGCATTGCAATACTGCTACAGCTTACTGTAGAGAGCATTGGCTTTGGCTGGGGTGTAGTGATGGCGGTGTTTTCCCAAGCGAGGCTCAGTTGGCTCATCACCACGTCTGTCAGTGGCAGTGGGGCAGCAGGTAATACAAGGACAGAGAGTTAGAGAGAGTTAGATGTAGCTCTTAGGGCAAACGGAATCAAGGGATACGGGGGAAAAGCAGGAACGGGGTACTGATTCTGGATGATCAGCCTTGATCGTATTGAATGGCGGTGCTGGCTCGAAGGGCCGAATGGCCTCCTCCTGCACCTATTTTTCTATGTTTCCATCTTTCTATCTGTGTACCTGTCCAAATGTTTCTTCAAAGATCCTAACCTTGCACCGGCACACAGCGAGGTACTAGTCAGACAGACACGCCCGTTAGGTGATGCTCGGCCTCTGTGGTAGGGATATCCTCTTCTGCAACGTTCTCTGGGGGTTGATGACCAGGGTACATCCGCTGTTGCTGTGCTGGTGGCGCCTGCTTGTGGTTGTGTGGGGGATATCAGTGCTGTGCAGTCACACCGCCTCCAGCAGCGGTGGGAGTCACCGGACCCCCCGCGGGGGTTATGACAGTGGTCCCCACTGGCTGACACCAGTGTGTGAGTGAGAGAGAGAGGGAGAGAGAGAGAGAGAGTGAGTGAGCGAGTGAGTGAGAGACCCTTCCGTCGCTGCCATTGACCCCCTGCTCCTTGCCCACGACTGTGTCGAAGGCGAAGCTGCTCTTTACCACAAAGGATGGAACTGCAGATGTTGGTTTAAATCGAAGATCGACACAAAAAGCCGGAGTAACTCAGCGGGACAGGCAGCATCCCTGGAGAGAAGGAATGGGTGACGTTTCTTCAGTCTGAAGAAGAGTCTCGACCCGAATCGTCACCCATTCCTTCTCTCCAGAGATGCTGCCCAATAACCGGCCCCACAGAAACAGGTCTCGCAGGCGGCTTTTGCATCTGCTTCTGAAGGCGCGGCGCCGCTAGTGCTGGAGTTTTCAGTGGAGATGGCTCCGAAATCCTGAGCGTGGGAGTGACCTTTGGGGACTGAGAGAGCACGGTACGCAACCACACTCCGACATCGGCCAGCGGCAGCTCAGCACATCCACATGGCTGCCTGTGTAATGCCAGAGACTGCTGCTAATGTTACAAACAAACAATGGCACTGAACATGACTGTCCATCAGCCCACAATGCAGGCGACACAGTGCAAAGGACAGATGTGGTAAATGACCACTATACTGTACCTTACATCTCCGGGCTTCCAGCAAATGGTAGGTAGTGTGTGTGGCAGCTCCAGGGACCAGAGACCTTGGACCGAAGCAGCGGTAGAGTTGCTGCCTTACAGCGAATGCAGCGCCGGAGACTCAGGTTCGATCCTGACTACGGGCGCCGTCTGTACGGAGTTTGTACGTTCTCCCCGTGACCTGCGTGGGTTTTCTCCGAGATCTTCGGTTTCCTCCCACACTCTAAAGACGTACAGGTATATAGGTTAATTGGCTGGCAAAATGTAAAAATTGTCCCCAGTGGGTGTAGGATAGTGTTAATGTGCGGGGATCGCTGGGCGGCGCGGACCCGGTGGGCCGATGGGCCTGTTTCCGCGCTGTATCTCTAAATCTAAATCTCAAAAAGCAGGGAGGGGGGTGCAGATTTCCCAAGGAATGCGCTCCAGAGCACAATAGGTAACGTCCCATCGCCCAGGCTCGTATTGCCCGCAATGATAGTCAAGTCAAGTCAATTTTATTTGTATAGCACATTTAAAAACAACCCACGTCGACCAAAGTGCTGTACATCTGATTAGGTACTAAGGGAAAAAAATGAAACATAGAGTAGCACGCAAACATAACAGCACATACAAAACAGTTCACAGCGCCTCCTCAATGAGCCACAAACGCTAGGGAGTAAAAATAGGTTTTGAGCCTGGACTTAAAGGAGTCGATGAAGGGGGCAGTTCTGATGGGGAGAGGGATGCTGTTCCACAGTCTAGGAGCTGCAACCGCAAAAGCGCGGTCACCCCTGAGCTTAAGCCTAGACCGCGGGATAGTGAGTAGCCCCAAGTCGGCCGACCTGAGGGACCTGGAGTTAGAGAGGTGGGTTAGAAGATTTTTGATGTTGGGGGGGGGGGGGTGTCCATTTAGGGCTTTATACGTGAATAGGAGGAGCTTGAAGTTGATTATGTACCGTACAGGGAGCCAGTGGAGAGAGGCCAGAATCGGGGTGATGTGGTCCCTTTTACGGGTACCCGTCAGGAGTCTCGCTGTGGCGTTTTGGACCAGTTGCAGGCGGGACAGGGAAGATTGGCTGATCCCAGTGTATAGGGAGTTGCAGTAGTCTAGGCGGGAGGAAATGAAAGCGTGAATGATGTTTTCAGTGTCGTCGAATTGGAGGAAAGGAAAGACAACAGATAACAACAGATAACAGACAACAGGTGCAGGAGGAGGCCATTCACCCCTTCGAGCCAGCACCGCCATTCAATGTGATCATGGTTGATCATTCACAATCAGTACCCCGTTCCTGCCCTCTCCCCATACCCCCTGACTCCGCATGCTTGCAGCCCAGTGATATGAACATCGACTTCTCCAACTTTAGATAGTTCTTCTGTCCCTCTCTTCCCCTCCCCTTCCCAGATCTCCCTCTATCTTCCTGTCTCCACCTATATCCTTCCTTTGTCCCGCCCCCCCCCTGACATCAGTCTGAAGAAGGGTCTCGACCCGAAACGTCGCCCATTCCTTCTCTCCTGAGATGCTGCCTGACCCCCTGAGTTACTCCAGCATTTTGTGAATAAATACCCTGACTCCGTGACCAGTTAAGATTTCCTGATACCCTGGGAGCTCTGAGTGTGGACAGAGATAAAATAAACAACTAACCAGGGATCAGGGAGCAAGTCTTTCGGTGTGAAATTTGGTAATATGGGGGCAACGTGGGGGTCTCCACGTCCGTCTGCGGCGAATGCAATAACAGACAGGCAAATATATAATAATTCAAGATTCAAGATTCAAGATATCTTTATTTGTAATCCAAAAAACAATTTTTTTGGACGAAATTTAGTCAACCACAGTCCAACAATAAAAGCAATTAAATAAGCAAATTACACAACCCCAACCAACACAATCAATCATGATACAATAAATTGATACATTTCTCCTGTGCTGTTTTTAAGGGTAAAGTCACTCAAGAACTCATTTCCTCCTCCTGGTCTTTTCATCGACAGCTCATTGCCAATATGACCTCAGACTACTTTGCAGCAAGACTTCTGTCCAAGATCACAGACAGCACAACGCACTCCATCAGATACTACGAACCTGAGTTCTACACGGGCGACAACCACGGCACCGCACATATCTCCCTGGTGGCCGAGGATGGAAGCGCAGTGTCAGTGACCAGCACCATTAACCATTAGTAAGACATGGGCCTGTGCTTTCAATCTGACGTCCGCTCACGCTGTCAGGAGCAACAACGGGGTGGGAGATCTGGCCTGGCCTGGCCTGGCCTGTGGGAGGGGTGTGGGTGAGGCAGATTTGTGAACGGGAATGGGACGGGGAGTGAGCGGATAGCCGGAGGTGAGCGGCTGGGATACAGTTACAAGGGGGTTTGATTGCATGTTGGGGTGGGAGGGGCTGAGGGTCAGGACTCTTGGCTGCCTCTGAGTGCTTGAGAGGGCTATGGGACATCCTGAGGTTGCAAAATACACCATTGCAGGTGGTTCTGCTATAACGCGTGTATGGGCGTCATGTGTTTTATGAATGCGGGAACACTATTAGTATTACATGGACTAATATTACATATTACATTAGTATTACTATTGGTTGCAAAACACAATTTGGATTGGGAATGATAGGACGATTTAAAAGTTACTTTGGGAATTGACAAACAGAAAATAAACAATGCATTGACTTTTACTATTTAAGTACCAAATAGTTAATGAAAGTCTCTGTTTAAGTAATAAGGGTGGGGTGGTGGCATGTAAGGTAAAAGGATACTGTGTCTATAATTATTCAGCCCCTTGTTTCTCCAGGATCTGTACATTAGTCTATGAGTGATGAATTAATTCATGTGCAGTCATTTAATTTTAATTCAGACTTGCAGCATGGAAACAAACCCTTCAGCCCACTGGGTCCACGTGGACCATCTATCCACACCAGTTCAAAGTTATCCCACTTTCTTATCCACTCCTGACATACTCAGGGCAATTTTGCAGAGGTCAATTAACCGATGAACTCGCTCGTCTCTGGGATTTTGAAGGGATCCGAAGCACCCGGAGGAAATCCACATAGTCATAGGGAGAACGTGCAAACTCCACAAAGACAGCACCCGAGATCAGGATCGAATCGGGTCTTTGGTGCTTTGAGGCAGCAGCTTATCAGGCGCCCAACGTTGTCACCCAATAGCTTTTTTTAATAGGAAACGTTCAAATAAGTGTTAATAACTGCATTAAATAACGTTCCAAAGTCCAGTTTACTCTTTGTCTCCCACCAACTCCTATGTTCAGTTGGTATAGATTGGGATGTGTAAGTGCAAAGGAATGTCTTCTTTGTCCCGAGCTGTAAACTGGTATTGGGCTAAATAGGTACAGGCTTGTCTAGAAACGACCTTGAATTACCTATTCTGAACAACATGTCTCTAATCTTACAAAATAAACTCTGAGATTCCTGGAAAATTCTTGTATGTATTGACTTCAGTGTATGGTGTTTAGATTGGCATGGTGATAAGATTGATGTGGAGCGCTGTTAAATGTTAGACCCAGAGACATTCACCTGGTTCCCCTCTGCTGCATGATGTGGGCAGCAGCAGCTGAAGTGTGAGTGGAGTAGATAGCCATGAAACATTAGAAACTCTCTGGCGCTCACAAACACATAGTCATACACATCGATCCACCTCGTCCATGCCGAGCAAAATGCCCCATCTAAGCTAGTCCTATTTGCTTGAGTTTGGTTCAGTCTGAAGAAGGGTCTCGACCCGAAACGTCACCCATTCCTTCTCTCCCAAGATGCTGCCTGACCCGCTGAGTTACTCCAGCATTTTGTGTCTACCTGCTTGAGTTTGGTGCTTATCCCTCTAAACCTTACCTATCCATGTACCTGACCAAATGTTTTTTAAATGCTGTTGTAACATCCGTCTCAACAACCTCCTCGGGCAGCTCGTTCCATATACCCACCACCCTCTGCGTGAAAAGTTGCCCTTCAGATTGCTATTCAATCTTGCCTCTCTCACCTTAAATCTATGTCCTCTGGTTCCTGATTCCCCTACCCTGGTGAACAGAATCTGTTATAGTCATAGAGTGGAAACAGGCTCTTCGGCCCAACTCGCCCACACCGGCCAACAATGTCCCAGCTACCCTCGTCCCACTTGCCTGCACTTGGTCCATAACCCTCCAAACCTATCCATGTACCTGTCCAACTGTTTCTTAAATGATGTGATAGTCCCAGCCCACTACCTCCTCTGGCAGCTTGTTCCATGCACCCACCACCCTCTGTGTGAAAAGTTACCCCTCGGATTCCTATTAAATCTTTTCGCCTTCACCTTGAACCTATGTCCTCTGGTCCTCGATTCCCCTACTCTGGGTAAAAGACTCTGTGCATTTACCCGATCTATTCTCTCATGATTTTATATACCTCTATAAGATCTCCCCTCATCCTCCTACGCTCCATGGAATAGAGACCCAGCCTACTCAACCTCTCCCTATAGCTCACACCCTCTAGTCCTGGCAACATCCACCCTTTCTATTATTAATTTATACATCTCTATAAGGTCATCTGTCAGCCTCCAAAGAATAAAGTCCTGGCTTGCCCGACCTCTCCGTATAGCTCAGGCCGTTATGTCTTGGCAACATCCTGGTAAATCCTCTCTGCACTCTTTCCAGATAAATGGCATCCATCCTATAGCAGGTGACCAAAGTTAAACACAATACTCCCTGTGCAGCCTCACCAATGACATGCCCAATTGTAACATAATGTTCCAACTTGTATACACAGTACCCTGACAGATGATGGTCAATGTACCAAAAGCCTTCTTTACCACCCTATCTACCTGTGATGCCACTTTCAGAGAACAATGTATTTTCTACTCCTAGATCCCTGGGCTCTACATCAGTCGGCAGAGCCCTACCATTCACTGTGAGCGTCCTGCCTTGGTTTGACTTTCCAAATGCAACCCTGATACTTATCTGCATTAAACTCTGTTAGCCATTCTGTCAGCCATTCAGACTCTGTCAGTCTGAAGAAGGGTCTCGACCCGAAACGTCACCCACTCCTTCTCTCCCGAGATGCTGCCTGACCTGCTGAGTTACTCCAGCATTTTGTGAATAAATCTGTTAGCCATTTCTCAGCCCACTTGCCCAACTGATTAAGATCCTGGTGTAATTTTTGAAAACCATCTTCACTCTGTACGATACCACCCACTTTAATGTCATGTGCAAACTTACTATTCATGCCTGTACATTCTCATCATAATTGTTGATAAAAAGCAAAAACAGCAATGGGCCCAGTTGTGTCCCCAGGCAGCTAGCTCTCCTTGGATTCCATGTGATCTAACCTTCCAAAGCAGTCTCCATCTGCAATCTTACCAAAGGCCTTGCTAAAGTCCATATAAGCAACATCTACAGCCCCATCAACTTTCTTGGTTACTTCTTTAAAATGCTCATTCAAATTCCTGAGATACCATCTCCCACGTTTAAAACCTTGCTGACTATCTCAAATAAGCCTTTGTTCATCCAAATGCTTATATATCTTATCCATCAGAATCCTCCCCAATAACAGATGCTAGGCTCACTAGTCTTTGGCTTCCAAGCTTTCCTTGCAGCTATTCTTAAATAGAGGCATTAAAGTAGCCACCCAACAGTCTTCCAGTGCTTCACCCATGTCTAATATATCACAGCAAGGGCTCCTGCAATTTCATCTCTCGCATCCACAGTGTCCTTGCATCTATCTGATCAAGGTCATTGATTTATCTGCCTTCATATGCCTTAGGACATCCAGTACCTCCTCAACCATAATATGGACTGACCTCAAGACATCTCCATTATCTGTCTCACGTTCCCAAGAAAAAAAGAGGAGAAATACTAATTGAAGACCTTGCCCATCTGCTGCAGCTCTGCACAAAGATCACTGTGAGCGACCTCTTCCTAGTTACCCTCTTACCCTTAATGTACTCATAAAGTCTTTTTGGATTCTCCTAAATCTTATCCGCCTCCTTTTTGCCCTCCTGATCTCCTTCTTAAGTATCACAAAATGCTGGAGTAACTCAGCGGGTCAGGCAGCATCTCAGGAGGGGAGGAATGGATGACGTTTCGGGTCGAGACCCATCTTCAGTCTGCTCCTCAGTCCCCTAAACTCCTCAGTTGGTAGTTTAACTGGCCTCTGTAAATTGTTCTAGTATGTAGGGACTAGGGTTTTGGAAAGTGGGATAACTTAAAACTAGTTTGCATTAGTGATCGATGGTCGGCGTGGACTCGGTGGGCCGAAGGGCCTGTTTCCATACTGTACCTCCAAACTAAATCCCAAAGATGTGTGGTTGGTAGGTCATTGCATTGCTATAAATTGCCCAGAATGTGTAGGTGAGTGGTAGAATCTGGGGAGTTGATGGGAGTGAGAATAAAATAGTAATGTAGACGGTGATTCATAATTGATGTGGACCAGGAGGGCTAAAGGGCCTGTTTCAATGCTCTGTCTCTAAGGGGCAGCACGGTGGCGCAGCGATAGAATTGCTGCCTGACAGTGCCAGAGACCCGGGTTCGATTCTGACTAGGCGTGTTGTCTATATGGTGTTTGTATATTCTCCCTAGCACCGCACGGGTTTTCTCGGGATGCTCCGGTTTCCTCCCACATTCCAAATACATGCAGGTTTGTAGGTTAATTGGCTTCTGTAAATTATCCCTCATGTGTAGGATTGAACTAGTGTACCGGGCGATCACAGGTCGGTGCTTACTCAGTGGGTGAAGGGTCTGTTTCTACGCTGTATCTCCAAACTAAAGTCAACTCTGTGTGACCAAGACTTCTTGCTGTTGTAGCTTTGGATCAAATGTGAGGTCGTTTGCCAACGGCATCATCTTCAATGATGAAATGGATGACTTCTCTTCCCCGGGCGTTCTGAATGGTTTTGATGTTCCACCTTCCAAAGCCAACTTCATCGCACCAGGTCAGATGCTGTGCGCAGGGCTGAGCTCAGTGTTGGGAGTGGTTTTTATGTTGTAACATTGGAGTACACTTCAGTCATCAAACTAACCTCTCATCCTCAGCTGCTTCCGCTGGGACTGTGTGGTTTTTAATTAGAGGGCTGGGGTTGGACTTGCATCCCTTTGTGTCTTTCAGCACCTCGGGACATCCCAAGGCTGCTCACACACACCAGTGTGTTGGACTCTGGAGTCTCACAATCACTACCAAGTTCTGGGTGTGACTAATCATGCAACTCTGTAATGGGGCAAGTCCCACACTTTAATTGGGATGTTATGTCACAGTAGTACAAGATGTTGGAGAGGCCGCACATGGAGTGTCGAGTTCAGTTTTGGCCACCCGACTACAGGAAAGATGTCATGAACCTGGAAAGATTGCAGAGATTTTCAATGATGTCGCCAGGGCTCGAGGGCCTGATTTATAGGGAGAGATTAGGTAGGCTAGGAATTTATTCCTTGGAAGACTGAGGTGTGATCTTACAGAGATATATAAAGTCATGAGGGGAATAGATAGGGTGAATGCACAGAACCTTTTACTAAGAGGATTGGAATGAACAACGAGAGGCATGTTAAAGCTGAGAGAGGAAAGATTTAAGAGGAACCTGAGGGACAACCTTTTTACGTAGAGGGTGGTGGGAATATAGAATGAGCTGCCAGAGGAAGTAGTTGTGGCAGGTACAATAACAAATGTAAAAGTTATTTGGACAGGTACATGGATAGGAATATTGAACTGTCATTCCTGCCACAAGACCCGGTGAGAAATGCTTCTGACCTTCACCAAACGTTTGCTCTCCGTCCCTGCTCCGAGACTCCCCACCATCAGTCAGTTCACCATGAGACTCGGCCCTGAGCTCATTACATGCCACACCCTGTCCCAGAACACGCTGCTGTGTGTGTGCCTGTGTCCATGTGTGTGCGTGTGTTTCTATACACATTTGTGTGCATGTTTTGTGTATGTGCCTGTGTGTGTCTGTGTATATGAGTGTATGCATTTGTGTGCATGTTTTATGTGTGTCTGTGTGTGCGTGTCTGTGCATGTGTGTGTCTTAGTGTGTGTGTGTATACGTTTGTGTGCATGCTTTGTAAGTGTGTCTGTGTGTGAGAGTGTGTATCTGTGCATTTGTATGAGCAGTGTGTGTATGTGCGTGTGTGCGTCTCTGCATGTGTGCGGTCACATGGATCCCATGAATATCTGTAAGTGCTGGAGGGTTTGGATCAAATGTGAGGTCGTTTGCCAACGGCATCATCTTCAATGATGAAATGGATGACTTCTCTTCCCCGGGCGTTCTGAATGGTTTTGATGCTCCACCTTCCAAAGCTAACTTCATCGCACCAGGTCAGATGCTGTGCGCAGGGCTGAGCTCAGTGTTGGGAGTGGTTTTTATGTTGTAACATTGGAGTACACTTCAGTCGTCAAACTAACCTCTCATCCTCAGCTGCTTCCGCTGGGACTGTGTGGATTTTAATTAGAGGGCTGGGGTTGGACTTGCATCCCTTTGTGTCTTTCAGCACCTCGGGACTTCCCAAGGCTGCTCACACACACCAGTGTGTTGGACTCTGGAGTCTCACAATCACTACCAAGTTCTGGGTGTGACCAATCATGCAACTCTGTAATGGGGCAAGTCCCACACTTTAATTGGGATGTTATGTCACAGTAGTACAAGATGTTGGAGAAGCCGCACATGGAGTGTCGAGTTCAGTTTTGGCCACCCGACTACAGGAAAGATGTCATGAACCTGGAAAGACTGCAGAGATTTTCAAGGATGTCGCCAGGGCTCGAGGGCCTGATTTATAGGGAGAGATTAGGTAGGCTAGGACTTTATTCCTTGGAAGACAGGAGGCTGAGGTGTGATCTTACAGAGATATATAAAGTCATGAGGGGAATAGATAGGGTGAATGCACAGAACCTTTTACTAAGAGGATTGGAATGAAGAACAAGAGGCATGTTAAACACCAAACGTTTGCTATCCGTCCCTGCTCCAAGATTCCCCACCATCAGTCAGTTCACCGTGAGACTCGGCCCTGAGCTCATTACATGCCACACCCTGTCCCAGAACACGCTGCTGTGTGTGTGCCTGTGTCCACGTGTGTGTGTGTGTGCGTGTGTTTCTATACACATTTGTGTGCATGTTTTGTGTATGTGCCTGTGTGTGGCTGTGTATATGAGTGTGTATGCATTTGTGTGCATGTTTTATGTGTGTCTGTGTGTGCGTGTCTGTGCATATGTGTGTCTTAGTGTGTGTGTGTGTATACGTTTGTGTGCATGCTTTGTAAGTGTGTCTGTGTGTGAGAGTGTGTATCTGTGCATTTGTATGAGCAGTGTGTGTATGTGCGTGTGTGTGTCTGTGTGAGTGTGTGTATGTGCGTGTCTCTGCATGTGTGTGGTCACATGGACCCCATGAATATCTGTAAGTGCTGGAGGGTTGCACTCCACATGGATCCAACCCTGGAGCGGGAAGCGGATTACGCGCTGGATGCACTGGTGAGTAAGGCAAGGCAGCATCTTTACCACCTCAGCCAGTGGAGGAAATTCAGAGTCTCTCTGAGGATCTTTCAGTGCTTCTACTCTGGGGCTGTAGAAAGCATCTTAGACAACAGACAATAGACAATAGGTGCAGGAGTAGGCCATTCAGCCCTTCGAGCCAGCACCGCCATTCAATGCGATCAAGGCTGATCACTCTCAATCAGTACCCCGTTCCTGCCTTCTCCCCATACCCCCTCACTCCGCTATCCTTAAGAGCTCTATCCAGCTCTCTCTTGAAAGCATCCAACGAACTGGCCTCCACTGCCTTCTGAGGCAGAGAATTCCACACCTTCACCACTCTCTGACTGAAAAAGTTCTTCCTCATCTCCGTTCTAAATGGCCTACCCCTTATTCTTAAACTGTGGCCCCTTGTTCTGGACTCCCCCAACATTGGGAACATGTTTCCTGCCTCTAATGTGTCCAATCCCCTAATTATCTTATATGTTTCAATAAGATCCCCCCTCATCCTTCTAAATTCCAGTGTATACAAGCCTAATTGCTCCAGCCTTTCAACATACGACAGTCCCGCCATTCCGGGAATTAACCTAGTGAACCTACGCTGCACGCCCTCAATAGCAAGAATATCCTTCCAAAAATTTGGAGACCAAAACTGCACACAGTACTCCAGGTGCGGTCTCACCAGGGCCCGGTACAACTGTAGAAGGACCTCTTTGCGCCTATACTCAACTCCTCTTGTTATGAAGGCCAACATTCCATTGGCTTTCTTCACTGCCTGCTGTACCTGCATGCTTCCTTTCAGTGACTGATGCACTAGGACACCCAGATCTCGTTGAACATCCCCTCTTCCTAACTTGACACCATTCAGATACGGTAGCGCAGCGGTAGAGTTGCTGCTTTACAGCGAATGCAGCGCCGGAGACTCAGGTTCGATCCTGACTACGGGTGCTGCACTGTAAGGAGTTTGTACGTTCTCCCCGTGACCTGCGTGGGTTTTCTCCGAGATCTTCGGTTTCCTCCCACACTCCAAAGACGTACAGGTATGTAGGTTAATTGGGTGTAGGATAGTGTTAGTGTACGGGGATCGCTGGGTGGCACGGACTTGGTGGGCCGAAAAGGCCTGTTTCCGGCTGTATATATATGATATGATATGATATGATAATCTGCCTTTCTATTCTTACTTCCAAAGTGAATAACCTCACACTTATCTACATTAAACTGCATCTGCCATGTATCCGTCCACTCACACAACCTGTCCAAGTCACCCTGCAGCCTTATTGCATCTTCCTCACAATTCACACTACCCCCCAGCTTAGTATCATCTGCAAATTTGCATCTTGTCCGGGAACATCACAATCTGGTTTGGGAACAGCTCTGCCCAGGACAGGAAGGCCCTGCGGAGAGTTGTGCGTTCGGCTGAACGCACCATGGGAACTACACTCGCCCCCCTGCAGGACCTATACATCAGGAGTTGCAGATCCAGAGCCAGCAACATTATGGGGGACCCCTACCACCCCAGCAACGGACTGTTCCAGCTGCCACGATCAGGCAAACGCCTCCGCTGTCACGCTGTGAAAACAGAGAGGATGAGACAGAGTTTCTTCCCACAGGCCATCAGGACTGTTAACTCTCATCTCACCAGGGACTAATTTAATTTACTGTATTTTTTTTTTTTTTTGTGTTAAAAAAAAATTCTATTCTGTTTTGTAGTTTAGCACAATCCGCAGGCGTTGCCACTTTCATTTCACTGCACATCTTGTAAATGTATGTGACAAATAAAGTTGACTTGACTTGACTTGACTTGACTTGACTTGACTTGATGTGGGGTGGATTACAGCAATAGTCCATTGCTCCACTCCCACTTCCCCACTCCCACTGTCACTGCCACTGCTCCACTCCCACTGCTCCACTCCCACTTCCCCACTCCCACTGCCCCACTCCCACTCCCACTGCCCCACTCCCACTGCCCCACTCCCACTGCTCCACTCCCACTGCTCCACTCCCACTGCTCCACTCCCACTCCCACTGCTCCACTCCCACTCCCACTGCTCCACTCCCACTCCCACTGCTCCACTCCCACTTCCCCACTCCCACTTCCCCACTCCCACTGCCCCACTCCCACTGCCCCACTCCACTCCCACTCCCACTGCCCCACTCCCACTGCCCCACTCCACTCCCACTCCCACTGCTCCCCTCCCACTCCCACTGCCCCACTCCCACTGCCCCACTCCCACTTCCCCACTCCCACTGCCCCACTCCCACTGCCCCACTCCCACTGCCCCACTCCCACTGCCCCACTCCCACTGCCCCACTCCCACTGCTCCACTCCCACTCCCACTGCTCCACTCCCACTGCTCCACTCTCACTGTCCCCCTCCCACTCTCACTGTCCCACTCCCACTGCCCCACTCCCACTCCCACTGCCCCACTCCCACTCCCACTGCCCCACTCCCACTCCCACTGTCCCACTCCCACTGCCCCACTCCCACTGTCCCACTCCCACTACTCCACTCCCACTACTCCACTCCCACTCCCACTACTCCACTCCCACTCCCACTACTCCCCTCCCACTCCCATTGCTCCACTCCCGCAGATCTCCGTCTCTCTGGGTAATTGCTGGGTTACGACGAACACCTCATTCCCAGTGACCCACCATCCAACTGAGCACAGGACGCATGATCTCTCAGGAAAGAGAATTCCGGGGTTTTCCGGGTATTGTGTGGGAGAGGTGCTCTTGGCTATCCCTGAGTGGCTTGCTGCAGCATTGTGTTTTTAATGCAGATAACCTGCATGGATCTGCTCAGTTGCTGAGGTTGCTGAGGTTGCCGGGATGAGGTTAGAAGCCGGTGCTTGTCTGGCTGCTGCTTATCACACTTCATGTTTCTATTTGAGCCTGGGCCTTGAGGGAGGGACCAGCATGCCATCAATCATAGGGTCACAGCATGGAAAACCACCCTATGGCCCAACTTGCCCTCGCAAACCAAATGACCCCATCCACATGAGTCCCACTTGCCCGCCCCACGTTTGGCCATATCCCTCAAACTAGCCTAACCATGCACCTGCCCAAATGTCTTTTAAATGTCGTTATAGTGCCTACCTGAAATGCGTTCTCTGGCAGCTCGCTCCATATACCCACCATCTTCTGGGTGAAAAAGTTGCCCCTCGAATTCCTATTAAATAGGAGTGGCTCGGTGGCGCTGCGGTAGAGTTGCTGCCTTACAGCGCCAGAGACCCGGGTGCGATCCTGACTACGGGTGCTGTTTGTATGGAGTTTGTACGTTCTCCCCGTGACCTGTGTGGGCTTTCTCTGGGTGCTCCCGTTTCCTCCCACACTCCAAAGACATACGGGTTTGTAGGTTAGTTGGCTTGGCAAAATTGTAAATTGTCCCTAGTGTATAGGACAGTGCTAGTGTACGGGGTGATCGCAGGTCAACACTCCCTGCCATTCACTGTGATGGTCCTGCCGTGGTTTGACTTCCCACACGGGGTATGATGGGGAGCTGCTCTGTGTCTAAGTAAGTCTTCTCTTTCCAACAGGCAAGACACCCCTGTCCTCTATGTGCCCTGCGATAGTCCTCAATAAAGACAACTCTGTGAAGATGGTAGTGGGAGCCTCTGGAGGGCCTAAGATCACCTCGGCAACTGCTCTGGTACGTTCTGAGGTGGAAAGGAAAAGTTCCGATCAACCTCTAATGGAAAAAATCCAAAACGGGGGTCATTGTAGTGGGTAGAGTAGTTAATTGCACCAATATTTACTGGGACTCCCTTCGTGTCAGAAGCTGAGATGGGGCAACATTTGTTAAGAGGGGAGATAGATACAAAAAGCTGGAGTAACTCAGCGGGTCAGGCAGCAAATCTGGAGAAAAGGAATAGGTGACATTTAGGGTCGAGATGTGGAAGAAAATAACTGCAGATGCTGGTACAAATCGAAGGTATTTATTCACAAAATGCTGGAGTAACTCAGCGGGACAGGCAGCGTTTCTGGAGAGAAGGAATGGGTGACGTTTCAGGCTGAGACCTTTCTTCAGTTTAAACTACAGTTATCATCACTGTTCCTAAAATGCTTCCCACTACCGTGTCAATTATCTGCTCGTTTCCCAACATGAGGCCTAGTGCAGTACCTTCCCTAGCTGTATGCAGTGTGTCAAGATCCCTCTTAACAAATGTGTAGGAAGGAACTGCAGATGCTGGTTTAAACCCGAAGATAGACACAAAACCCCGGAATAACTTAGCGGGTCAGACAGCATCTCTGGAGAAAAGGAATAGGTGACGTTTGGGGTCCAGCGGTATGAATATTGATTTCTCTAACTTCAAGTAACCCTTGCATTCCCTCTATCTCCATTCCTCCCCCACCCAAGTCAGGACCAGCTTCAAAGTTGTCTTGTTGAGTCATTGCCTGCACTCGTTCTCACCTAGGACACAGCGAACAATGGCCTGTTTCCTGTTTCATCGTTACTTATTTGCACATCTTTCATTCATTTGTTCGAGAATCTTTCTACATCACCATCTATATCTCTTGTTTCCCTTTCTCCTGACTCTCAGTCTGGAGAAGGGTCTCGACCCGAAACGTCTACTGTAGTCTATCAGATAGTTATAGATAAGGATAAGACTGGAGCTCAGGGGGGAAAGTGCCAAATTGTGGGCACAGCTAATTACTATAGTTGTAGGCAGGGGTTGGGGAGAATATATTAGGAGCGACAGTTGTCAGTTAGGCCCACATCTGACATGTGGGAGTTATTTAAAGGCCAGCTGGTCAGAAATCAGGCCCAACGTGTCCATGTGAGAATGAAAGACAAGGATGGTAAGGTACGAGAATCTTGGATGGTGAGAGTTGTTGCAAGCCTAGTCAACAAGGAAAAGGAAGCAGATAAAAGTTTAGTGAAGTTGAGATTGGATGGGGGGTCTTTGATGAATATGAAGGAAGCGAGAGAGAAACAGGGATCAGGATGGATAAAAGTGCTCATGGAATGTCCTTGGTAAGTAGGAATAAAGAGAATCCCAAAGCATTTTGTACATACACAAAAAGCAAGATGGTAGCGAGGGAGATCACTCAAGGACAAAGGGGGGGATTTATGCCTGGAGCCAGAGAAACTGTGTGAGGTACCAAACGAATACTTTCATTGACATTGCATGGGATATGATCCACTTGCTTCTGGAACAGCACAGACTTACTTGGGACAGGTCACGTCTCACAAACTGGACTGAGATTTTAAGGAGGTGATGAAGGTGATTGGTGAGGGTGGGGCAGTGTGAGCCATATACATGGACTTTAGTAAAGCATTCAACAAGGTCACTCATGACCTGGAGGATAGAGACGTTTAAGGCACGTGGAATCCATGAAGACCTGATAGATTGTATTTTAAATTGGCTTGGCCATAGAGGGCAGGGAGCAACTGTTGAAGGAGTAGAATTGTGGCTGTAAGTCTGTGACTGATAATACTCTGCAAGTATTGGTGCTGGGACCTCTGTCTTGCACGAGATTCCTGTGGTATAAATGATTTGTATGAAAATATTGGTGGGCTGATTAGTAAGTTTGCCGATGACACAAGATTTGGTGGAGTTATGGATAGCGAGGAAAGTTATCAAAGGAGCTAACAGTGTGGAACAGTAGCGCAGCTGGTAGAACTTCTGCCTCACACTGCCAGAGACCTGGGTTCGATCCTGACCTCGGCTGCTGTCTGTGTGGAGTTTGCTCACTCCCCCTGTAAACGTGTGGGATGTCTCCGGGTGCCCTGGTTTTCTCCCACATCCCAAAGTCGTGTGAGCTTGTCGGTTAATCGGCCTCTTTGTAAAATTGCTCCTGGTGTGTAGGATGTGGGTACAAAAGCGGGACAATGCAGAACTAGTGTGAACAGATGATCAATGGTCGGCATAGACTCAGTGGGATGAAAATCCTGTTTCCATGTTGTGTCTTTCAATTCAATACAACGTAGAACAATTGGAAATGTGGGCAGAAAAATGGCAGATGGAGTTGAATCTGGTCCAGTGGGAGGTGTTGCATTGTGTTCAAATGTAAGGAGAAAGTATATGGTCAATGGCAGGACCCATAGGAGCATTAATGTACAGAGGGATCTTGGGGTACAAGCCCATTGCTCCCTGAAAGTGGCAACACAAGTAGATAGATAGGGCGGCACGGTAGCGCAGCGGTAGAGTTGCTGCTTTACAGCGAATGCAGCGCCGGAGACTCAGGTTCGATCCTGACTACGGGTGCTGCACTGTAAGGAGTTTGTACGTTCTCCCCGTGACCTGCGTGGGTTTTCTCCGAGATCTTCGGTTTCCTCCCACACTCCAAAGACGTACAGGTATGTAGGTTAATTGGCTGGATAAATGTAAAAAATTGTCCCTAGTGGGTGTAGGATAGTGTTAATGTGCGGGGATCGCTGGGCGGCACGGACTTGGAGGGCCGAAAAGGCCTGTTTCTGGCTGTATATATATGATATGATATGATATGATTGGTAAAGAGGCCCACACCATATTTCTCTTTATTAGTCAAGGCATTGGATGTAAAGGTTGGGAAGTCACATTGCAGCTGTACAAAACTTTGGTTAGCCCATTTGGAATATGGTATGCAGTTCTGGTCGCCCCATTTACAGGAACGATGTGGAGGCTTGGAGAGGATGCAAAAGAGGTTAATCAGAGATTCTTAGCTTTTGGGAGAAATTGGACAAACTTGGATTGTTTTTCTCGAGCTTCGGAGGCTATGTGTCAACCTGCTAGAAGTAGATGCAATCCTGTGAGGCATCCAATGGTAGGAGGATGTGGTTGTGACCACAACTAATCTCCCTGGGATAGACACAAAATGCTGGAGTACCTCAGCGGGGCCGGCAGCATCTCTGGAGAGAGGTCATGTGAGGCATAATCGGTCTTTTCCCAGGGTGAAAATGTCAAATACTAGCGGGCATACATTTAAGGTGAGAGGGGGAACGTTTTAAGGAAACCTGCAAGTACCTATAAGAAAATAACTGCAGATGCTGGTACAAATCGAAGGTACTTATTCACAAAATGCTGGAGTAACACAGCAGGTCAGGCAGCATCTCAGCAGAGAAGGAATGGGTGACGTTTCGGGTCGAGACCCTTCTTCAGACTGAAGAAGGGTCTCGACCCGAAACGTCACCCATTCCTTCTCTCCTGAGATGCTGCCTGACCTGCTGAGTTACTCCAGCATTTTGTGAATAAATACCTTCAACCTGCAAGTACCTGTTTTACAGAGAGAGTGGTGGGTGCCTCGAACTGCACTGCCTGGAGAAGCGGTAGAAAAGGAGACATTTAGGAGGTGTTTAGACAGAACAGGCCAGGAATGAAGGGGTATAGAACACATGCAGGCACGTGTACAGTTTAAATTGGCACAGACATGGTAGGCCATGGTAGTTCCTGTGTTGTATTGTTTTGACAATTGGCAGGGAAAACTAACAGGCAGTTAATTATTTGAGAAACTATCTTGCAATGTGATTTAATCTTGTTTCTCCCGTGATCTAGGTGATAATAAACACACTGTGGTTTAATTACAATGTGAAGCAAGCTGTGACTGAGCCAAGATTTCACAATCAACTCTTTCCCAACGTGACAGAGGTTGAGGAGGCAATGGAGCAGGTTGGTGAAAGTGCTGTGGACATGCCTGGGTGATGGGCTCTGGGTACGGGCCAGGAGTGTGCAGTCGCCCCGCTGAGCCAAGTAGCAAGGCCTACACAGGCTCATGTGCCTCATTTCACAATGTAGGAGTCAAGTCAAGTCAAGTCAAGTCAATTTTATTTGTATAGCACATTTAAAAACAACCCACGTTGACCAAAGGATGTGGTTGTGACCACAACTAACCTCCCTGGGATGGACACAAAATGCCGGAGTACCTCAGCGGGGGGACAGGCAGCATCTCCGGAGGAATGAGTGACCTTTTGGGTCGAGACCCTTCTTCAGACCTCCCTGGGTTCAGGTATAGTGCTTATAACCCTAAGAGGTTTATTAAGCTGCATCCAGTACAAAGAAGTCATCATTATCAAAGACAACAGTCACAGTCCATCCATCGAGACCTTGAGAAACTTGCTCTCTAAGTGGCTCCAGTACAATTGCCCTTCCTCTTGCTGTGTCGTGCTGACGGCAGCTTCTCTTCTAATCTCTCACTCTCTCTCTCTCTTGATAACCAACCCCATAAACTTTATATATTTTGTCTCTTTGATCTTACCTTCTAACTACTAATTTACAGTCTTCTCTTGGCTATGTTCCTCCAAAAAGACATTTTATGATTCATTTATTGCTTTTCTTGTGGCCGTATCTCCTGACTAATCTATCCCTTATCACTCATGATTATCTGTTATCTTAGCTCATCGTTTTGCTCTCCCTATTTCCTAGTCAGCGTTCTTGCCTAGTCACTGCCTCAGAAGGCAGTGGAGGCCAATTCTCTGGATGCTTTCAAGAGAGAGAGAGATTGAGCTCTTAATGATTCCTGGGATGGCAGAACTTTCATATGAAGAAAGACTGGATAGACGGCTTGTACTCGCTGGAATCTAGAAGATTGAGGGGGGATCTTATAGAAACTTACAAAATTCTTAAGGGGTTGGACAGGCTAGATGCAGGAAGATTGTTCCCGATGTCGGGGAAGTCCAGAACAAGGGGTCACAGTTTAAGGATAAGGGGGAAGTCTTTTAGGACCGAGATGAGAAAGTTTTTTTTCACACAGAGAGTGGTGAATCTGTGGAATTCTCTGCCACAGAAGGTAGTTGAGGCCAGTTCATTGGCTATATTTAAGAGGGAGTTAGATGTGGCCCTTGTGGCTAAAGGGATCAGGGGGTATGGAGAGAAGGCAGGTACAGGATACTGAGTTGGATGATCAGCCATGATCATATTGAATGGCGGTGCAGGCTCGAAGGGCCGAATGGCCTACTCCTGCACCTATTTTCTACGTTTCTATGTTTCTATGATAGCGGAGTCAGGGGATATGGGGAGAAGGCAGGAACGGGGAACTGATTGTGCATGATCAGCCATGATCATGGTGAATGGCGGTGCTGGCTCGAGGGGCTGCATGGCCTACTCCTGCACCGATTGCCTATTGTCTATTGCCTATTGCCTTACTCAGATCAAGTTCCATACCGAGCATGTTCCTGGTGGAGTGAACGTTCTGTCCCAGGCTATCTGCCTGCTTCCAACACAACCCTACAGTTGTGTCCCAGTGACTGAGTTAATGCTCTGGCCTCAACCTGCTGCAAGTTTTAAACATATTTCTGCTTCAGAATATTCTCTGCAGTTTCACACCATTTCTGACCTGACTGGCCATCACGCTTTGCTCACCTGTTAAAGACGAGTTACAATACGTAGCGAGACACAAAAAGCTGGGGTAACTCAGTGGGTCAGGCAGCATCTCTGGAGAAAAAGAATGGGTGAAATTTCGGGTGGTTTCCTGGAACGTGCTGCCAGGGGTGGTGCTGGAGGCAGAAACCACAGTGGTATTTATCAGGCTATTAGATAGGCACATGAATATGCAGGATTGAGAGATATGGATCATGTGCAGGCAGTGAATAGATTCACTTGGCATCATGTTCAGTACAGGCATGGGCCGAAGAGCCATGATGTATTGATGTTTGACGTATTGATGAGATGATACGATTCAGGAAAGGAGGGAGAGAGAAAGATCGCCTAACACTGGGCAAATGCTAGAATCTGCTATTGAGATAATAGCAGGTTTACAAAAATCACTACATGTGGTTTAATGAAAGGGGAAACCTGTTTGATAGACCTGCTAGAGGTCTTTGAGGGGAACTGGTAAATGGAGTACATTGGATTTCCAGAAGGCATTTAGTAAAGTGCCACATTCACTGTGCAGGACACTCACAAGGATTGTGAGGGATTCATTTATTGGCATGAACAGGGAGCCTATAACCTATGGAACACACAGAGCCAGGAATAATGTTTCCATTCAGAGTTCTTTAATGCCCAGCTCTCTGGTTATGCACCATTCAGCACTCTCCCTTCCAGGGCCAGAGACCCGGGTCCAATCCTGACAGCGGGTGCTGTCTGTACAGAGTTTGCACGTTCTCCCCGTGACCTGTGTGGGCTTTCTCCGGGAGCTCCGGTTTCCTCCCACACTCCAAAGACGTACAGGTTTGAAGGCCAATTGTCTTGGTATAATGGTAAATTGCCCCTTGTGTGTGTGTGTGTGTGTGTAGGATAGGGCTAGTGTGCGGGGATCGCTGGTCGGCGCGGACTCAGTGGGCCTAAGGGCCTGTTTCCGAGCTGTGTCTCTCAACGAAACTACACTAGACAGGTCCAACACAGCATCCTCCGCCCACCCACACTCCCCTCAGTTACATTATTGGGTCCTCCCTCTGACCAGGACTGGTGGGAGTCATGGCTTTCCGTTGTGTGGTTTTCCAGGGTGTACAGCTGCGCTTGATAAAAAGTGTTGTGTGGTTTTCCAGGGTGTACAGCTGGGCTTGATAAAGAGGCAACACACGCTGGAGGAGGTGACGCGGCCCACGGAAGGAGGTGTGGTCCAGGCCATAGTTCGCAGCAGAGGAAGGTGGACGGCTGAGTCCGACTATCGTAAAGGAGGAAAGCCTGCAGGTTACTGAGGAGCCTGTCCGTTCGCCAACCCTGATCGGTTGGTGCCTGCCAATCTGCACACAGGTTGAGGAGTGAGATGGGCAGGAGCCCCCTACATCAATCCATTCAGCACCGACATCCTTCAATCCAGCATCCACATTAGCCCGGCTTGTCCAGACCCGTCCAGCGGAAGCACAGCTAACTGGCATTGTCACGCCAACGTCAGTCTTCGGCGCTCGCAAATATTTCTGCTGCACTGGAGATACATAGAAACATAGAAAATAGGTGCAGGAGTAGGCCATTCGGCCCTTCGAGCCTGCACCGCCATTCAATATGATCATGGCTGATCATCCAGCTCAGTAGCCTGTACCTGCCTTCTCTCCATACCCCCTGATCCCTTTAGCAAAAAGGGCCACATCTAACTCCCTCTTAAATATAGCCAATGAACTGGCTTCAACTACCTTCTGTGGCAGAGAATTCCACAGACTCACCACTCTCTGTGTGAAGAAATGTTTTCTCATCTCGGTCCTAAAAGACTTCCCCCTTATCCTTAAGCTGTGACCCCTGGTTCTGGACTCCCCCAACATCGGGAACAATCTTCCCGCATCTAGCCTCTCCAACCCCTTAAGAATTTTATATGTTTCTATAAGATCCCCCCTCAGTCTTCTAGATTCCAGCGAGTACAAGCCCAGTCTATCCAGTCTTTCCTCATATGCAAGTCCCGCCATCCCAGGGATTAATCTGGTGAACCTTCTCTGTACTCCCTTAAGGCAAGAACGTCTTTCCTCAGGTTAGGAGACCAAAACTGCACACAATACTCCAGGTGCGGTCTCACCAAGGCCCTGTGCAAATGCAGCAGAACCTCCCTGCTCCTAAACTCAAATCCTCTTGCTATGAATGCCAACATACCATTCGCTTTCTTCACTGCCTGCTGCACCTGCATGCTTGCTTTCAATGACTGGTGCACCATGACACCCAGGTCACGTTGCATCTCCCCTTCTCCCAATTGGTCACCATTCAGGTAATACTCTGCTTTCCTGTTCTTGCCGCCAAAGTGGATAACCTCACATTTATCCACATTATATTGCATCTGCCATGCATTTGCCCACTCGCCTAATCTATCCAAGTCACTCTGCAGCCTCCTAGCATCCTCCTCGCAGCTAACACTGCCACCCAGCTTCGTGTCATCCGCAAACTTAGAGATGTTGCATTCAATTCCCTCGTCCAAATCATTAATATACACTGTAAATAACTGGGGTCCCAGCACTGAGCCTTGCGGTACCCCACTAGTCACTGCCTGCCATTCCGAAAAGGACCCGTTTATTCCTACTCTTTGCTTCCTGTCCGCCAACCAATTTTCTATCCACCTCAAAACTGAACCCTCAATACCGTGTGCTTTAAGTTTGTACACCAATCTCCTATGTGGGACTTTGTCGAAGGCCTTCTGAAAGTACAGATATAACACATCGACTGGTTCTCCCTTATCCACTCTACTAGTTACATCCTCGAAAAATTCTATAGGATTCGTCAGACATGATTTGCCTTTGGTAAATCCATGCTGACTTTGTCCAATGATTTCACCAATTTCCAAATGTGATGCTATCACATCTTTAATAACTGACTCTAGCATTTTCCCCACTACCGATGTTAGGCTAACTGGTCTATAATTCCCCGTTTTCTCTCTCCCTCCCTTTTTAAAAAGTGGGGTTACATTAGCTACCCTCCAGTCCTCAGGAACTACTCCAGAATCTAAAGAGTTTTGAAAAATTATCACTAATGCATCCACTATTTCTGAGGCTACTTCCTTAAGCACTCTGGGATGCAGCCTATCTGGCCCTGGGGATTTATCTGCCTTTAATCCATTTAATTTACCTAACACCACTTCCCGACTAACCTGGATTTCCCTCAGTTCCTCCATCTCATTAGACCACCGGTCCCCCGCTATTTCCGGCAGACGGTTTATGTCTTCCTTAGTGAAGACAGAACCAAAGTATTTGTTCAATTGGTCTGCCATCTCCTTGTTCCCTATGATCAATTCACCTGTTTCCGACTGCAAGGGACCTACATTTGCCTTAACTAATCTTTTTCTCTTGACATATCTATAAAGGCTTTTGCAGTCTGTTTTTATGTTCCTTGCCAGTTTTCCCTCATAGTCTATTTTTCCTTTCCTAATTAAGCCCTTTGTCCTCCTCTGCTGGACTCTGAATTTCTCCCAGTCCTCTGGTATGCTACTTTTTCTGGCTAATCTGTATGCTTCATCTTTTGTTTTAATACTATCCTGGAGCTGGGAGGGAATCGGCCTCAGGAATATAAATTGTGCCTTCAGCTCTCAGACACTTGGCCAAACACAGCGGGGTGAACACCTCGTTGCTGGCTGCCTCTAACTGGTCTGTGTTTGAATCATGCCCGACCTTCCCAACCCATTCTCTTCTATACCCAACCCATTCCCAACCAAACACAACCCATTCCCAACCAGACCCAACCCATCCCCAACCAAACCCAACCCATTCCCAATGAGACCCAACCCATTCCCTTCTATACCCAACCCATTCCCAACCAGACCCAACCCATTCCCTTCTATACCCACCCATGCCCAACCCATTCCCAATCAGACCCAACCCCCATTCCCAACCATGCCCAACCCCAACACATTCCCAGCCTTTCCAGCCCATTCCCAGCCCATTCCCAACCCATTCCCAACCATCCCAACCCATTCCCTTCCATAACCAACCCATTTCCAACCATAACCATCCCATTTCCCACCCCATTTCCAACCCATTACCAACCTACTCAACCTTCCTAAGGTAGTCAAACTCTCCCCAACGCAATGCCTGCATTTCTCCCAGCACAAAACCATGGCTAATCTTGACTACAAACGGCCGCAAAGGCCCGCAGTGGCTGATTCGTCCTCTCTTGGCAGAGGTAACGCATGCAAACCCAGCAGTCGTCGTCCGTGTGTTTTTTTGTTGACGTCTTTCCAACGTAGAGTTGGCCTGCACGGCGAGGGTCTCCCCCCTCCCCCCCCCCCCCTCCCCAGGCCCTCCCTCCGCCTCCTCTCCTCTCCACCGGCACCGGGTGATAGTTTCGTTGAACACCTTCGCTCAGTCCGCCTTGGCCCACGCGATCTCCCGTTTGCCAAACACTTTAACTCCCCTTCCTATTCCCACACTGACCATGGCCTCCTCCATTGTCAGAGTGGGGCCACACACAAATTAGAGGAACACCTCACATTTCGCTTGGGTAGCTTACACCCCAGCGGTATGAATATTGGTTTCTCTAATTGCAAGTCACTCTTGCATTCCCTCTCTCTCCATCCACCCCCACCCTCGTCATCCAGCCCCACCCTCGTCATCACCCCTTACCCAACCACCAATGGACTTTTGTGGGCTCCTTGGCAGTCGGTGTCGGTCTAATTTGATCTGTACCTTTTCACACCTCTAGTTTTCCTCTCCCCTGACTCTCAGTCTGAAATAGGGTCTGGACCCGAAACGTCACCTATTTCTTTGGTCCAGAGAGGCTGCTTGACCCGCTGAGTTACTCCAGCATCGTGTGTCTATCTTCGGTGTAAACCAGCATCTGTAGTTCCTCCCTACACATCCCAGCTCCACAGAGGGAAGGTTGCTGGGCCGCTGGATGCAGAGGCAGCGAGCCTTGTCCCAAGCCGCCCGCCGGCTCCTCTGCCTGTGTGACTGTACGAGTGGAGAATGGTCCATCCTCCTGTCCGGTCCACTGTTACCCATCTCGGGGCGGCCTCGGCCCCCGCCACGAGTCTCAGCCTCGGGCTTGCTGCCTGTGGGGCCGGGGACTACTACTGTACTACTGTGTTCCTGCTGTGTGTGGTGATATGAACGCCAATCACTGTGACATTATGCCAATGCCAATAAATTGTGAGCGCACTTTGGTTGCACATTCCGCCCTCAGCCGGTTGTGTTGTCTATCGGGTTACATGAAATTTGAGAATTCAATGTTGATCCGGTTGGGTTGTAAGCTTCCCAAGGGAAGTATGGGTTGCTGGTCCTCCAGCTTGCGTCTGGCAATTGAGGACGACATGGCCAGGCAGGTCCACGTGGGGTGGAGAATTATATTGGCGACAACCAGGAGCTCCAGCTGGCATTGTGAACACAGCACAAATCTTTGGTGAAATTGCAACCTAATCTAGCTTGGCCTTGCTGATGCAGAGGACGCGCGTTGAGAGCACCAAAGACAATAGTCGAGGTTTGGAGAAGGTGTACATCAACTTCTATCTCATCTGGAAGGGTTATTGGGATCCCTGAATGACGCTGGAGGGACAGGCGTTGCATCCCCTGTGTCTGTAACGGGCAGTGGCCAGGGAGGGAGGGAGGGAGGGATGGAGGGAGGGAGGGAGGGAGGGAGGGATGGAGGGAGGGAGGGAGGGAGGGAGGGAGGGAGGGATGGGTGAGGAGGAATGAATGAATGAATGAATGAATGAATGAATGAATGAATGAATGAATGAATGAATGAATGAATGAATGAGCCAACCAGTGAGTTGGGAAGAGAGAAGTCTCTGCAGAATGCAGAAAGCGGCGGTGATGAGATGACTAGCGGTGGAATCACATTGAACGTGGTGGAAATGTTGGAGGCTGGTGGAGGCGGAATCTCTGTTTTAAATGGTCCCCCGTTGCGTTTTTAATAGGGACAGACCACCCGCCTTTCTTCAGTGTCGCTCCTCCTCCACCGCTCCGTGTCCACGGGAGACAGGACGGGCACATAGATAAACAGATGCAGGAGGAGGCCATTCGGCCCTTCGAGCCAGCACCGCCATTCAATATGATCATGGCTGAAGAAGGGTCTCGACCCGAAACGTCGCCCATTCCTTCTCTCCTGAGATGCTGCCTGACCTGCTGAGTTACTCCAGCATTTTGTGGATGAATACCTTCAATATGATCATGGCAGATCATCTAAATTTAGTACCCCGTTCCTGTATTTTCCCCATATCCCTTGATTCCCTTAGCCCTAAGAACAAAATCTAACTCTCTCTTGAAAACAGCCAGTGAATTGGCCTCCACTGCCTTCTGTGGCAGAGAATTCCATAGATTCACAACTCTCTGGGTGAAAACTTTTTTCCTCATTTTTGTCCTAAATGGCCCAGGCCAGGGACTTTGAGCCCGGGGGGCTGTGATTCTGAAGGGCAGGACAATTCCCGCGGAGTCACGGACGGAAGCGGCAGCTGATTGTTGATCCCAAAGCCCCCCCCCCCACGGTAGCGGCTGTACTCCCACACTGGGCTCCCAGCCCACTGGACCGCAGTGGGAGCAGGTTCCCCCCCCCCCCCCCATCCTGTGACCATCCATCCGCACCACTGGACTGAGGTAGACACAGCCCCGCTCTTCATATCAGCCGCTGCACTCTCTTCCACCGGACAGAGGAATCTGTGGAATTCATTGCCGCAGGCGGCTGTGGAGGCCAAGTCATTTGGGGATTTTTAAGATGGAGATTGATAGATTCTCGTGTAGGAAGAAACTGCAGTTGCTGGTTCAAACCGAAGATAGGCACAAAATGCTGGAGTAACTCAGCGGGACAGGCAGCATCTGTGGAGAGAAGGAATGGGTGACGTTTCGGGTCGAGCCCCGGTTCTTGATTAGTGCGAGTGTCAGGGTTATGGGGAGAGGGCAGGAGAATGGGGTCGAGAGGGACAAATAGACCACCCATGATTGAATGGCGGAGTAGACTTGATGGGCCGAATGGCCTAATTCTGCTTCTATAACTGATGCCTGGGTGTGCGGACCGGGCTGTTGAGCGTCAGCAGCGGAGGTGGTCGGGAGAGCCGGGGTAGTTGCAGGGGTTAGTGGTTGGGAGTCTGAAGAAGGGTCTCGACCCGAAACGTCACCCATTCCTTCTCTCCTGAGATGCTGCCTGACCTGCTGAGTTACTCCAGCATTTTGTGAATAGATCGATTTGTACCAGCATCTGCAGTTATTTTCTTATACTAAATGTGTGACAATGAATGGACGCACGGCGGTGTGACTTATGTCATTAATTGGTTTAATATCAAAATCCAAGTGCAATTAATGGCTAATTTACAGACTATAAAATATGTAAAAACTGTTTTTTAAAAAACCATAATGCATCCAGCGCATTTTTGCTTTGGCCCGTAAATCTCTCGGCGCTAGAGAGTTGTTTACAGGTCAACTTTTTCTTAAAAAATGGAAACAAATTCACAGTTGTGACCGCGGATTGGCGGGCAAGCTGGCTTTAACGTTGCTCTGCGCCAGACCCAGCCCACGGTGTCCGGGACACTCGCACTTTCATAGTTCAGTCAGTCACCAGGTGCAGGTCGCTTGTGGTCACCGTGTGACACGTACAAAACACAGGGATGGTCACTGTGAAAGGCAGGGACAACGGCAGCGACAGACACAGAATAAACACATGCTACATCCTCAACATCTTCCAATTTCACACGATGCAGAAATAACACCCAGTATACAGTATATCTCTACACCACACAACACTCGTGGATATTGAAAGTGGCCGGATAGTGCTGGGGACACTTTATATGAAGGGGCGTATTTATTCTGCGTATTTATTTATTCTAAAATAAATTGCGTTCGTTATATACATATATACAGTAAATACACTCTGAGAATGTCACGTTCACATTCACTTTTACACCAGCAATTCTTTACAATACATTCCTTTCAGATGCATCATCGCCACGCCGGTAGTGTGGTGTGTGTGAGAGGCGGTGATACTGGGCTGAGTCTTCGCTGGGTCCCTGCCCTGCCCTCCCACCCCACCCCACCCCACCCCGCCGAGCCGAGGCGGCGACCCTCCCTCCACACGCCCTTCTGCCGCCCCATTCATCGACACAAAATGCTGGAGCAACTAACTCAGGCAGCATCTCTGGAGAGAAGGAATGAAATAGGGTCTCGCCACAAAACGTCACCCATTCCTTCTCTCCAGAGATGCTGCCTGTCCCGCTGAGTTACTCCAGCATTTTGTGTCTATCTTCGGTGTAAACCAGCATCTGAAGTTCGAGTGTAGGAAGGAAGTGCAGGTGCTGATTTAAAACGAAGATAGACACAGAGAGCCGTAGTAACTCAGCGGGACAGGCAGCATCTCTAGGGAGAAGGAATGGGTGACGTTTCGGGTCGAGACCCCATCTTCAGTCTGGGTTGGGATAAGGGAAAGGAGAGACATAGACGATGATGTGGAGGGATAAAGAACAATGAATGAAAGATATGCAAAAAAGTAACGATGATAAAGGAAACAGTAAGCTGTTTGTGGGGTGAAAATGAGAAGCTGGTGCGACTTGGGGGGGGGGGGGGGGTGGGGATAGAGAGAGGGAGGGAATGCCGGGGCTGCCTGAAGTGAGAGAAATTAATATTAATGCCACTGGGCTGTAAGCTGCCCAAGCGAATTATGAGATACTGTTCCCCCAGTTTGCGTTCGGCGTCACTCTGACAACGGAGGAGACTGAAGGTCCGTGTAGGAATGGGAAGGAGAGTTAAAGTGTCCAGCAACCCGGGCCCAATGCCCAGCACAGTCACGGGCAGAGGGGCTGGCAAGGGTTGGAAACCGTGACATGTTTAGGAAGGAGCTGCAGATGCGGGTTGACACCGAAGATCGACACAAAAAGCTGGAGTAACTCAGGGGGACAGGCAGCATCTCTGGATGGAAGCAATGAAAAAGGGTCTGGGCCCGAACCGTCGCCCATTGCTCCTCTCCAGAGATGCTGCCCGTCCCGCTGAGTTACTCCAGCATCTTGTGTCGATCTTCGGTGTAAACCCGCATCTGCAGCTCCTTCCTACAAGGTTCTCCGGACCTCGCCGCCCACATTGATTCTTGGGAGTCCAGCGGCCTCAACTGGGGAAGTCCACCAGGTGGATGCAACATCGACCCTCTTCCCTGCCGTTAAAGCTGGCCCCCCGGGCTAGTAGCCGGCAGATTTCCCACTCTTCCTCTCGTCCGACACCGCCTCGATGTAACCGTGCTCCCGGAATAGCCCCTGCACGACTGAGGGCAGCGGAAAGGGCAGCTTCACCTGGTGTTGCTTCATCTGCAGCGCCTCCTTCACCACCTGTCCCGGGAGCCCCGCCAAAGAAAAGGGACAGAGTTCACTTCTGCCCGGCCTTCATGACAACTTCTCCGGGGACAGGGGCGTTTGGGGAACGTGGCGCCGCGCCCCTCCCCCTCCTTGGACACCCCTACCCCCCCACCCCACACCCCCACCCACACATACCTCCCGACCCCACACCCCCACCCACACATACCTCCCCACCCCACACCCCCACCCACACATACCTCCCCACCCCACACCCCCACCCACACTTACCTCCCCACCCCACACCCCCACATACCTCCCCACCCCCACTTACCTCCCCACCCCCACCCACACCCACCCTTACCTCCCCACCCCCACCCACACCCACCCTTACCTCCCCACCCCACACCCGGGCCATTCCTTACCTCTCACCCCACACCTAGGCCTCACGCCCCCACCCTTACCTCCCCACCCCATACCCGGGCCTCACGCCCCCACCCTTGCCTCCCCACCCCACACCCAGGCCCCACGCCCCCACCCTTACCTCCCCACCCCACACCCGGGCCCCACGCCCCCACCCTTACCTCCCCACCCCACACCCAGACCCACCCCCACCCACCCTTACCTCCCCACCCCACACCCAGGCCCCACGCCCCCACCCCTACCTCTTACCCCGCACCCGGGCCATTCCCTACCTCTTACCCCACACCTGGGCCCCACCCCAAGCTCCCAACCCACTCCTACTTCCCTCCTTGCAGCTGGGACCCATCCCTATCCCCAGCCCCGATCCTCAAACCCTTGACCCATGTCCAGCATCGGACACTCTCTCAGCCCCAGCTCCCCAGAGGACACCCACTGACATCCTCACACCCTGAAACTTACACCATCAAACTTGGTTTCAAACTGCACGGAATTGTTGACCGTGACGTAAAGCCGTGGCTCCTTGATGGCAGCCTCCATGTTGAGTCCAAACCATAACTTGTTGGCAATGACCTGCAGGTGAGGGGACAAAGGTCAAGACCAACCTCTCAGTGTTCAGTGTGAAGGCCCATCACACAGTTATAGCGCCGTGCAGCACAGAAACAGGCCTTTCGGCCCAAACTTGCCCCTGCCAACCAAGCTGCCCCATCTACACGATTTCCCTAAATTCAAGGAACCCTGGCATTCCCTCTCTCTCCATCCCTCCCCAAGTTGCACCAGCTTCTCATTTTCACTCAACAAACAGCTAATAATAGCCTGTATCATCATCACTTTTTTTGCATATCTTTCATTCATTGTTCTTTATCTCTCTACATCATCTTCTAGAGACCTAGCAGTGATGTAAAGTCCTCCAGCACTGTGGCCCACGCCATCACAGCCAAACATAGTCCATCTTACTCCTGGTACTTCCAGACATGAGAGCTTCACATAACCCTTCATCACTGGGCACTGCTCTTCCCGGCCCCGATAGCTCCTCAGGGCCCATCCTCACTCTCCATCAACCAAGGAGTGTGTTGCCCACTGAGGGAGCATTAGTCCCTGCCCTGGAGCTGCACGTTGGCCAGACCAGGTCAACGGGCATCAGACGGCTGGGCGTAGTCCCAGGCACTTGTCAGCAACATTCCCTTGTTTTCCAGGTTTGGTCAAGTTACCGAATGTAAGCTCCGTGGTGCCAGGAATGGGATGCAAATTGCCCCCTGGATTACTAATGCAATGCACAAACATGGGACACGGGTGAGTAGCATCACACAGCCTGGGGAAAACTGATGCTGCCCGGTATGACCCAGCACAGTTCAAGGATCACTCGGTCACTTGAATTTAGGGAAATTGTGCAGATGAGGCACCTTGATTGCACTGTGTGGCCCGTCAACACTCTACCGCCCACCGAGAGGACCTGGGCCTGACCTGTGCCCTGATGTCTCAGGCCTGTCCCATGGCCAGTGACACACGTATAACACTGTCTGGAGCAGCGTCTGTTTGCAGAGTCTGGGGCCTCAGCTCTGCCTTCCCACGGGAGTTGGCCGCTTACCTGAGCGATGGCGCTGATAATCATGGACCCACCGGCCGCTCCCACCACCATCATCGACTCTCTGTCCCTGGACAGCAGGATGCTGGGAGACATGGAGGATGGAGGTTGCAGCCCTGCCACTGAGGGAACAAAACAACACGACACTGAGCATGCACACAGCTCCAGCTTCCCTGCCTCCGAGCCCAGTCACATCATCAACTACACACTTAACCTCATCAAAGGGAGTACGGCAGTCAGTAGCCCCCCCACCCCCCCCCCCCCCCCGACTCACTCTGCACTCAAGGACAGAAATCTTAAGTGGGCTACTCAACCATTGTACAGAGCAGTCCTGAACTACTATCCACCTGATTGGTGCACCTCGGACTATCTTTGATCGGACTTTACTGGCTTATGCTAAACATTATTCCCTTATCAGGCATCTCTACACTGTAAATGGCTCAATTGTAATCATGTATTGTCTTTCCGCTGATTGGATAGCATGCAACAAAAGCTTTTCACTGTACCTCGGTACACGTGACAACAAACTGAACCTGGCAAGTGAGGGGGGCTCTCACCCCTAGAATGGTCATCAGCTGCATTCAGCTGAACACACCAGGGCCAAAGATCACCCGCCAACCTTCACAGCCCATTGCAGCTCCGCTTACCGCAAGCACACAGCCCACAGGAACAACTTTAGGAATATAAAATCAAATATAAAATCAGCGGATGCTGGTAGTCTGAAAAACCCCTGAAACGCTGTTTTGAGAAGCTGAAAGGTGAACTCTGCTTCTCATGTTGAATGTTTCCTGCAGGTTCTGTTATAACTTTAATAACAGTTGTCATCATGTATGACCTGTCCTGAGCCGAGCACATACATGTAATCATGAAGAAGGCACGCCAGCCAGTGCCTCTCCATTCTTACAAGTTTAAAGAAATTTGGTGTATCTCCGAATACTGCAGTACATACGTACTGAAGAAAGTATCCTGCCTGGTTGCGTCACGGCCTGCTATGGCAATTCAGGGAATGCAGGTGGCTGCACAGGGTGGTAGGCTCAGCCCGGCCCATCACCAGCACAGCCCTCCCCTCCCTCGGAGGCAGGTACACGAGGTGCTTCCTCGAGAAGGATGCATCGATCATCGAGGATCCTCCCCATCCTCACACTGCCTCAGGGCAGGGGGTACAGAAGCCTGAAGTCCCACTCCACCAGGTTCAACAGCAACTACATACCTACAGGTGTCAGGTTCTCGAACCGAGGTGCACAACTCAATTCAACCTCTTCAACAGAATACTACCAACCGCCTTTTGCATCACAATGGACTTGTTTTTATTATGTTTTTGCACAGTCTTCTTTTTTTCTTTAGAAATGTTACGTGTGATATTTGTTTAATGCAGGTATAATTTGTTTTTGTGCATTTGTTTTGAGGCGATTTGTTTTGCCTGTGAACCTACTGCAAGCAAGATTTTCATTGTACCTACCACCTCACCATCATTATTACAAAGACAATCAACTTCAAGATCAAGTTCATGTCATGTTTATTGTCATATGCACGAACATGGTCCACTTTAGTTTATTGTCGTGTGTAGTAAAGCTTTTCACCACACCACACACGACAATGACCTAAACTGAACCATGATCGTAAATGTCACAATAAACTTGACTAGAATGTGATCCTGGAGTTGGTTGTTTTTATAATAATGATGACTTGCTCTCTGACTTTCTCAGAAAATACTCTTGACACCTCTTATAATCCTTCAAGCATACTTGCCTTCATAATTTTCACTGCCACAGAAGTCGGCCAGCTGATTATTCAGGATGATTCCAGTACTTTCTGAGTAAACCATCGAACCAAACCTATGGAAACAAAATGCAGTTTTTCCTCTGACCGTATCAAATTCTGTCTCGAGAAAGGTCTCTCATCCCCCGAAGACTCACTGGTCAAACTCAATCTCCACCCACATTTAAATCCCACCTTTGCACAAAGCAAGAAGTGCAGGAACATCGAGAAGGAGCAGTCCACTCGGCCTCTCAAGCCTGCGCTAGCCCGCACTGACAATAGCTCATCCATGCCGGCCTCAAATCCTCTGTGTCAAATCCCCACAGCCCTCAATTTTTCAAATATTTATCTATTTGCATCTTAAATACATTTAATAATCAGGCCACCACCACATTCAGGGTCAGAGAAGAAATGTCTATATACTGCAATGTTAAATGACTGGCCATTTATTTTGTCGCGATGTCCCCTCGTGACGTTCCCACTACTGACAACATCCCAGCATCTACCCTGTCAACTCTCTGATGATCTCAGAATTGAATAAGGTCTCCCTTCAATCTTCTAACTCCAAGGAATATGGACCTGAACTGCCGTGTCTCTCTCGGTGGTACAATGCAACCATCCCAGGAATACATCAGGGGGCCAAAATACACAGTGTCAGGGTGTGGCCTCAGCCACACAGTGAACAACTATTGAACCAGTCTGAAGAAGGGTCTCCACTCGAAACATCACCCATTCCTTCTCTCCAGAGATGCTGCCTGTCCCGCTGAGTTACTCCAGCATTGTGTGTCTATCTTCAGTTTAAACCAGCATCTGCACTTCCTCTCTACACACAACTAATGAGAAACCTACCCTGTTCATCAACCCTTTGAATTAGAACTACATGCTTGTGGCACCTGCCCGCTAACATGATACAAGAAAAAAGATTGCTTTACGAAAGTTTTATTTACTATTAAAATGTATTTAATATTATTTTTTAATTGTTTATTATTGTCACATATGCAGTGACAAACATTGTTTTGTGTGCTAACATTTTGTGATCCGTGCACTATAACATCTTGAATCCCTCTGAAGCCTCTCTCCATTTAGATAACACTACATTCTGCCTCCACTTACAAAGTGCGTGATCCCACACTTGCCCACGTGAAACACCATTTATCAGGGTTTCCCACCCCCTCTCCTTCAATCTCTCTTCATCCTGTTGCAGAATCACAGCTTGCCCTCCCACCTTGTTTTACATCTTCACCAACTTTGGAAAGCTTGCATTTTGCGCCACTGTTCATATCGACCATGGCAAGGGAGTGGAGATGGCGGGAGGGTGTGGACTTACAGGTGGTTGATACTGCTGGTGACAGAGACAGCATTACCCTGGCTGTCGATTACTGACACGTGACTGGTGCCGTAGGTATCCTGACCCCGGAGGTTGTTGCTGTAGTACGCCGGCGGGTGGGCTTGGTTGTCGATCTTCTTGCGGGCAGCCTGGGCAAGCTGTTCCAAACGCTGCATAGATATCTGTGGTGAGGCAGAGGGGGGATTAGGGGGCAAGGCTGGCAACATGGGTGGGGGTGGAGTAGCTTGGGGTGGGAGAGGGGCAGCTGAGGGGGTGGGGTGGGGCAGATCATGGGGTAGGGGTGGGGTGGGGCAGCTTGGCTTGTGACACTAATGGTGTGAAGTATTAGACTCCCTCACAGTGAGGCGGGTAAATATTACCACAGAGATTGAGTGAGATAATGGGCAGGGTTGTTGACATGTGGAGGCCAATATAATGATCAAAAAGTAATGTTATAGTGTGGGGTGTATCAGTGTTACAGTGAGGAGAGTGGGGTGTGTCAGTGTTATGGTGCAGGGTGTATCAGTGTTACAGTGGGGGGTGTATCAGTGTTACAGTGGGGGGGGTGGGGTGTATCAGTGCTATAGTGGGGGTGTGGGGTGTTACAGTGGGGGGTGTGGGGTGTATCAGTGCTATAGTGGGGGTGTGGGGTGTTACAGTGGGGGGTGTATCAGTGTTACAGTGGGGGGTGTGGGGTGTATCAGTGCTATAGTGGGGGTGTGGGGTGTTACAGTGGGGGGTGTATCAGTGTTACAGTGGGGAGTGTGGGGTGTTACAGTGGGGGTGTGGGGTGTTACAGTATTACAGTGAGGAGTGTGTGGTGTATCAGTGTTACAGTGGAGAGTGTGGGGTGTATCATATGGGGGTGTGGGGAGTCACAGTGGGGGGTGTATCAGTGTTATGGTGAGGGGTGTATCAGTGGGGGGTGTATCAGTATCAGTGTGAGGTATGAGGAAAATGATTCCAACTGCAATTGTCTCCATGCTGGAGGGAAGAACAATGTTTAAAGTTCACCCAACAATAATCATTCCGACACAGAAATAACTAGTGAAATGCCGAAGAGTAAATACATTTCACATACATTGGCAGATGTTACCTTGTCCCGTCGTCCATTTGCAAACTTCAAGGACTCTATTATCCGGTGATACGTTTCGACCCTCTGAGTTCCCTCCAATGATTTGGGGGTGAAATGAAATCCTGTTGGAGATCAGAAAAGTTAGTGTTTAACTCATTTAGGGGTTTAGTGCATTGTCTTGTTCTAAATCCTGATAATTAGCGAGAGGTCCTCGTAAATCCAAGTCCAGCAGATGCAGGTTTAAACCGCAGACAGACAGCAAATGCTGGAGTATCTCAGCGGGACAGGCAACTCCTCTGGAGAGAAGGAATGGGTGACATTTTGGGTCGAGACCCTTCTTCAGTGAGTCCCCCGCAGCAGAGTTCACAGGGCAGACTGAGTAACCTCTGCTAGAGGTCAGAGCCTGATGGATGCAGAAATATTCAATCCCTCTACTGCCCAAAGGAAATGAGGGAGAGATGTGTGCCTGGCTACAGCACCCACATTATTGAAAGTAAACACCGTAGAGTAGAGGATGTTTCATTGTCTGTACCCATTTGCACCTAGCCCACAGCTAACGGTGGAAGGCTTCCTTTATCGTGGTAAAGGGTGGGTTATTCAGGAAGGGTGCAGCTGATTGTGGGCAGAGCTCAGTGCTGCCGCCTGCAGGGGGTAAGAGGGACATTCTGGATGCAGCACATTGGGGTGGCAAACTGATGGCGAGGAGGTGAGGGTGAAACTCTCTCTCTGGTGAACATACCTTCCAATATCTTGAGCATGAAGTTGAGGATGGCACCTCGCGAGGGTGCAGGTGGAGTGTACATGGTGTAGTTCCCCAGGGAAACAGTCAGCGGCTCCATCACCACCGCCTTGTATTGCCGGAAATCCTCCAGCGTGAGGTTGTTTGCTGCAATGGAAAGCACAGATCAATACTGAATATCTCTGGACTGGTGCACTGCAATGCCCACAACTGTATTCTGCACCCGGTAACTTTTCCGTTACGCGGTCTATTGTACATCTCTTTGACTGGGGACAGTATTCATGTATAATATTTTCTGATCTGATTGGATAGCATGCAAAACAAAGTATCTCCCTGTACCTCGGTGTACCACACAATAATATACTTACACCTAAACGTAAAGACAGTGTAGATGCAAAGTGCGTTCTGTTGCTGCACCATGTTATATGTCAGGCCTGCTGGCACCCCACACATTCACACACTCTCACACACACAGGCACCCACACATGCTCGCGTGCACATGCGCGCACACACACAGACAAACACGGGAGTCACTCACAGGACCACACGCATGTACGCAGGCACACATGGACATGCACACACACATGCATACACATGCACCCACCTGCATACACACATGCATCCACCCACATACACACGCACCCACCCACGTACATACACGCATGCATGCACACACCCACCTACATGGCCACTGCACACACACACATGAACCCACCACGCACACACATGCGTGCACACACACACACACTGCATACACATGCATGCACATAATTCAAACTCTGCTCCAGTAAGTGCCAGAGTGGCCATCTCTGGCAGGGAGCCCCACAACATCAGTGCGCCATCAGGGCTGGGCCGGGCCACGTGCAGGGTCGTGCACTGGAGCACAACCACCCATTGCAGTCACGTTTAAACACCTGCCTGCACGTGTCAGTGTGTGTAGCAGGAAGGAAAGAAATACCTGAACCCGGATGATCAGATGCAGCCTTGATATCGTTGATGAGGTCCCGTGTGATATTTCCATTATAGAAAGCCTCCGGCCCTTGTTCCATAATGGTCTCCAGCGTTTGTGCAAGTCGCAGATACCGCACTGTCGTAACTAGGGATCCATTGCTCTTGTAAAATAAAGAACTGAAGGGAAAAAGTTTATTGACCAGCTGTGCGATGCCACGTATCCACCCTGCAGCCCCTCTGCTGACACCCGCTCGGCCCACCCGTGCTATTAATAACGTTGAGAGATTGTTTCCCACCGGCAGGGACTGGTGTCTCTGAATGTGAGCGCTCTGAGATCCGATTGGGATTGGGCTAGCGTGTGCCGGGGTGGGTGGTGGGGAGGACAGGGTGTGCCGGGGTGGGTGGTGGGGAGGACAGGGTGTGCCAGGGTGGGTGGTGGGGAGGACAGGGTGTGCCAGGGTGGGTGGTGGGGAGGACAGGGTGTGCCAGGGTGGGTGGTCGGGAGGACAGGGTGTGCCAGGGTGGGTGGTGGGGAGGACAGGGTGTGCCAGGGTGAGGGGGTCACCACTCCCTGCCCTCCCTTACTGCCCACGTGGCTGGTGTGAGGGGAGCTGGGATGGGTCACTGTGCTGCCCTCTAACGTAGTTATTGTTGTGGGGTTTGTAGTGTAGTGGGACCACTGTGCTGTCAGAAACATCCTCCCCCCCCCCCCCCCCCCCCCCCACACACACACAGTCACACACACTGCTCCCCTGGCCCACTCACCTGAACTTCTGCATTAGTATCCCTTTCAACTCCCGGTGGGAGAGGCAATGTTGTAAAAACATGGGCATTTTAAATCCAGTCCTCGCGAGCTGTATTGATGGTTGGAACAGGCGCTTCCAGGGCAATTTGCCAAACTTCTGGTGTGCCTCCCAGTAACCCCGTACTTCACCTGGCACGCCGATCCATTGAGCACCTGTGTGTGGGGCACAGATAACAAGGCAGACGTCACCCAGTGATGGCAGCAGCTAAGGCACGCACTAGCTCTGCCAAACAAACCCATCTGCCAAGGCACCAGTGCACCCCCCCCCCCCCCCCCCCCCCGTCCAACTGCCCCGTCCCAGTGGCCAAGCCTGACCATTCTTGATTAGTACGGGTGTCAGAGGTTATGGGGAGAAGGCAGGAGAATGGGGGTTAGGAGGGAGAGATAGATCAGCCATGACTGAATGGCGGAGTGGACTTGATGGGCGGCATGGCCTAATTCTGAGACTATACACAATTACAATCACGCCTTCCACAGCGTACATATGCGGGATAAAAGGAATAACATTTAGTGCAAGATAAAATCACATAAAATCCGATTAAAGATAGTGCGAGGGTCTCCAATGAGGTAGATGGAAGGTCAGGACTTCTCCCCAGTTGTTGATAGGATGATTCAGTTGCCTGATAGCAGCCGAGAAGAAACTATCCCTGAATCTGGAAGTATGCATTTTCAGACTTCTGTACCTCTTGTCTGATGGGAGAGGGGTGAAGAGAGTGTCCGGGGTGAAACGCATCCTTCAAGCAATTTGAAAGCATATATTTTGTTACCTAGTTTGAAAAATTCACGACACCGAGAAAACATGGCTGGATGAAGATTCTTAGCGGCAACCTCTCTTGCATTAATTACTGTTACACGGTCTGAGAGAGAGAGAGAGAGAGAGAGAGAGAGAGAGCGTCACACAGAGGGAAACCATACATGTCATAGACAGAGAGCAGGTAGACACAAAATGCTGGAGTAACTCAGCGGGTCAGGCAGCAGCCCAGGAGAGAAGGAATGGGTGACGTTTCGAGCCGAGACCCTTCTTCAGATCCGAAACGTAACCCATTCCTTCTCTCCTGAGATGCTGCCTGACCCGCTGAGTTACTCCAGGATTTTGTGTCTACTTTCGATTTGAACCAGCATCTGCAGTTATTTTCCCACAGTACAGAGCAGGCTCTACAAACCATTCAGACAGTGAGAGACAGTGTCCACTACAGTGACAGAGCCAATGTGCACTGCCGAGTGAGAGGGGCACTTTGCACTGTATAGTGAGATGCGCTGTTCGGGTGGGGGGGTTTAACCAAAAATAAATGGAATCAATTATGACAAGAATAATATGTACAATACAAACCAATACCAACAAGCCACCACCATAGTATAAAGTAAAACAAATATTCTCAAATATCAAATATACTGAGTATTAAATAACGATGCCACAATTCTTGTCAAGGATACATTCCACCCTCAGCTGTGCCCAGCGGTTTTGGAAATCCCCCAGGGTCCCCGTAGACAGTGCGTAGTCCCTCTCTAGTGCCACCCGGGCAGGGACGTAACCCTGGAAAAGGGGCAGGCAGCCGGCTCGGGCTCTGTTCAGGTGGTTAGGGGGGGCACTGTGCACTGTAAAATGAGGACGATGTGCACTGTAAAGTGTGAGGGACAGTGTGCACTGTATAATGACAGAGAATGGGCACTGTACAGTGTGAGAGGCCGTGTACACCTGACAGTGAGAGAGGCAGTGTACACTGCACAATGAGAGAGGAGGTGGGCACTGTACAGTGAGAGAGGCAGTGTACACTGTATGGTAAGAGAGGCCATGTGCACTGTGCAGTGAGAGTGGGTGTACACTGTACATTTGGCCCTTGGGGGCTGGGCCAGCACCCTGCTAGGATGATCCGTAGGATGTCCTTTCCCTCCCCCCTCAACTCAGAGCAGCTGCACCAGTGAGTCTGCAGCGCGGCAATGCGAAGCCTTTGGTTCGGGGCACTTCAGTGAAGACCCCATCTGTGGAGGACTCCAGGGTTAGGACTGCCCCGCCCCCCCAGCCCTCTCCCCACTGACCCAGGCAGCACCTGCTGTCCCTCCCCCACCCCCCAACCCAGCCTGTGGGCAGGGCGTCACCAGGGCCGTCTTAATGCATGGGCCTGATGGACACTTGCCCGGGGGCCCACGAGCATAGGGGCCCCATGCTGATCTGTGTATGTTAAGTGACTTGCAATAAATAAATACTACTTTAAAAATGTAGGTTCAATAAGTGTTTTTTTCGCAACATTTTCGGTCACTAAGTGCTTCTCACAGCGATCTGTAAGTGCTTTTCGCAACAATGTAGCACCCTAAGTCATTCGCTAAGTGCTTTTCGGTAAGTGCTTTTCGCCGGCACCACAGGGGGGGGGGGGCTGGTAGGGAAAGGGGGGTGGGGGAGAGTAACGGTAGGGGCCCCAGTACACTGCTTTGCCCGGGGGCCCATAATACTGTAAAAACGGCCCTGGGCGTCACCTGTGTCCGCCTGGTAGATGGTGTAGATGGATCCTCCGCCAATGCCCAAACTCTGGGGGTTGACCAGGGAACTGCAGACCAGGGCAGCGATCGCTGCATCGACCGCCGAGCCGCCCTCCTGCAGGATGTCACTGCAAAACATCATAGAAACATAGAAAAACAGGTGCAGGAGCAGGCCATTCAGCCCTTTGAGCCAGCACCACCATTCAATATGATCATGGCTGATCATCTAAAATCAGTACCCCGTTCCTGCTTTTTCCCCATATCCCGAAGAGCTAAATCTAACTCTCTCTTGAAAACATCCAGTGAATTGGCCTCTACTGCCTTCTGTGGCAGAGAATTCCACAGATTCACAATTCTCTGCATGTAAAATGTTTTCCTCATCTCAATCCTAAGTGGCCTTCCCCTTATTCTTAAACTGTGACCCCTGGTTCTGGACCTCTCAACATTGGGAACATTTTTTCCTGCAAATAGCCAGTCCAATCCTTTAAGAATTTTATATGTTTCTTTAAGATCCCCTCTCATCCGTCTAAATTCCGGTGAATACCAGCCCAGTCACCCATTCCTTCATCATATGTCAGTCCCGCCATCCTGGGAATTAACCTGGTGAACCTACGCTGCACTCCCTCAATGGCAATAATGTTCTTCCTCAAATTAGGAGACCAAAACTGCACACAATACTTCAGGTGCCCTGTACAACTGCAGTAGGACCTCTTTTCTCCTGAACTCACAAACAGTGGCGGCTTTACCGAGGGGGCAGGCTGTGGGCATTTCCCTGCAACGTGCTTGGCCTGTGTGCCGAGGCCAGACGCACTTACAATCAACAATACCTTGGTTGGGAGAAGGTCTTGTGTGTGTGTGGGGGGGGGGTCAGGAAGTGGTCCACATAGTTTCCACGCAATGCAATGGTGACAAGCATTGTAACTGTCTCCACTGTTCCCTGTACCGGCTTTGATCAGGGCCCAAAAATCAACGAGTGAACGGAACAGAGAACCCAGAGGAAATCCCAGCCATTAACTTCATCCGGTTTTATTCTTATCCAGTGGAAAGCACTTGGGACACATTGCACAAATATATCTGTTTACCTCCTTGGAATTCACCAAACGCTGCTGTTTGAGTGAGTTACTGCAGCTGGCAATTTGAGTCGTTTGAAAATTGTGGGGTTAACGTTCTCACCAACTCAGTACTGACGCGCGGGGGACAGTGGGGAACACAATGTGGAGGTTGAAGGTCAGGGGGGCCAAAGATTGTCTCCCCCCCCCCCCCCCCCGCCCCGACCTGTGCAGGTACCCTGGGCTGTGTCATGGAATACCCTGTACACCTGAAGCTCACAGTCAATGGTCTGTACACGATACAATAAAGTCAAAGACCAGTACAAAACAGCAGAACGATTGCAGTGCAAAATCTGAGTCGTGCAAAAAAATATGAAAGTACAACAACAGAATTAGCAAATGAGGTAGAGTTAAGTGTGTGGGGCAGCATCCCCGATAAAGGTGGGTAAGAGGTGACTGGTTCCAGAGTCAGATAGCAGTGGGGAAAAAGCTGTTCTAAGTCTGCACATCAGAGCTTTCAAGCTCCTGTATCTTCTACCAGAGGTTAGAAGAGAGGAAAGGGAATGGCTAGAGGGGGAGGCATCGTTGATGATAGTTTAGTTTAGTTTATTGTCACACGTACCGACCAGTCAGTAGAAAGACAATACATGATTACAATCGAGCCATCCACTGTGTTCAGATACTTGACACAGGGAATAACGTGAATAACGTTTAGTGCAAGATGAAGCCAGTAAAGTCCCATCAAAGATAGTCCGAGGGTCTCCAATGGGGTAGATAGTAGTTCAGGACTGTTCCCCAGTTGTGGCAGGATGGTTCAATTGCCTGATAACAGCTGGGAAGAAACTCCCTGAGTCTGGAGGTGTGCGTTTTCACACTTCTTTACCTTTTGCCTGCTGGGAGAGGGGAGAAGGGGGAGTGGCCAGTGTGCGACTGGTCAGAAGGTGTTGAATCTTTCTGGAACCCTCCGCCAGAGGATCTGGAGGGGCAGGGTACAGGGGCCTATTCCTGCTCCTCGTTTCCGATGCTCTTGTATTCAAGAACACTTGAATGACAATATTCATCACATCTTCACCACGAGGCAGTGAAAACGCCTTGGTCCAACCGTATGGAAGCACCAGCCAAGAAAGCACACCTCTACTTCTCAGAAAACAACAGGGGGTTGTGCATGACTCCAATGACTCTCACCAACATCTACAGATGCATCCTACCAAGAATCCTTTTGGAATGCACCACAACTTGGTTTGGCAACTGCTCTGCCCAAGACCGCAACAATTGCCGAGAGTAGTGAATGTACCCCAGTCCATTGTGCAGAGGAGCCTCGCCCCTATCAACTCCATCTACATTGCATGCTGCCTTGGGAAAGCAGGCAACATCATCAAGGACCATTTTCATTCCTCTCATCCCCTCATCTTCCCTTTCCCAATACAAGAGCTTGAAAGCATGTACCACCAGATTCAGGGACAGTTTCTTCCCCACTATTATCAGTTTAATGAGTGACCTCCAATAAGGCAAGGGTAGTCCCGGTCTCCCAACCCACCTCATTGCACTTTTATTTGTATCTGCATTTTCCCCTGTAACTGTTGCTGTAACATGGTATTCTGCACCCTGGTATCTTTATCTTGGACTTGTGTGCGGTTTGATTGTACTTGTGCCTGGTATGACTTGACTGGATAGGCTGGAAACAACGTTTTTCATTGTATCTGAGTACACATGTCAATAATAAACCAGTACCGATGGTATAGATGGTCAGCATGGATGTGGTGGGCAGAAGGGCCTGTGTGGAGATGAGGAAAAACTTTTTCAGTCAGAGAGTTGTAAATCTATGGAATTCACTGCCTCAGAAGGCAGTGGAGGCCAAGTCTCTGAATGCATTCAAGAGAGAGCTCTTGAGGATAGCGGAGTCAGGGGGTATGGGGAGAAGGCAGGAACGGGGTACTGATTGAGAATGATCAGCCATGATCACATTGAATGGTGGTGCTGGCTCGAAGGGCCGAATGGCCTACTCCTGCACCTATTGTCTATTGGCTCTATGGCAATGTCTCAATGACATGCTGACATTCTGTAGGCTCTGATAAGAGGAGGAAGTAACACAACAGGGAAGGATTATGGTGATTGAGAAGTGTATTTTAAGAGCTTGGCTGATATTTTTAAAACTCTTCTGCACAGTTCCTGGTTGCTTTTTCCATTTGATTGCACCAGTGTGTAAGGCAGCACTCAGACAACACATCACTGTGCAGTGCGGTCAACTCAAGTTCTGCAATATCACTCAGCTCAGGTAGCCCAGGCTCAACACTGTCAACTGTGTATTAACATCATCTGTCATTAGACTTTGCACTCCCACCGCTGTGAACGAGTGAGTGTGCAATAGTCTTGTCCGATTGTGTACTCGTGAGTACAGTCCCCACGGCCTGATATAGAAGAGTGAGCAAGGACCAGGTGCTTTGCTGGTAATCATGAGCAGTAGCCCAGTATCCTGCAATGTAATGGTGAGCAATGTCCCAGTGTCCTGCAATGTAATGGTGAGCAATGCCCCAGTGTCCTGCAATGTAATGGTGAGCAATGCCCCAGTATCCTGCAATGTAATGGTGAGCAATGTTCCAGTGTCCTGCAATGTAATGGTGAGCAATGTTCCATGGTCCTGTGGTGTAAACGTGAGCATGTTCCAGTGTCCTGTGGTGTAATAGTGCATACTGTTCTGCTGCCCTGCGGTGTAATCGTGAGCATTGTGCGAGCACCCTGTAATATAATAGTGGGCAGCATTGTCATGTGTGGTGATGTAATAGTGAGCAATGTTCCAGTGTCATGTGGTGTAATAGTGAGCAGGGTACCGAGTGTGATCATGAGCAGTGTTGTGAACTCCTCCTGTGCCGGAGAGTGTGTGCCCAGGGTGATGTGGTGCAGTGATGAACCACGTTACTGTGGTAGTGAGACAGACAACCCCTCTGGGCTGGAAACCGGGTGGGGTGGGGCTGGAGGGGGGCTGTCTGTGGGGGGGGGGGCTGTGTGTTTGGGGGTGGATCTGTGTGTGTGGGGGGGGGGCTGTGTGTGTGGGGGGGCTGTCTGTGGGGGGTCTGTGTGTGTGGGGGGGGGTCTGATAGTGTGGGGGGTGCTGTGTGTGTGTGGGGGGGGGGTTGTGGGTCGGGGGGGTGCTGTGTGTGGGGGGTGCTGTGTGTGTGGGGGGGTTGTGGGTCGGGGGGGTGCTGTGTGTGTGTGTGGGGGTGCTGTGTGTGTGTGTGGGGGGGTGCTGTGTGTGGGGGGGTGCTGTGTGTGTGTGTGTGGGGGGGGTGCTGTGTGTGTGGGGGTGCTGTGTGTGTGTGGGGGGGGGGGTGCTGTGTGTGTGGGGGTGCTGTGTGTGTGGGGGGGGTTGTGGGTCGGGAGGGTGCTGTGTGTGTGTGTGGGGGTGCTGTGTGTGTGTGTGTGGGGGGGGGGGTGTGTGTGTGGGGTGCTGTGTGTGTGCTGTGTGTGGGGGGGGTGTGTGGGGGGGGTGTGTGGGGGGTGCTGTGTGTGTGTGTGGGGGGGGGGGTGTGGGGGGGGTGCTGTGTGTGTGTGTGGGGGGTGCTGTGTGTGGGGGGGGGGTGTGTGTGTGTGGGGGGGGTGCTGTGTGTGTGTGGGGGGTGCTGTGTGTGTGTGGGGGGGGTGCTGTGTGTGTGTGGGGGGATGTGTGTGTGTGGGGGGGGGGTGCTGTGTGTGTGGGGGGGGTGCTGTGTGTGTGTGTGGGGGGGGATGTGTGTGTGTGGGGGGGGGTGCTGTGTGTGTGTGGGGGGGGGGGGATGTGTGTGTGTGGGGGGGGATGTGTGTGTGTGGGGGGGGGGTGCTGTGTGTGTGTGGGGGGGGGATGTGTGTGTGTGGGGGGGGATGTGTGTGTGTGTGTGGGGGGGGGGGTGTGGGGGGTGCTGTGTGTGTGTGTGTGGGGGGGGGGGGTGTGTGGGGTGCTGTGTGTGTGTGTGTGGGGGGGGGGGGGGGTGGGGTGCTGTGTGTGTGTGTGTGTGGGATGCTGTGTGTGGGGGGTGCTGTGTGTGTGTGTGTGGGGGGGATGTGTGTGTGTGTGTGGGGGGGGGATGTGTGTGTGTGTGGGGGGTGCTGTGTGTGTGTGTGGGGGGGGTGTGGGGGGGGGTGTGTGGGGGATGTGTGTGTGGGGGGGGGGGGTGCTGTGTGTGGGGGGGGGGGTGCTGTGTGTGGGGGGGGGGGGGGGGGGGTGTGGGGGGTGCTGTGTGTGTGTGTGGGGGGGGGGTGTGAGCCGTCTCGTCTCCGGGGGAGAGGGACGTTGTGAGGCAGCTGGGGTTGCGCCGGTGTGTGAAGGGGCCGGGTGTCAGGACTGTGGATGTTCTGTGAGTGTAAGCGTATGTGTGACCGTGAGTGTGAGTGTGACCGTGAGCGTATGTGTGACCGTGAGTGTGAGTGTGACCGTATGTGTGAGTGTGACCGTGAGTGTGAGTGTGACCGTGAGTGTGACCGTGAGCGTATGTGTGACCGTGAGTGTGAGTGTGACCGTATGTGTGACCGTGTGTGTGAGCGTGACCGTGAGCGTATGTGTGACCGTGAGTGTGACCGTGAGCGTATGTGTGACCGTGAGTGTGACCCTGAGTGTGAGCGTGAGTGTGACCGTATGTGTGAGCGTGACCGTGAGTGTGACCGTGAATGTGACCGTGAGCGTATGTGTGCCCGTGAGTGTGAGTGTGAGTGTGGGCTCCCGGGTGTCGCCGGATCTCCCAGAACCCGGAACCTCGCTGTGTACCAGAGCAAGGTCGGGATCTTTTAAGAAACATTTGACCAGGTACAAGGATAGGAACATAGAAACATAAGTGCAGCACCGCCATTCAATGTGATCATGGCTGATCATCCAAAATCACTACCCCGTTCCTGCTTTCTCCCCATACCCCTTGATTACCCTTTGCCCTAAGAGCTAAGTACAACTCTCTCTTGAAAACATCCAGTGAATTCTGTGGCAGAATTTCACAACTCTCTGGGTGAAAACGTTTTTTCTCACCTCAGTCCTAAGATAGGACAGGTAGAGAGGGGTTTGGGGCAAACGGGGGCAGGTGGGACTAGTGTGGATGGGACATGTTGTGGACAAGTTGGGCAGCGGGGCCTGTTTGCACGCTGTATCACTGTGACTCTACCTAGTTGTGTCTCACCAACATAGTGCGCGGTGCAGCCACTTCATGTGCGTTAGCAACGGGATTGACACAGAATACTGGAGTAACTCAGAGGGACAGGCAGCGTCTCTGGAGAGAAGGAATGGGTGGCGTTTCGGGTGGAGACTGAGAGTCCGGGGAGAGGGGGGACAGAGATATGGAAGGGTAGGGTGTGGAAACGAGAGATCAAAGGGGAAGTTGAGTGTCAGTGGCGGGTCCGGGACATCGCTGTGTGTTAGTGCAGGGTGGGGATGTACTGTGCCTCTGTGCCCGGTGCCCAGTGCTGGGACCCCGGCGTGCCCAGCCCAGTGCCCCCGGTGCCCAGTGCTGGGACCTCGGCGTGCCCAGCCCAGTGCCCCCGGTGCCCAGTGCTGGGACCCCGGCGTGCCCAGCCCAGTGCCCCCGGTGCCCAGTGCTGGGACCTCGGCGTGCCCAGCCCAGTGCTGGGACCTCGGCGTGCCCAGCCCAGTGCCCCCGGTGCCCGTGTCCCGGAACCCCCCCCCCCCCTGCCCAGCGCTTACCTGCCAACGGTGGAACAAGTCAGGGAATCGGCGGCCACGGCGCCGTGAGTGAAGGGAGCTTGGCTGGGACAGCAGTCCCTCCGTGTCACGTACACCAGCACCCCGACTATCGCCAGCACCGCCAGCACCGCCACCAGCAGCACCCAGTAACAGCCCCTCCAGCGCTTCATGCCCGCTCCCTGCCGTTCTCTACCCCTCTCTACCCGCTCCTGCCCCTCTCTACCCCGCTCCTGCCCCCCTCTACCCGCTCCTGCCCCTCTCTACCCCGCTCCTGCCCCTCTCTACCCCGCTCCTGCCCCTCTCTACCCCGCTCCTGCCCCTCTCTACCCCTCTCTACCCCGCTCCTGCCCCTCTCTACCCGCTCCTGCCCCTCTCTACCCGCTCCTGCCCCTCTCTACCCCGCTCCTGCCCCTCTCTACCCGCTCCTGCCCCGCTCCTGCCCCTCTCTACCCGCTCCTGCCCCTCTCTACCCGCTCCTGCCCCTCTCTACCCCTCTCTACCCCGCTCCTGCCCCTCTCTACCCCGCTCCTGCCCCTCTCTACCCGCTCCTGCCCCTCTCTACCCGCTCCTGCCCCGCTCCTACCCCGCTCCTGCCCCTCTCTACCCCGCTCCCGCCCCTCTCTACCCCGCTCCTGCCCCTCTCTACCCCGCTCCCGCCCCTCTCTACCCCGCTCCTACCCCTCTCCTGCTCCTCTCGCCCCGGCTCCGCTCCCGCACCCGGTCTCTTTCCTCTCCCTCTCTTCCCTCTCTCTCTCTGCTCGGTTTCGGAGCGAGTCCCAGCCTGGCCGCCCGCTCCCCGCTAATGTTGCTCGCCTCCTTTGTGGGCGGGGGATTCCCGCGCTCCCATTTCCTGGTGTAGTTCGCACCTCTGCAAGTCTGGAGTCGCATGGGGACGATTGCAACCGCTGCCAGGAAAGCTGTAACTACTTCCCCGTGGGGGGCAGGTATCACACAGTGCGGGGAGACAGAAAACAGCAGCAGGAATGCCCCCCTGCCCTTGCCCCTGCCCCTGCCCTTGCCCTTGCCCCTGCCCCTGCCCCAGCCCCTGCCCCTGCCCCTGCCCCTGCCCCTGCCCCTGCCCCTGCCCCTGCCCCTGCCCTTGCCCCTGCCCTTGCCCCTGCCCCTGCCCTTGCCCTTGTCCCTGCCCCTGCCCCTGCCCCTGCCCCTGCCCCTGCCCCTGCCCCTGCCCCTGCCCCTGCCCCTGCCCCTGCCCTTGCCCCTGCCCCTGCCCCTGCCCCTGCCCCTGCCCCTGCCCTTGCCCCTGCCCCTGCCCCTGCCCCTGCCCCTGCCCCGTCCCTGCCCTTGCCCCTGCCCCAGCGCCTGCCCCTGCCCCTGCCCCTGCCCCGTCCCTGTCCCTGCCCCTGCCCTTGCCCCTGCCCCTGCCCCTGCCCCTGCCCCTGCCCCTGCCCTTGCCCCTGCCCCTGCCCCTGCCCCTGCCCCTGCCCCTGCCCCTGCCCCTGCCCCAGCGCCTGCCCCTGCCCCTGCCCCTGCCCCTGCCCCAGCGCCTGCCCCTGCCCCGTCCCTGCCCTTGCCCCTGCCCCAGCGCCTGCCCCTGCCCCTGTCCCTGCCCCTGCCCCTGCCCCTGCCCCTGCCAGTGCCCCTGCCCTTGCCCCTGCCCCTGCCCCTGCCCCTGCCACTGCCCCTGCCCTTGCCCCTGCCCTTGCCCCTGTCCCTGCCCATGCCCCTGCCCCTGCCCTTGCCCCTGCCCCTTGCCCCTGCCCCTGCCCCTGCCCCTGCTCCTGTCCCTGTCCCTGCCCCTGCCCTTGCCCCTGCCCTTGCCCCTGCCCCAGCCCTTGCCCCTGCCCCTGCCCCTGCCCCTGTCCTTGCCCCTGCCCTTGCCCCTGCCCCAGCGCCTGCCCTGCCCTTGCCCCTGCCCCTGCCCTTGCCCCTGCCCCTGCCCCGTCCCTGCCCCTGCCACTGCCCCTGCCCCCGTCCCTGCCCCGTCCCTGCCCCGTCCCTGCCCCCGTCCCTGCCCCGTCCCTGCTTCACCCCATGCTGGTTATCCAACCCCCCTTCCATCGTCCTCTGTACAGTTTGGTGCTTCAGGCTTTGAGGCATGTATCCTGGAATAAATCCAATGACCGCCTTACCTGGTGGAAATTCCCCCGTCTCCCCCGTTCACAGCGTGGTGAAATCAGGTGAGATTTCTCCTGATCTCCAGATCTCCAAGCAGCATCTCTGGAGGAAAGGAATAGGTGACATTTCGGGTCGATACCCTTCTTCAGACTGAGAGTCAGGGGAGAGGGAAAGAAAAGACATAGACAATGATATAGGGAGATATAGAACGAAGAAATAAAAGATATGTTAAAAAAAAGTAACGACGATCAAGGAAAGGCCCATTGTTGGCTGTGGGCTCGGTGGGAACGATATCTGCAGACAATGGAACTCACCAGGACGACAGTGAAACTAGTACAACTAGGGGGTGGAGGGGGGGGGGGTGGAGAGAGAGGGGATCCAAGGCTTACTTGAGGTCAGAGAAACCAATATTCATACTAAAGATAGACACAAAATGCTGGAGTAACCTAATGGGACAGGCAGCATCTCTGGATAGAAGGAATGGGTGACGTTTCAGGTCGAGACCCTTTCTTCAGACTTAATTCATACCGCTGGGGTGTAAGCTGCCCAAGCAAAGTATTAGGTGCTCATCCTCCAATTTTGCGTGTGACCTCACGCTGACAGTGGAGGAGGCCCGGGACAGAAAGGTCAGTATGGGAATGGGAAGGGGAGTTAAAGGGGAGAAAGGTCAGTATGGGAATGGGAAGGGGAGTTAAAGTGTTGGCAACCGGGAGATCACGTAGACCAAGGCGGACTGAGCGAAGGCGTTCAGCGTTTCACCTTCCCACCTTTCTTGAGTCATCGGTGCGGGCTGTGATTTGTTCTGTATCTTTACTCTAGTTTCCCTCTCCCCTGACTCTCAGTCTGAAGAAGGGTCTCAACCCGAAACGTCACCTTTTCCTTCTCTCGGGAGATGCTGCCTGACCCACGGAGTTACTCCAGCAATTTGTGTGTATCTATATCCCTCTATTCCCAGTATACGCATGTGCCGATCTAAATGAGTCTGAAACACCACTATCATATCTGCTCTACCACTTCTGCCAGCTTGTTCTAGGCACACAACACCCCCTCTATGAAAAAAAACGTCCCACACCTAAGGGCGGCAGAGTGGGGCTGCTCACAATGCCAGAGACCCAGGTTCTATCCTGACCTTGGGTGCTGTCTGTGTGGAGTTTGTACATTCTCCCCGTGACCACAGTCGGCTTCATCTTGGTGCTCCAGTTTCCTCCTTTCACATCCCAAAGACGTGCAGGTTTGTAGATTAATTGCCTCGATAGATTGCCCCTAGTGTGTAGGGAGTGAAGGAGAAAGTGGGATAAGATAGAACTAGTGTGATAGGTGTTCGATGGTCAACGTGGACTCGGTGAGCCAATGGGCCTCTATCCACGTTATACCTCTAAAGTAAAGTACAAGTTTGTAGAAGACACCACTGTGGTGGTCCGGGTCATGAAAGTGACATGGCAGAGTAGAGGAAGGAGACAGAGAACTTAGTAAAATGGTGTCAGGACAACAACCTCTCCCTCAAGACAAAGGAGCTAGTGATCGACTTTAATAAGCATGGTGGAGTACGTGCCTCAATAAACATTAACTTTGCCAAAAAGGAAATAGTTGAGAGCTTCAAGTTCCTTCGGCATTAATATTACCGATGATGGTCATGATTCAACAGCAAAGAAGGCTCACCAACGTCTTCACTTGCTCACGAGGCTGAGGAAATTCCGAATGACTTTAATAACTCTTACAAACTTCTACCATGCACTATGGAAAACATACTGTTGGGTCGCATCACGGGTTTGGCAAGGGAATAGCTCTGTCCAAGACCCCAAGAAATTGTAGAGTTGTAGATGCAGCCGAGTTGATGACACAGACCAGACTCCATCTACACTTCACGTTGCCTTGGAAAAGCTGCCAACAAAATCAGTTGTCCCACCCCATCCCTCCTTCTCCCCCTTTCTGTCTGGCAGAAGATGCAGAAGATTGAAAGTGTGCACCACAGACTCAGGAGCAGCTGTTTTCAATCTTCAGAACGGTCCTTCCATAAGCGAGTGTGCCGTCCAATTCACCTCTACCCTATTGCGGACGTTGAGCTTTGTCTCTGGAACAGATGTGCTTACAATGCTCAGTCTGAAGAAGGGCCTCGACCCGAAACGTCACCCATTCCTTCTCTCCTCAGATGCTGCCTGACCTGCTGAGTTACTCCAGCATTTTGTGAATAAATACCTTCGATTTGTACCAGCATCTGCAGTTATTTTCTTACACTATGCTGAGAACTCTCCTCTGCACTTGAGCTTTGAAGTGTTTGTATTCATGTACAGTTTATCTGATCGTATCTGATAGCATGTAAAATAATGCTTTTCATTGTACACGTGACAATAATAAACCAAAACATAAATTTAAGTAGTGAGCAAGCCCTGTACTCGTGGAGCAGTGCCTGCAGTAATGGGCGGCTGCCAGCGGCGTCGCCAGTGAGCCCCCCTCGGCCGGCAAAGTGCCCCGTGAAACAGCTTCACACTGGGCCCTCTGGTGTGCAAACAGCGCCCTCTATGTGCACTGCAGGCCCGGCCCTTAATGGGCATTCCCCCCCCCCCTCAAAATAAACTTTATTCAGAATAATAAATAAAAAAACAAAACAAGTATATTCTTGCTATTGAGGGCGTGCAGCGTAGGTTTACTAGGTTAATTCCCGGAATGGCGGGACTGTCGTATGTTGAAAGACTGGAGCGACTAGGCTTGTATATGCTGGAATTTAGGATGAGAGGGGATCTTATTGAAACGTATAAGATTATTAAGGGGTTGGACACGTTAGAAGCAGGAAACATGTTCCCAATGTTGGGGGAGTCCAGAACAAGGGGCCACAGCTTAAGAATAAGGGGTAGGCCATTTGGAACTGAGATGAGGAAAAACTTTTTCAGTCAGAGAGTTGTGAATCTGTGGAATTCTCTGCCTCAGAAGGCTGTGGAGGCCAATTCTCTGAATGCATTCAAGAGAGAGCTGGATAGAGCTCTTAAGGATAGCAGAGTCAGGGGGTATGGGGAGAATGCAGGAACGGGGTACTGATTGTGGATGATCAGCCATGATCACATTGAATGGCGGTGCTGGCTTGAAGGGCCGAATGCCCCCTCCTGCACCTATTGTCTATTGTCTATTGTCTAAGAACTGTGCAAAAACTCTTCCAACAATCTCAGCGTTCATACATTCACCAGTGTCATATTCAGCAGTGTCAACAAGCTATCCACATACTAAGCACCCTTGCCACTCACATGACCCCCTGGGTTCATATGCCTTACCGTGTTTCAGGGGCGTCTCCACCACCCCCTGCCCTCCCCCCCCACAATGACCCATAAGGAATAGGGCTAGAATTAGGCCATTCGGCCCATCAAGTCTACTCCGCCATTCAATCATGGCTGATCTATCTCTCCCTCCTAACCCCATTCTCCTGCCTTCTCCCATAACCTCTGACACCTGTACTAATCAAGAATCTATCTATCACTTCCTTGGAAATATCCACTGACGGCCTCCACAGCCTTCTGTTGCAACGAATTCCACAGATTCACCACCCTTTGACTAAAGAAATTTCTCCCCATCTCCTTCCTAAAAGAACGTCCTTTAATTCTGAAGGCATCTGCAGTCCCGTCAGTGGAAGGACCCTAGACTGTGGTCCTCCCCCACAGAGCCTTGGCGTTGGCTGCACCGAGCTTCAGTGCGTCCCTCAGCACGTACTCCTGCATCTGGAGCGGGCCTGTCGGCAACATTCTCTGACGGACATCTGCTGGGAGATCAACAAGGTTTGGGCCGACCAAGGAGCGTCTTTCACTGAGTTTATTACCTTCCAGCAGCGCTTGACATGCGTCTCTGAATGTGTCCCTGGGAACAGTCCATAAATCAGAGTCCTCTGTCACTGAGCTGTTTGGGATAAACCATGACAAGGACCTTTGCATCATTCTCCAGACTTTCTTTACAAATCCACACTCTGCGAAGAGGTGGGCAACCATCTCCTCTCCATAGCAGCCGTCCTGAGGGCAGCGTGCGCTGGTAGTGAGGATCCGATGGTGCAGGAAGGATCTGACAGGGAGGGCTCCCCTCACCGCCAGCCAAGCCAGGTCTTTGTTGGTGATTTCTGGCGATGAGTTAATCCCCAGATGAAGTGGAAGACGGCCCGGGTGATCGCTGTGGCAGAGGAGTGATGGATGGGCCACACTTGTGTCAAGTACAGCAGCCCCGAGAGCACCTTACACCTGATGCCCACCTTTTTCCCCGTTATTTGATAGGGAACACTGCTTCCACAGGTCCAATTTTCCTGACCTTGCCTATTCGCTCCGGCCAATGTTTGTCACATGCCTCAGCCTCCCCAAACCACATCTGTAGCATCTTCAAGAAGTCAGACCTGATGGTGAAGATCAGTCGGGCCAGTAGCTTGGCCTCGCTCTTCCTGCGGTTGACCCTAGCTCCTGATGCCGACTAAAGCTGGTCGCAGATGCTGCTCAATCTGTGGACCGATCCTGGATCCAAGCAGATGGAGGCAACATTGTCCACGTAGAGGGAGGTTTTGATCTGAGTGTCACCACTGCCTGGCAATGTCACCCTCTTGTGCTCTCGTCCTTCCTGATGGACTTGGCAATGGTTTGATACCACAGACGAATAAGACAGGGGAGAGTGGACAACCCTTCAGACCTGAAGGGGAAGCTGTCCAATTCCCATCCATTGATTTGTACTGCACTACAGGTATCATCAGTGTTGGATCTAAACTAATACTAAATTAAAACTAAACTAAACTAAATTAAACTAAATTAAACTAAACTATCGTATTCCTCTATGCACCGCTATCCCACAGTTCACCTGTGCTATCTGGCTGAGCTTTGCCTTCACAGAACTATTAATTAACTATTAACAGAAACCCACTGAACAGAAACCCACTCAACCTCCCTAATCATGTCAAGAGTTGCTTTCCTTGCTGCCTTAGTTTTCCTTTTAACGTTTGGCTATACATTTCCTATGACCTAGGCATGTCCTGTTACTCAGAAGTCATCCAAAAATGTTGGCAATGGTGACACAAATCTCAGCCAGAAACCATTCAGCTATTGAGTGAAGTGCTACATGCCTGGTGGTTATCCAGGTCCTGTACATTGCCTGGTACTGGTGAGCAAGTCTGTTACCTGGAAAGGCATGAGATAATAATAAAAAGTTTATGAATAAGTGGGAACACATGTTTAACATGACTAGTTAAATATGCAAATGTCAAGTCGAGTCAGTTTTATTGTCGTTTGCACACCACAGGCACAGGACTGAGACAACAAACAGAAATACAAATTAAACATGAATTAAGCATAAATGATGCAAGTGACCTGCACAAGCCTAATCCTAAAAAATACTGCTATGCTCAAGATATTAGTACTAATCATATGATTAGATGATATTTATTCACAAAATGCTGGAGGTCAGGCAGCATCTCACGAGAGAAGGAATGCGTGATGTTTCGGGTCGAGACCCTTCTTCAGACATATTCTTACATATGATTAGATGATGTCAATGGTAGTACAAGAAGTGGTCCACAGTGTTTTGTTGTCGAGTAGGATTCGGCTTGTGCGGGTCGGATCAAGAACCTGATGGCTTCAGGAGAGTGGCTGTTCCTGAACCTGGTTGATGTTGGGATTTCAGGTTTCAGATTTCAACTCCTCCTGGTCCTAAATTCATTTCCGGAACATTTAGACAACAAGGACTCCTACGATAAACTACTATTTACCAACTATAGCTCTGCCTTCAACACCATAATCCCATCCAAACCCATCTCCAAAGTCCTGGACACAGGAATCAGCAACGACCCAACCACCCTCCATCTACCACTGGACCTTCGACCTTCTGACCCTCAGACCTCAATCAGTGAGGATAGACGACAACACCTCCTCCACAACAACCCCACAATGCCCCGCGTGGTCACGTTCTCAGTCCCCTGCTCTCCTCCCTTTACACTCATGACTGTACAGCGAAATCTGGCTCCAATCTACAAATTTGCAGATGACACCACTGCGATGGGCCGAATCATGAACAATAATGAGATGGAGTTCAGAAAGGAGATAGAGGAATTTGTGACATGGTTTCAAGATGATAACTTCCCCCTCAACGACAGCAAAATAAAGGAACTAGTTACTGAGCAGGAAGCATGGGGGAGTGCATGCCCCAGTCAACATCAATGGAACAGGAATCTGAAAGAAAAATGCCCAGAGACAGCGATGGAAGAAGAGAATAAATGCACAGGGGAGAGGCAAGATCTAATGGGAACCTGAGGGACAACCTTTTCACTCAGAGGGTGGCGGGTATATGGAACAAGTTGCCGGAGGAGGTAGTTAAGGCAGGCACTGGAATAACATTTAAAGGACACTTGGACAGATACGTATGTGCAGGAAGAAACTGCAGATGCTGGTTTAAATTGAAGGTAGACACAAAATGCTGGAGTAACTCAGCGGGGCAGGCAGCATCTCTGGAGGGAAGGAATGGGTGACGTTTCTGTCTGAAGAAGGGTCTCAACCCGAAACATCACCCATTCCTTCTCCCCAGAGATGCTGCCTGTCCCGCTGAGTTACTCCAGCATTTTGTGTCTACCTTGGACAGGTACATAGATAGGAAAGGTTTCGGGGGATAGGGACCAAGTGCGGGCAAATGGGATTAGCTTAGATGGGGCATCTTTGTTGGCATGGATGAGTTTGGCCAAAGGGCCTGCTTCCTGTTGTCTGACTCTACGACCACGCTTTCCTTGGGTATCAGCGGCACGGTGGCGCAGTGGTAGAGTTGCTGCCTTACAGCGAATGCGTCGGCAGAGACTCAGGTTCGATCCTGACTACGGGCACCGTCTGTACGGAGTTTGTATGTTCTCCCCGTGACCTGCGTGGGTTTTCTCCGAGATCTTCGGTTTCCTCCCACACTCCAAAGACGTACAGGTATGTAGGTTAATTATCTGAGCAAATGTAAAAATTGTCCCTAGGGTGTAGGATAATGTTAATGTGCGGGGATCGCTGGGCGGCGCGGACCCGGTGGGCCGAAGGGCCTGTTTGCGTGCTGTATCTCTAAATCTAAATCTAAAAAAAGAACAATAGATGCTTTCTCGTAGTCGGTGGAAACACAGACTGAGAGGTTGAAGCTGTCTATTCAATGCTCCAACCAGTTGATTCACACAGGTCTTTACCGCTCGGCCTCTGGGACGGATTCTTTATGTGGATCCACCGTCTTGATGTTGGCCTCCGCGACCAAGATCATGGAGGCATCAGGGGCTGTGAGGGCTCGTGTAGGCGTGTCATTGTTCTCCCTTCAAAGCCTAAAAAGTCATTGAGCTCATCTGGAAGTGATGTGTTGTTGCCACTAATGATACCCGGGTTTGTCCTGTAAGAGGTGACGATGTTCAATGGTTCAATGCTGCTTTATTTGCCACATATGCAACTACACAGTAAATATATTGCATATATTGCACATGCTGGTGCCACCACTATTGACACCATTATTTAAAGTCCAGTCGGCCGGCGTGTTTGATGTACTGGAGCAGTTTCCATGAGCTGACGTTCCTCTCCTCTCTTCTCGTCGTCCGGCCATCTTTGTGTTCCAGGGACACCTCCTGCAGTTTATCCTGAAGGCGCTGGAGGTATCACCCCGGTTCACCCTCCTCCTGGCCCTTGCTCCCCAGCTCCCTCCCGGTTACACCGTCCGACGAGCCATCGGGCGCGGTCATACCGACTGATGAATCTCCAGTGGGCCTCACGGGCGTTGAGGCGGGTTCCGGTCCCACCAACCAACAAGCTTTCAGGCCCTGCCACAGCTGCTGGGCATCCGTCTATGACTCCGGCTTAGTCGAGAATTGGCCTTGAGCGCTCTCGATGGCCTTGGTACCTGGACTTCCTGCATGACTCTGGAAGCGGGTACAGTGTACGAACCCGGGGGTAGCCGTGCAGGCAAAGGAAGGAGGGAGGACCAGTGAGATCAGTCGTGCATAGATAGACATGCAGAGCCACTGTGTATTTTGTAACGAAGGATAATTCAATCACACTATGATCTCTTGAAACTGCATTAACAAACTAGAGTCTGACACAGGATGAATAACAATACCTAATTGCTGCATTATCGAGGCTGGACGGGGTAGTGACAACAGTGGACAGGGTGGAGGCTATGTCAGCCTTGGACGGAGCTCAAAGAGGAAGCTGGGTGCAGCTGATAACATTCTGTAGAGTTTGGCTTTAAAAGAGAAGGTCTTGGCATCATGTTCGGCACGAACCTGCGCGAGATAACCACTTATGAGGTGTTTGTGCAGAAATCAACCAGAACCAGAACCAGAACCAGAACATACTGGGCCAAAGAGTGTAGCAAAGAAAAAAACTGCAGATGCTGGTTTAAATCTGAAGAAGGTTCTTGACCCGAAACGTCGCCCATTCCTTCTCTCCCGAGATGCTGCCTGACCCGCTGAGTTACTCCAGAATATTGTGTGGGCCAAAGAGCGTGTTCCTGTGCTGTACAGTTCCTTTCTTTGTTTATCTATCTATCATCAAGGATCCACACCACCCAGGCCATGATCTTTTCTCAGTGCTACTGTCGGACAGCAGGTAGAGTAGCCGGAAGTCCCACACATGAGCCTGTACCTGCACCATCCGGCCCATGCCCTCTTCTCACTGCGACCATCGGGCAAGGGGTGGAGTAGCTTGAAGTCTCACAACACCCGGGTCAGCAACAGTTATTTACCCACACAATCAGGTTCTTGAATTGACCAGGACAACGCTAATCCCACCTTGGCAACAGAACACCAGGGACCACCTCCTGCACTGCCATGGACTTGTTTTTCCTGTTGTGTTTTGCACTAATTTCTTAATTTTTTTTCTTTTTACAATAGACAATAGACAATAGGTGCAGGAGGAGGCCATTCGGCCCTTCGAGCCAGCACCGCCATTCAATGTGATCATGGCTGATCATTCTCAATCAGTACCCCGTTCCTGCCTTCTCCCCATACCCCCTATCCTTAAGAGCTCTATCCAGCTCTCTCTCGAATGCATTCAGAGAATTGGCCTCCACTGCCTTCTGAGGCAGAGAATTCCACAGATTCACTACTCTCTGACTGAAAAAGTTTTTCCTCATCTCAGTTCTAAATGGCCTACCCCTTATTCTTAAACTGTGGCCCTTTTACTTTTACTCTCTTATCAAGTTTATTCAGTTATAATTGATGTTTTTGTGGGGTTTGTCTGTTTCTATGTGCTTGTGATGCTGTGACAAGCAAGGCTTTCATAGTAGCTGTACCTGTGCATAGATAGTAAACTTGACCATGACCTGACCAGTGAAGCACCTTCTCCAGGTTGTGTGGCAACAACACTGAAAGGCTGGGCAAGGGAGGAACAAAGAGGCCGGTGCCAATTTAACCCGAGCTCAAGTGGTGCACAGTAGAGTTGCTGCCTTACAACGCTAGAGACCCAGGTTCAATCCTGACTAAGGGTGCAGTCTGTGTGGCGTTTGTACGTTCTCCCTGTGACCAGGTGAGCTTTCTCTTGGTACTCTGGTTTCCTCCCACACTCCAAAGACGTACAGTTTTGTTAATTGGCTTTGGTAAGTTGTGAAATTGTCCCTACTGTGTGTACGTTAGTGTATAGGGTGATCTCTGGTTGGCACAGACTCAGTGGGCCGAAAAGCCTGTTTCCCTGCTGTATCCCTATAGTCTAAAGTCTAATGTACACACCTTGACACAAAGGGAGCGCAAGAGAATTTAAAACAGAAGGTTTATTTCGCCATGGGTCTGGTGTGAGGTCCACGTATAAAGTGCAAGACGTAGTAGCCATTAATACAAACAAGAACTAGTGTTTCAAACTGTAAATTACACGCAGTCATCAGTGTTTGAATTAAATATGTAGGGAGGAACCCGAAGATAGACACAAAATGCTGGAGTAACTCAGCAGGACAGGCAGCATCTCTGGAGAGAAGGAATGGGTGACGTTTCTGGTCGAGACACTTCTTTAGAATTAAATGGTCAGTTTGTAAAGAACCAGTAAACAACACTGGTTACTGAGCCACAACAGGAGGCCATGCAAGAGACTGACATGACCATGACATGTTCTTGTCTACATCAGCCAAACGTAAGTCAATGGGGCCACGCTAACTGGTTTACATCAAACTGGGCACCATTGGGACGGAGAGCGGGGTTTGAGACCAGTCTAAATGTTCTTGCCTCATACTTTGTACATGGTCAGAGGCATATTTACTCTATCAATAATTGGGATATTGTGTATCTTGTGAGTCAGCCCCCAGAACAGTACATTTTGGTGTTTGATTCTACGTTCTCAGATGATTTGAAACCAGCCGTGTGGATTACTACACAGTCATCGAGTCATAGAGTGATATAGAATGGAAACAGGCCCTTCGGCCCAACTTACCCACATCGGGGAGAGAGAGAGAGAGAGAGAGAGAGAGAGAGAGAGAGAGAGAGAGAGAGAGAGAGAGAGAGAGAGAGAGAGCGAGAGAGAGAGAGAGAGAGAGAGAGAGAGAGAGAGAGTGAGAGAGAGAGAGAGAGAGAGAGAGAGAGAGAGAGAGAGAGAGAGAGAGAGAGAGAGAGAGAGAGAAAGAGAGAAAGATATAAAAGTTAGAAAGATATAAAAGTTAGAACGCTGCACTCTGTGAGGGATTAAGTTAAAATGAAATTAAAAATAACCTCTCCAAACTAGTTACTGACCAGGGAATGGGATGGAGTAAAGGGAGCATTCTGTGTCACTTAGTGTGAAATAATGTCACAGAACTGCTTTGTGTTTTGGAGGTGTTGCCTCTTTAAGAATCTGTGTGAATGTGTGAGGCTCCAAAAGATTTTTTAAATCTTTTCCTTTCTCCTTTGATATGAGTATAAAATAATTTTTATTTATAGAAATAAACTTTTCTTTTAATTTGATAATTATTTCCAAATGTTGTTGAAACAGAAATAAGCTGCGGCTTTGTTTTCACCCTATTTTGAGGGAAGAATGTTTGTGTATGTTTGTGCGTGCAACAGAAGGATTGGTGTTCCAAAGATCAGTTTCAAGAATGGAGATAAAGGCTACAATTGTGGACCAGAGACTAGTCTGCAAATAAATATAGAAGATTATGGCGGGTCGTAGGCGAGGTACGTTGAAGTAGCCGTTTATTATAACATTAACAACCGTGACAATCAACGCATCAAACGACAGACAACCATAAATCTTACTGTCTCCGCTGGAGGACTAAACGAGACTGCCCCGTTCCCTCTACCTGCGTACTACCTCACCTGGTCTACCAATCAGAGGGTTCGATGGGCTGGACCAATCCCTGTGTCCCTACATGACCCCCCCCCCCCAGAACCCTCGGTGCGGTACCGGGCAGGTGTCCGGACCACCCGACCGGAGCGGGTGCGGAGAGGAGAGGGGGGCCTTGCCGGGGGTGGGGACGGGGAAAGCGGCACGGTGGGAGAAGGTGAAACTGCCGGAGCTGGAGGGGGCCGTGGCAAGGAGACCGGGGGAAGCGGGGTCCCGAACGGGGGCAGCGAGGGGGAAAACTGCTGTACAGGAGCCGCGGCCGGAGGGCGGCCTCTACGAGGAGGTTGGGCCGCTGTGACGGCCTGGTCTGGGTCTAAATAGGCAGGCTTAAGGCGGGACACCGAGACGACCTCTTGTCTTGTACCCACTTCTAACGTGAAGGTGACTGTGCCTCTCTTCACTACCCTGAACGGACCCTGGTAAACCGGCCGGAAAGGGGGGCGGTGGGCATCGATGTGAAGGGGGATCCCCGTGACGAGAAGCAGGGACCGGGGCTAGGGACCCCACCCGCGCTCGGAGTGCAGCTAAGAGTGCTGTCGTGGAGGGAGGGGGGGGTGGAACATTGGGGAAGAACGTCGCCTGGTACCTGCAGGGGCGAGCCATAGACCAGGTCTGCCGAGGAAGCTCCGAGATCGTGCTTTGGAGTCGTGCGGATACCCAGGAGAACCCATGGGAGCTGGTCGGCCCAGTCGGGGCCGGACAGGCGGGCAGTAAGTGAGGCTTTAAGCTGCCTGTGGAACCGTTCCACCATCCCGTTGGCCTGGGGGTGATAGGCGGTGGTTTGTTGTAACCGGGACCCGTACAGTTGAGTCAGAGCCACCCACAGGGATGAGGTGAATTGGGCGCCCCGGTCGGTGGTGATGACGTCTGGGACGCCGAAACGGGCAATCCAATTTAGCGCCAGAGCCCGCGCGCAGGAGGCTGCTGAGATGTCGGACAACGGGAGCGCCTCTGGCCACCGGGTGAACCGCTCGACTACCGTGAGGAGGTGGGTGTAGGCCCTGGAGTGGGGTAACGGGCCGACGAGATCCACATGGATGTGGAGGAATCGGACTGCGGGGATCGTGAACTGTTGGACGGGGGGCCGAGTGTGTCGGTGGACCTTGGAGGTTTGGCACGGAATGCAGGCGCGGGCCCAGGAGGCCACCTGCTTCCGCAGCCCGTGCCAGACAAATCGAGCCGCAATGAGAGCCGAAGTGGCCCGTATGGACGGGTGTGCCAGGCCGTGAATAGTGTCGAAAACCTGGCGCCGCATGGAAGTGGGTACTACCGGGCGGGTGCGCGGCAGGGAAACGTCGCACCAGAGTTTAGTACACGTGGGACCGCAGGCTACCTGTGCTAACCGCAACCCCGAGGTGGTGTGGGGGTACAGGGAGGGGGTGTCTTCCAGGCGCTGAGCCTCCGCGAGCTCCTGGAAATCCACCCCGGAACTTACCTCGGCCACCGGGGAAACCGCCGGTCTGGACAGGGCATCCGCGACGGCGTTTAGTTTTCCCGCAATGTGCCGAACGTCGGTGGCAAATTCCGAAACGTAAGTGAGGTGTCGCTGCTGGCGGGCCGACCACGGATCGGAAACCTTCGAAAAAGCAAACGTCAGTGGCTTGTGGTCAGTGAAAGCCACGAAAAAGCGACCCTCTAAAAAATAGCGAAAATGACGGATCGCCAGGTAGAGGGCCAGGAGCTCCCGATCAAAGGCACTGTACGCTATCTCGGGGCGAGTCAGCTGGCGGCTGAAAAAGGCCAAAGGGTGCCAGAGGCCGTTAACCTGCTGTTCCAAGACGCCCCCCACCGCCACGCCGGAGGCATCGACGGTGAGGGCAGTGGGGGCAGAGGCGCGCGGGTGGACGAGCATGGTGGCGTTCGCGAGGGTCAGCTTGGATGCTGTGAAAGCCTCGTCGGCAGCAGGGACCACACGAGCTCGGTGGGGTTACCCGCGAGGCATTGGAAAAGGGGGCGCATGATTCGGGCTGCCGCCGGGACGAAGCGGTGGTAAAAGTTTATCATACCTACAAACTCTTGTAACCCTTTGATAGTGTCGGGGCGGGGGAAGGAGCGGATAGCAGCCACCTTCTCAGGCAAGGGAACAGCACCTGCCTGTGTGATCCGATGGCCCAGGAAATCTACTGAGGATAGTCCGAATTGGCATTTGGACGGGTGTAGGATCAGACCGTGGTCCTGCAACCTTTGGAATATGGAGCGCAGGTGGGACCGGTGTTCGTGAGCCGACCGACTTGCCACGAGAATATCGTCCAGATATATGAATACAAAAGGCATACCCCGACCCACATGATCCATGAGGCGTTGGAACGCCTGGGCGGCGTTTTTGAGGCCGAAAGGCATCCGCAGCCACTCGAAAAGCCCGAACGGGGTGATTGTGGCGGTCTTAGGAATGTCTGCGGGGCGAACCGGGATCTGGTGATACCCTCGGATTAAGTCCAGTTTTGAGAAAACCGTGGCACCCTCTAGGCTGGCCGAAAAATCCTGAATATGCGGGATCGGGTATCGGTCAGCCGTGGTGATGGCGTTCAGACGTCGGTAATCGCCACATGGTCTCCACCCCCCAGATGCTTTTGGGACCATGTGTAACGGTGAGGCCCACGGGCTGTCTGACGGGCGTATGATCCCCAGTCGTTCCAAAGTGAGGAACTCTTCGCGAGCGACTGCCAGCTTATCGGGGGGTAGGCGTCGGGCTTGGGCGAAAACAGGTGGTCCCTCCGTGGGGATGAAGTGTACGACTCCGTGCTTGGCAGCAGGTGTGTCGAATCGCGGGACTAGGAGCTCCGGGAAATCAGCGAGTATCGCCGCAAACGGGTCGGAGGCCGTAGTGACGGCCTGGACGGTCGGGGTGGATGACACGGAAACCGAAGGAGCGGGGGGGTTAACGCTACTGGACGACGGCTGCAGGGTCTTCCCGCGGACGTCAGGGATTAACGCGAAAGCCCAAAGGAAATCCGCGCCCAGGATTGCCTGGCCTACATCTGCGATGATGAAAGTCCAGTTGTAGGTCCTGGAACCAAAGGACAGGGACATGTCCCGTGTTCCGTAGGTAAGGACAGGGCTGCCGTTCACCGCAATGAGTGGGGGGCCGTCTTACCTGATCGCGCTTCCTGGCAGGATGGGGGCACAATGCTGACGATCGCCCCGGTGTCCACGAGGAAAACGGTGCCCGTATGTTGCTCCGTCAGGTAGAGGCGATGGTTCTGGCCGATTGAGATTGCCTCTACATTTGATCGGCCGAGGCATTTCCTGAGAATGTGCAGGGGCTTCTACAGTTGCGTGCCGCTGCTCCCCACCTTCTATGAAAGAAACACCAGCCGCGCTGGTGTGTTTCTGTGTCGCGGGCCTGCTTCAAAATGGCCGCCGTCGACGTAGCAGCTTGGCGGGCTTTTTGAAAAGTGGCGGGCGGATGGGCGCCATCTTGGCCGCGCGGTCGGTCGCTCACCTGTGTTGAAACCCGATTTACTGACCCGGGGCGCCTCGCCTTTGCCGCGACCAGTGCGTCCACTTTTTCTGCGAAATCCATCGGGTCCCCGAAAACAATGTCTGCTAGGACTACACGGACGTCCTCTGGCATCTTTTCGCGGAATGCCTCCTCGAACATGAGGCATTTGGTGTGTTCTCCCGCTAGAGTCATCATCTCCGTCATGAGGACCGACGGCGGTCGGTCCCCGAGCTCGGGTAAGTGCAGGAGTGTGCTGGCCCGCTGTTGTTGGCTGCGCCCAAAGGTTTTCAGCAGCAGCGACTTGAGGCCCGCATACTTATCGGTTTCTGGTGGCTCGGTGACGTACTGTGCGACCCGTGCGGACGTTTCCGACGGCAGGACGCTCAGTAGGTGGTAGAACCGGGTCGCGTCCTCCTGTATTCCCCGGAGGTGGAACTGTGCCTCCGCTTGGGCGAACCACAGGCGTGGTTGGTGAGCCCAGAACGGGGGCAGATGAACGCCGACTGCGTTTGGCGTCGATGCCTCCTGATGGGACATCTTGGTGATCTGTGATCACGTCGGGGTCACCACTATGGCGGGTCGTAGGCGAGGTACGTTGAAGTAGCCGTTTATTATAACATTAACAACCGTGACAATCAACTCATCAAACGACAGACAACCATAAATCTTACTGTCTCCGCTGGAGGACTAAACGAGACTGTCCCGTTCCCTCTACCTGCGTACTACCTCACCTGGTCTACCAATCAGAGGGTTCGATGGGCTGGACCAATCCCTGTGTCCCTACAAGATCGACACAAAAAGCTGGAGTAACTCAGCAGGTCAGGCAGCATCTCTGGAAAGAAGGAATGGGTGACGTTTCGGGTCGAGACCCTTCCTCAGACTGTTTAGGGAAAAGGGAAACGAGAGATATAGGCGGTGATGTGGAGAGATAAAGAACAATGAATGAAAGATATGCAAAAAAGTAACGATGATAAAGGAAACATGCCATTGTAAGCTGTTTGGAGGGTGAAAATGAGCAGCTGGTGCAACTTGGGTGGGGGAGGGATAGAGAGAGAGAGGGAATGCCGGGGCTACCTGAAGTGAGAAAAATCAATATTCATACCACTGGGCTGTAAGTTGCCCAAGCGAAATATGAGATGCTGTTCCTCTAATTTACGTTTACCCTCACTCTGACAATGGATGAGACCGAGGACAGAAAGAAGGATGAGAGGGGATCTTATCGAAACGTATAAGATTATTAAGGGGTTGGACACGTTAGAGGCAGGAAACATGTTCCCAATGTTGGGGGAGTCCAGAACCAGGGGCCACAGTTTGAGAATAAGGGGTAGGCCATTTAGAACAGAGATGAGGAAAAACTTTTTTAGTCAGAGAGTTGTGAATCTGTGGAATTCTCTGCCTCAGAGGGCAGTGGAGGCCAATTCTCTGAATACATTCAAGAGAGAGCTAGATAGAGCTCTTAAGGATAGCGGAGTCAGGGGGTATGGGGAGAAAGCAGGAACGGGGTACTGATTGAGAATGATCAGCCATGATGACATTGATTGGCGGTGCTGGCTCGAAGGGCCGAATGGCCTACTCCTGCACCTATTGTCTATTGTCAGCGTAGGAATGGGAAGGAGAGTTCAAGTGTCCAGCAACCGGGAGATCAGGTAGGTCCAGGCGGGATGAGCGAAGGTGTTCCACAAAACGATCGCCCAGTGTGCGTCTGGTCTCGCCGATGTATAAGAGTCCACATCTTGAACAACGGATACAGTAGATGAGGTTGGAGGAGGTGCAAGTGAACCTCTGCCTAACCTGAAAGGACCGTCGGGGTCCCTGGACAGAGTCAAGGGAGGAGTTATAGCGACAGGTGTTGCGTCTTCTGCGGTTGCAGGGGAAGGTACCTGGGGAGGGGATGGTTTGGGTGGGAAGGGATGAGTTAACCAGGGAGTTGTGGAGGGAACGGTCTCTGTGGAAGGCGGAAAGGGGTGGAGATGGGAAAATGTGGCTAGTGGTGGTATCCTGTTGGAGGTGGCAGAAATTTCGGAGGATTAAAGTAATTATGTTGGTTTATAACAGGGTCTCTTGCCTTAACTTTAGCTTTGCTTCACCGTGCAAATTTAAAATCGCAACTGCCCGGTATTAATCTGAGCATTTATTAAAACACAAATTTGTGAATGAGTTTTTGCTGAGTAACCATCTTTGACAGGTGGACTGTTTTGTGAGCAAATATTAGTTAGTAATGGAATTGAGGTGACCATGGCAGCTCAGGGAATTGTTAAATCTGCTGTGATGGCATGTTTTAAGGTTCTCACCTGCTCTCGATTCTACCACACACTAATATACCAGGCCGAGTTTACAGCAGCCAATTGATCCACCAACCACAGGCCTTTGGGGTCATAAGGTCGTCAGTGAGGAGTAGAATTAGGCCATTCGGCCCATCATGACTACTCCGCCATTCAATCATGGCTGATCTATCTCTCCCTCCTGACTCCAGTCTCCTGCCTTCCCCCCATAACCCCTGACACCTGCACCCGGGAAGGAATTGGAGCACGCAAAAGCAACCTACGTGATCACTGGGAGAACGTGCCAACTCCACATCTGAGGTCAGGATGGAACTGGTGTCTCTGGATCTCTGAGGCAGCGTTTCTACCACTGTGCTGTCAGAAGGGAAAGCAACCAGTAAAAGAGTGAAGAGTGGGCGAGCTTAGCAAGATCAGGAGAAGGTGCACAAAAAAATGACTGACTCCCAGTGGATCAGAATTCAGCTTGTCGAAGATAAATCTCGCAAGGAGAAGAAGACCAAGGCACAAGGCCCTAAATGCTGTCTCGCTATGACCACAGCTGAAATATCTCAATTGTCCCTCCTGCCAGCTCCACACAGCCCCCAAATACCTGAGCTTTCAAAAATGTATCTGCTCCCTCTGTAAGTACTACCAGTGATCCGGCCTCCCCAGCATCGTGAGATGTACAATTCCAGATGTGCAGCCCCCTTGCAAAAAGGAGTCCCTACGCACTGCAGTTTCATCCTAAACTCTTAACTGTGTGTCCTCCCATGAGAATCTCCCACTGTGAAAACATCTCAATCTCCATCCTGTCAAGTCCCTCAGGATCTTACATGTTTTCATCTGAATACCACTCAATTTTCTCAACTTCAAAAAATACAGGCCCAAATTTCTCAGTTCAATTTGCTCATCCAGGAATTAGTGAAATTCTTTTTTTTTCGGGCCTGCCTCCAATGCTGCTGCATCCTTCCTCAAATAAGGTGATCCATAATGTTCTGGCTGTGTCTTCACCAACACCCTGCGCAATTATAACAATAGCACACTGGTATAAAGGCCAACAAAAGTCTGAAGAAGGGTCTCGACCCGAAACGTCACCCATTCCTTCTCTCCCGAGATGCTGCCTGACCTGCTGAGTTACTCCAGCAGTTTGTGAATAAATCGGTATAAAGGCCAACATGTTGTTTGCTTTTCTAACCACTTACTGCACCTGCCTGTTAAACTTGTTAATGAATCATGCACGGCAACACCTTTCCATTCCTCTTTCCAAGGTGCCTGACCTCACACTGCCCCACACTAAACACCTTTTAGCAGCTTTTCGCCCACTCTCTCAACCTATCCGCACCCTGTGGCAAAGTCCACATATCCTTATCACAACTTGACCCCCCCCCCCGCCTATTTTTGTGTAGGAATAAAAACTGCAGATGCTGGTTTAAATCGAAGGTGGAGTAACTCAGCAGGTCAGGCAGCATCTCGGGAGAGAAGGAAAGGGTGACGTTTCGGGTCGAGTCTGAAGAAGGGTCTCGACCCGAAGCGTCACCGATTCCTTCTCTCCCGAGATGCTGCCTGGCCCACTGAGTTACTCCAGCATTTTGTGTCTACCGCATATTTTTGTGTCATCGGCTAACTGAACATGTCATTAATATCATTAATATCCATGTCATTAATATCAATTGTAAACAATCAAGGGGGAAGAATTGATTCTTCAGGTACTCCACCGGTTGACTTTTGTCCTGAAAAAGACCTGCTAATTCCAACTCTCTGTCCTCAATCTGCAATCCACACCTGCACACTTCCCCAAACACATTCATTTTTATCTGTCCCGACTCTTACACGGCACCTTGTCAAATGTCTACTGGACATCTAAATGCACTACATCTGCAGGTTCTCACTGTCGACTCTCCCTGTCACATTCTCAATGAACTCAGGCAAATTTGTCAAGCATGATTCACCCATCATTCAGCCATGTTCCGTTGGTTTGATAATTCTACTTGGTACATCGATAAATACTCTATTGAACTACAAGTGTACGGTATAGAGCATACTGGCTGGTTGCATCACGGCCCGGATCGATAATTCAAACATCCAGGAATGAAGAAGTTGCAGAAGGTAGTGGACACTTGCTGGCCCATCACATGTCCATCACTGACCTCCCAACCATCAAAGGGATCTACGGGAGACACTGCCTCAAAAAGGCAGCTAATATCATCAAAGACCCACACCACCCTGGTCATTCTCTCATCTCCCTACGATGATCAGTAAGAAGGAACAGGAACCTCAATACTGTGACTTCCAGATCTTGAACACTGCACAACACTAACCACAATGTGCAGGAAGGAACTGCAGAAGCTGGTTTACACCGAAGATAGACACAAACATGTCAGAGTAACTCTGCGGGACAGGCAGATCTTCTGGAGAGGGAACAGTCTGAAGAAGGGTCTCGACCTGAAACGTCAACCGTTCCTTCTAGCCAGCGATGCCGCCTGTCCCGCTGGAGTTAATCCAGCATTTTGTGTCTATCTTCAGCACTAACCACAACCCTGCCTGAAGAAGGGCCTCCAGCCAAAACATCAGCTAGTCCTTTTCTCCAGAGGTGCTGCCAGACCCGCTGAGTTACTCCAGCATTTTGCGCCTACGAAAACAATTATGTGCTGCAATGGATTGTCTTTTGATTGCGTTATACACTTTGGGTTTGCATTATTATGGTATGGTTACTGAGTATTATTGATTATTAATTTATTGTATGATTGATCATTGTGTATTTGAAGAATCTGACGAAGGGTCTCAAGCCAAAACGTCACCCATTCCTTCTCTCCAGAGATGCTGTCTGTCCCGCTGAGTTACTCCAGCATTTGGTGTCTATCTTCGGTTTAAACCAGCATCTGCAGTTCCTTCCTGCACATTGTATATTTGTAAATGTGTTATTGGGTTTGTAAAGCTGCATCAATTAAGGATTTTATTGTCTTGTTGGCAGTGTAAATAACAATTAAACACCTTGACTCTTGGCTTGGTTAAGTTTCTCTATGTAAGTAGCCATTTTGTTCCCTGTTTAGATTTAGATTTAGAGATACAGCGCAGAAACAGGCCCTTCGGCCCACCGGGTCCGGGCCGCCCATCGATCCCCGCGCATTAACACTATCCTACACCCACTAGGGACAATTTTTACATTTGCCCAGCCAATTAACCTACAAACCTGTACGTCTTTGGAGTGTGGGAGGAAACCGAAGTTCTCAGAGAAAACCCACGCAGGTCACGGGGAGAACGTACAAACTCCGTACAGTACAGCACCCGTAGTCAGGATCGAACCTGAGTCTCCGGCGCTGCATTCACTGTAAAGCAGCAACTCTATCGCTGCGCCACCGCAGATTTGAGCATGTTGCAAGCAACAGAGGTTACGCTAATTGGGAGGAACTGCAGATGCTAGTTTACACCGAAGATAGACACAAAATGCTGGAGTAGCTCAACAGGACAGGCAGCATCTCTGGAGAGAAGGAATGGGTGACGTTTCGGGTCGAGACCCTTCTTAAAACAGAGAGTCAGGGGAGGGAATCTAGAGGTATGTAAGGGTACAAAGAGCATGTAGGATGTGGAAAAGACAGATCAAAGCAGACGATGATCCAAGGCCTGGAGTTAGCTGTTTTGTGTCTTCTTCCCTACTTGAAAGATGAAGTACATTTCCAACAGGATATATTTAAACAAACCAACACTAAAGGACCTGTCTGTGGCTGTATTGTGAAGGCCCACCTGTGAAGAGATTGGCCCAGTGTAATCTAGTGGCATGTGTAGGCTCTGTGAGGACTGTGTGATGAACAAGCCATGAGCTGAAGGCGATGCAGATGGCATGGCAGGCAACTGCTGGATAATCATCATTCCTGCTCTGAAATCCTGAGGTTTGTCTCTCTGTGAGCTCGAAACAAACGTCAGGAGTGATCACAGCCCTGTCTCTGCCAAGTCGAGTCATCCCCAGCAAAGGTTAGCCCTCAGATCATTGCTGAGTGAACCCCATTCATCAGTCCTTGTGCTGACAAACTAATGAGCCAATACCAGCTCAACGTGTGATCAGGGCTTGCTTTCCAATGAAAGGGAGTGGCTTCATTAGAAGGGCAACAATCAGCATAAAATATGTGCCGGGGGACGGGGAGGAGTGGCGGGGAGGCGCGGGGAGGCGAGGCGAGGCGAGGCGAGGCGATATATTTAGGAATGCAGAGTCACCCAATGTGTTTCTTCTCCCAAGACTGAGATCTGTGACCTGCTGACATTATATGAACATAAGGCTGCCACAGGCAAGATGTTATAAACTGAGCTGAACCCTTCATTACTCAAGGCCAAAGGCTCAGAGACCCGATGCACTAGATTTGTAGCCTGTGGTTAAAGAAAAGTTGAGCGGGGGGGGGGTGGGGGGGGGGGGGGGGGGAGGGGAGTGTGGGAGGCAACTAGGATGAACACTCGTCTCGACCCGAAACATCACATTCCTTCTCTCCAAAGATGCTGCCTGATCCGCTTAATTCCTCCAGCTTTTTGTATCTACCCAGTGTGGAAGCTATTCAAGCTACATCATCTCCAATTCACAACCAAGGTCACTCCAACCTCAGTCACCAGGACCACAGGATGCCGTAGACACTTACATCTGTGCATGTTTGGAGCCTGGCCCGTGCAGTGAAACATGCCTGAGTCCCGACATCTGCGAACAGTCCGCCTGCCGTACGACACTGACCACAGACAGCGTCCAGCACGTCAGAGCCTCCTCTCGGCAAAGGCTGATTTCAACAACGAAATTCACAAGTACTTAATTAAAAACTACAATATTGAGCGGATCAGGCAACATGTGTGGAGGGAGAAATAGGGTTAGCGTTTCTGGATGAAAACCCTTGCTGAGCGTTGTGGGAAGGGCCGCTTCCCCAGCCAGAAGCTGAAATGTTAACTATATTCTTCAACTGGAGCTGAATTTCTCCAAAGTTCCCCTTTGACAATAGACGGTAGGTGCAGGAGTAGGCCATTCGGCCCTTCGAGCCAGCACCGCCATTCAATGTGATCATGGCTGATCATTCTCAATCAGTACCCCGTTCCTGCCTTCTCCCCATACCCCCTGACTCCGCTATCCTTAAGAGCTCTATCTAGTTCTCTCTTGAATGCATTCAGAGAATTGGCCTCCACTGCCTGCTGAGGCAGTGAATTCTACAGATTTACAACTCTCTGACTGAAAACGTTCTTCCTCATCTCCGTTCTAAATGGCCTACCCCTTATTCTTAAACTCTGTCCCCTGGTTCTGGACTCCCCCAACATTGGGAACATGTTTCCTGCCTCTAATGTGTCCAACTCCTTAATAATCTTATATGTTTCGATAAGATCCCCCCTCATCCTTCTAAATTCCGGTGTATACAAGCCTAGCCGCTCCAGTCTTTCAACATATGACAGTCCAGCCCTTCCGGGAATTAACCTAGTAAACCTACGCTGCACGCTCTCAATAGCAAGAATATCCTTTGATTTCTGGTCTTCCAACAGTTGCTGGATTCGCCATCTCCCAGTCCCACCATTCTTTGTTTCATCTCCAACTAGGGTTGCCAACTTTCTCACTCCCAAATAAGGGACAAAAGGTGACGTGACCGCCCCGCGCCCCACATGACCTCACCCAGCCAGCGGCCACGTGCTCCAGCTCCACCAATGGCGGCCGCCCAGGCCGGGAGGCGGGTTGCAACGCAACCTCCGTCAGGCGGTGCCTGGGCCTCTGGTCCTACATTGTCCGGGCCTACAGCGCCCCCCGGGCCTAATACGGATTAAGGGCGGTCCCGTACGGGACAAACCAATTTAGCCCAATATACGGGATGTCTCGGCTAATACGGGACAGTTGGCAACCCTATCTCAAACTGTCCTCCATCGTGTACATTCCTCCAGAGGTTAGGTAGGATTAGGCTGCACAAACGCAACACTGTCACCTGGACAATCGTGGTCTCCACACCATCGCACCCATAGTCAGGATCGAACCTGGGTCTCTGGTGCTGTAAGGCAGCAACTCTACCAGTGCCCACAATCTTTGAAGAAATGTAACATCTTCACCGACTCCCAGGAATGTCAAACCCACAACCTCTCATCTTCTCCAGTTGTAAGCAGTAATGTCACCCACAGAGCCGATGAAAGCCAGCTAATCTTTTCCCGTCTCTTCCTGTTTCTCTTGTGTATTATGTGAAGTAAACAGAGCCAGCATTTCTATAGAGCTGCCAAAATCGCACTTAACTCCATCCTCTGTTTGTGTTCAAATGTGCTCCAAACCCTTAACAAGTTCTCCACAGTCGAAGGAGAATATTGGAAGAACGCTACCATGCAGATGGAAGCCATTTGGCCCTTCATGACTCTGCCAGTTCTTCCAAGCCAATAAGTCCCAGTCCTCGCTCTCTCCACGTGGCCCAGCACTGGCCCCCTGCCTGGGCTGGGATCTCATTTCCCTTGGTAAAGCATTGCTGAAAACACCCCCCCCCCATATTCTCCACTGCGTGGGATCCGTGTGGGAACTGGAGCAGCACAGAGACTCCTGCAGGGTTAAGGGCAGGAAGAGATTGCAAGGGAAGGGAGGCCGCTGAGGGACGTCTGGGGGATGCTGGGGATTTGTGAGTGAGTCAGTGACACATTAGATTGACATGCAGTGGAGTTGGTGTTGAATAGGTCAGCACAAAACATCCTGAAACAGGATCGAGCTGTCCGAATCTGTCCGACTAGATATATTCTCCAGCTGTGACTTGAAGCAGAGGCCAGGGTGTGTTGTTGTGCCCATGCTGGGCTGGGTGGAAGCTATCCAATGACTTACTCTCCCCTCCGCACTTTCCTCAAACATTGGGAATATTTTTCTCCTCAAACCTTCAGTCACAGCCTGTTGTGAATCCATTCCCACATTCTGGCAGAGGCTGCTAGGATCCAGCCATTTCCTTACAGAACTTTTCACTCGTGAATGTTTTCTCCAATTAACGACGGATTTCCTGGTGATCAGGGTGTCGATGGGAGCAAGTTCCTCAAACAGGCGTTCCTGTTTTTTTCAAGCACGTCCTTTGTTGAGTAGTGAACAACCCTCCAGTAATGGGTCTGAAGAAGGGTCTCGACCCGAAACGTCACCCATTCCTTCTCTCCCGAGATGCTGCCTGACCTGCTGAGTTACTCCAGTATTTTGTGTCTACCTCCCCAGTAATAGATGTCACCCATTCCTTCAAGGAAACATAGTCATAGATTCTTACAACATGGAAACAGCCCCATTCGGCTCAACTGGCCCACACCAACCAACATGTCCCATCTACACTAGTCCCACCTGCCTGCATTTGGCCCATATCCCTCTAAACCCATCCTATCCATGAAGCCTCCAATGTTCCAGTCTCCAAGAAAACTAAAGGGATCAGTCTCAGTGGCGTCCGCCCAGTAGCTCGATATCTCATGCTGGCGAAGTGCTTTGAAAGACTGGCAGTGGCTCACATTTGCACCAGTCTTCTGGACAATTCAAACACCCTACAATTCACAGACAAGGAACATAGGTCTACAGAGGATGCCATCTCTCTTGCACTACGTTCAGCTCTGGATCATTTTGACAGTAAGAACACCCATGTCAGAATAACACCTATGCTATTCACTGACTACAGCTCAACTTTCAACGCTACAATACTAAATGAACTCAGCCCTAAAATTCCGAACCTTGGACTTGAGCCTTCCATCTGCAACTGGTTTCTGGACTTCTTGACCAGCAGACCTCAGTCTCTGGTATCCCATTGAGTGATGTGTTCAGCCCCTTGCTCTGCTCCCTCTGCACACATGAATGTGTGGCAAGTGCAGCTCCAACCATTTTTAAGGTTGCCGATGATACACTGTCATCAGCTGGATCTACAACATCCATGAGGCAAAGCACAGGAGAAAGATCGAGAACCAAGTGGTGTCATGGTGTCAGGACGGTAGCATAGCCTTAACGTCAGCAAGACAAAGATGGTGATTGGTGACTACAGGAAGTGAGGGGGTGGTATTGTTTATTATTGGCACGTTCTGCGATGTTGTAAAACACTTTGTTTGTGTGCAATCCAGGCAATTCAGACCAGACATGAGTCCACAGGAAATGCAAGAGAGAAAACAAGCAGTGCGCAGAATATAGTGTAACAGCTACAGAGAAAATGCAGATAACAAAAAAGTGCAAATGCTGCAATGAGGCAGATTAGAGTGGAGCAGAGAGAGGTTAGATAGGCCCACGATTAATCCTATGCTCCTGATCTGGGGTGCTGTCTGTGTGGAGTTTGTACGTTTTGCCTGTGACCGCGTGGGTTTTCTCCAGGTGCTTCGGTTTCCTCCCACATCCCAAAGACATGCAGGTTTGTAAGTTAATTGGCTTCTGTAAATTGTCCTTTGCGCGTAAGGATGCGAAAGTGAGACAACATGGAACTGGTGTGTGGGTGATCAATGGTCAGCGTAGACTTGATGGGCCGAAGGGCCTGTTTCCAAGCTGTATCTCTAAACTTTACTCTTCCTAGTTCCTGCCTAACTGTAGGACCACTGGATTCTCAGTGATTTACTGAGGCCAGTAGTTGTTTTTAAAACCTTTTATTTATGCACAAGGGTTTTATAGCAACAGAGCAAAGCATTAAAATATCTGCAGACCTTAACCAAAACTGATCATGTCATGACTAATAGGATAAAAACTAGGGAATTGCAACTAAAAGACTAAAGTCTGATCAGAATTAGCAGAGAAAGGATACAACTTTAACATGGAACACACTGCTGAAAACAGGTTTCCTGAAAACAGGTTGACCAGGGTGTGTCGAACACCTTTGTATTATTGAAGGGATTATTGTTCACAGTACTGTCTAGGTTCTTATCAGTTGTAATTTTAAGTTCACGAACTGTTCCTCATCACTGTATTCAGCCGACCTGTTCTCAGGCAGTTAACAGCTTTTAAAATAAACTAACCCCATCAATTCTATGCAACAAATTATTCCCATTAATTCTTTGCAAGCCCCTGCATAACCTTGTAATCTGCTTTACTCCAATTTAGTGCCTTCCCCTAAAATCCAGATTTAACCCTATTCAAAATGTATGGAGCTGTGATCACTGTCCGAATGGTGACAAGCCCGGGTACAGTGGATATGGAGAGGATGTTTTGACAGTCACAGTCACAGTCACAATAATACTTTATTAGCCAAGTATGTTTTGCAACATACGAGGAACTTCATTTGCCGTACAGTCATCATAACAATAATTGCAAAATGGCGGCACTGCCCTAGCAGCTGCGGCTTACCTGTGGTCCGTTTGTCTTTTGTGTTTTTTGTTGTTTTTTGTCTTCATTGTAGTGTTTAGATGTGATGTAGTGTTTTTTGTGGTTGTGTACTGTGTGTATGGGGGGGGGGGGGAACTGTAAAATTGTCTCTTCCGAACGGAGACCCGACCTTTGTTTTCTGGGTGGTGTCTCCGTTCCCGCTGCGGCCTACCATCGGCCAAACACCTGGAGCTGGCGGCCTCCACCTGGGACTACCTGGGCTCTGATTCGCAGAGCCCGTGGACCGGACTTACCATCTGCGGAGCTGGCTGCCTTCGGAGGCTGTGGTGCTAGGGGAGCGGCTGCAACTTGCCTTCGGAGGCTTCGGCCGCGGGCCGGGTGGACGTCGGAAGCTCGCAGCCCCCTGGGTGGGGGCCGACATCGGGTGCTCCGGCAGCGGCAGCGGCAGCGGCATCGCCCGCCCCGAATCGTGGGGCTTGGGTCGGGCCGCCGCGGACCTTTCACTGTCCGGCGCGGCCTGGAATAGGGCGCAGGATTTTTCTCTGACCGGCGGGGGCTTCAATGTCGGGAGCCCCGACCGCCCCGACGTGCAGCAGCAGCGTCTTCGCCCACCCTGGATCGCGGGGGTTGGGTCGGCCCGCAACGGACTTTTCACCGCCCGGCGCGGCCTGGAACATGGCAACTTCAATAGTCTGACCGCGGGAGAAGATGGCAGGGGAAGAGAAAAAACATTCCGGCCTTCCAGCACAGTGAGGAGGTGACTCACTGTGATGGATGTTTCTTTTTTTGTTTTGTGTTGGTTTGTGGTTGTGTGTGTAATTGCTTATTTTATTGCTCTTACTGTTGGACTGTGGGTGACGAAATCTCGTCCAAAAGACTTTTTTTTTTTTGGATGACAATAAAGGTTATTCTGATTCTGATTCTGAAAAGCAACAGAACACACAAAATACATTTTAACATGAACATCCTCCACATTCCTCGCTGTGATGGAAGGCCAAAAAAAGTTCATTCTCTCCCTTCTTGGCCCTCCAGCAGTCGGGGGCCTCCAACCTTTCGTTGACGGGACGATCTTGACTCCCATAACCGGCGGCAGGCCTTCGCCTTCCTCGTCGGGGCGATCCAGCTCCTGCATCGGGGGGGGGGGATTTCAGCTCCCCCGTGCCGGGTGATCTGCCCCGGGTCGGGGCTAGTCGAACCTCGTGCAGCTTGGAGCTCCCGACCGGTCTTAACCCGAGACTGCGAGCTCCTTGATGTTAAGTCCGCAGGCCGCGTTGGAGCGTCGATGCCAGGCAAGGAATCGCACGCTCAGCTAGTATGTCCGCGCCCCGCGGGGGCTCAAAGTCAGTCCCAGGCAAAGCCTCCAGCTCCGTGATGTTAGGCCGCAGAGTGACCGGAGATATGATCCAGAAAACACTCGCATCTCCGGCAAGGTAAGAGATTGAAGAAAGGTTTCCCCCGACCCCCCCCCCCCCCATCCCCCACATAAAACAAACCAGAGAACATTTACACAAACTTTTAAAACTTACCAAAACAACAAAAATAATTTGAAAAAGGACAGACAGGCTGTAGGCGAGGCAGCTATCATGTGGCGCCCCCTGGTGGTATAAGTGGGAGCACCTAGGACCAGAGGACATAGGCGCTCCCACTTAAGAATACATACCTTCAGAAAGGAGAGAAGGAGGAACTTCTTTAGTCAGAGGCTGGTGAATCTGTGGGTCAATGGGTATTTGTAAAGTGGAGATTGACAGATTCGTGATTGGTAAGGGTGTCAAAGGTTATGTGGAGAAGGCAGGAGAATGAGGTTGAGAGGGAAAGATAGATCAGCCATGATTGAATGGCGGAGCAGACTCCATGGGCCAAATGGCCTAATTCTGCTCCTATGATATGAACTATCTCCATGATACTCTTCCAATGCAACATCAATCATCCGGCCAGGTTTAATTCCTAATACCAGGTCCAGATACGGTCCCTCCTCAAGTTGGACTTTCTAAAGTCAGTCAGTCTGAAGAAGGGTCTCGACCCGAAACGTCACCCATTCCTTCTCTCCATAGATGCTGCCTGTCCCGCTGAGTTACTCCAGCATTTTGTATCTATCTCTCTTTGAGAGTTACTGGCCATAACCTTTCAATTTCCTTCACCCCTTCTATTTGCTGAAGTGCTGACTTTCTTTTTTTACATATTTTATTTATATGTTCAATTTAAATTAAAAAAATATATTTCTCTACTTTTAAAATATTTTCTGCCCTATCTATTGTGGCCTGCTCGTCACATCCCAGTGAACCAGACAATAAAACATCACCCAGACCTCACAGCTTTAGCGACACATTACACAAACATCCCATGTCCCTTAATTTTCCGGATCAGCCTATCATAAGGAATCTTGTCCAATTTTTAGTTTAGTTTAGTTCATAAGTTCTAGGAGCAAAATTAGGCCATTTGGCCCATCAAGTCTATTCCACCATTCAATCATGGCTGATCTATCTTTATCTCTCAATCCCATTCTCCTGCCTTTGCCCCATACCTCCTGACACCCCTGAACACCTAGTTTAGAGATATTGCGCGCAAACAGGCCCTTTGGCCCATCAAATCTGAGCCAACCAGTGATCCCCATTACACTAGGCACACAGTACACACTGGGGACAACTTACACTTTTTACCGAAGCCAATTGACCTACAAACCTGTACGTCTTTGGATTGCGGGGAAATAGCCACGTGGTCACGGAGAGAACATGCAGACTCTGTATAGACACCACCCGCAGCTAGGATTGAACCCGGGTCTCTGGCGCTGTAAGGCATCAACTCTACCGCTATGCTACTGTACTGCCTAACGTCCATGTATAAAATATCCACTGCCCTATCCTCTTCAAATTAATATTGGTGTCAAGGTTGCCTGCAGATATTGAACAATTCAGGTGATGTTGCTGGGTTCAGTCTTGCACCATAAGGTCATAAGGAATAGGAGTAGAATTAGGCCATTCGCCCCCATCAAGTCTACTCCGCCATTCAATCATGGCTGATCTATCTCTCCCTCCCAACCCAATTCTCCTGCCTTTTCCCCATAACCTCTGACACCTGTACTATTCAAAAATCTATCTATCTCTGCCTTAAAAAGATCCATTGACTTGGCCTCCACAGCCTTCTGAGGCAAATAATTCCACAGATTTACCACCCTCTGACTAAAGAAATTTCTCCTCATCTCCTTCCTAAAAGAACGTCCTTTAATTCTGAGGTTATGACCTCTAGTCCTAGACTCTCCCACTAGTGGAAATATCCCATCCACATCCAAGCCTTTCAATTAGGTTCCCCCCTCATTCTTCTAAACTCCAGCGAGTACAGGCCCTGTGCTGACAAACACTCATAGGTTAACCTACTAATTCCTGGGATCATTCTTGTAAACCTCCTCTGGACCCTCTCCAGAGCCAGCAGACCCTTCCTCAGATATGGTGCCTAAAATTGCTCACATTATTCCAAATGTGGCCTTACCAGCGCCTTACAGAGCCTCTGCATTACTTCCCTTTGTTTGTTTACAAGGCCTCTTGAAATAAATGCTCCTTAGCTGAGCTCAGCAGTACTTGTGACATGAGCCGACAGTTGGCTTCGGGCCATTTAGTTCCAGAAAGAGATGCGAAAGTCCAGCATTCCTGCTTCTGACTGCTAGTTTATCACTCAGTTTGTTTGTTCGCATTGTATCTATGGTCCAAAGTACTTCACAGAAATGTCAGAATGAATTTAACATTGAGCCAGGAAAGATACATAAGTCAGAACAAGAGGCCGCTTTTAACGATAAACATAGAGCAATTTCTTGCAATTTGGATCAAGTAGCAAAACAAAAAGCTCCCTCTGGATGAAATGACAATAAATTGGCAAGTCTGAGGTGGCGAGAGTAGGAGAGATGCGAATGTTGGAGCGAAGCAGGGTCAAGGGAGTCTATAGAGAGCCAGTGTCGTGAAAGCTGCTGGTTCATGGATCGTTATTCCACTCCAGACTTGGCCTCTGAGTCCAGGGTCTCAGAACTATTACGGAAGAAGGAAATAAAAGTGATAATCTTTCACAACTGATATCACAGGGGTTCTTGAAGACTTGTGGGTGTGGTGTAACTTCCAAAGGGAACTACCTGCGCGAGATAACCGCTTATGAGGTGTTATGAGGCGCAGTAATCAACCAGAAGCAGAACCAGAAGGGCGAGGACAGGGTGTGAGAGAGAGGGACAGGACAATAGAGGCTACAACTGTTCACTATTGCATTAGATTGATGGAATTCGCTGACTGTACTAAAATTGTTCATGCTTCTTAAAGGCGGCCTACATTCGCGGAGGAGCAACAGGAAATCAGACTATTATGTTCCTGGGAATTGTACGGAGCTGGACAGACAGTGTTGGTCTGCATCCCAGGGCTCACACAGACAAGGATCAATGTCATTTATATTTCTCACTGTGACGCTCATATCGTTAACCCTGCTCATCTAACCCAAGGACCGATCACTTCACAGCTTTCCACCACGATCACTGTACCCGATCACTTTCACATCTACGGAAACACAAAAACTCCAGCCCCACACACCACTGGTGGGAAACATGAGAAAACAGCAACAGTGGGCAGTCGGGGTTATAACAGGCAGGCAGTGTGTCACAAGGAGAGTGGAAAGTGTGTGACACAGGTGAGTGTGCTACATGGAGAGTGTGTAACAAGGTGAGTGTGTAACAAGGTGAGTGTGCTACATGGAGAGTGTGCAACAAGCAGTGTGTAACATGGATAGTGTGGTACATGGAGAGTGTGTAACAAGGAGAGTGTGTAACAAGGTGAGTGTGCTACATGGAGAGTGTGTAACAAGGTGAGTGTGCGACACAGGAGAGTGTGTAACAAGGAGAGTGTGTAACAAGGTGAGTGTGCTACATGGAGAGTGTGTAACATGGAGAGTGTGCTACGTGGAGAGTGTGTAACAAGGAGAGTGTAACATGGAGAGTGTGCCACATGGAGAGTGTGCTACATGGAGAGTGTGCAATAAGGAGAGTGTGTAACAAGGTGAGTGTGCGACACAGGAGAGTGTGTAACAAGGTGAGTGTGCTACGTGGAGAGTGTGTAACAAGGAGAGTGTGCTACGTGGAGAGTGTGTAACAAGGAGAGTGTGCTACACAGGAGAGTGTGCGACACAGGAGACTGCTACATGGAGAGTGTGTAACAAGGTGAGTGTGCTACGAGGAGAGTGTGTAACAAGGAGAGTGTGCTACGTGGAGAGTGTGCAACAAGGAGAGTGTGTAACAAGGAGGTGGTCATCTGGTCCATGCGTTAATGGGGGCAGTCAGGGAGAAGGTGAACAAAACGATGAGCTGTGGGCCTCGAGAGAATAAGAATACCAACAGAGGAAGGTGCAATGTTGCAAAGATGGAGGACATGCCCAGCAGAAGAACAGAGCCAGTATCACCGAGGAAGAGGGAGAGCAGCAGCAGCCAGGTCTGACACAGAGAGAGTGAGTTGCTGCAAGTGGGAGCGTTTGATATCGATGCCTGAAGGCAGCGGCGTGTCCACACAGCACAGGAGGTGAGGCTCAGGCTTGAGCCTGGTCACAACAATGCAGGAGGTCACAGAGGTCAGAGCATGAGGGGATGGAGAATTCAAGTGGTAGGTATAGGAAGCAAAGGACAAAGTTAGTTTGTAGATAAGACCACATTGTGAGCAAATAATGAGAAAGCTGACAGAACGTTAGCATTTACTGAGACGGGGGGATTGCAAAATGAAAGTAGAGAGATTGTGCTTCAGCTACACACGCCAATGATGGTCACATCTGATGTGTTGTCTGTAGCATTAGTCACACTTGTATAGAAAGCAGTTCAGAGAAAGTTGTACGAAATAACACCTGGAATGGGCAAGTAACTAAATAGGAAAGGTTGATCCGGCTGGGCTTGTATCCAGAGGAGTTATTGAGGAGTGAGAAAGATCTCGATTGAGAAATCAGATCTCAAAGGCTGTGAACAGGGAGTTCATGGAGAGGATAACTCCTCTTCGAGGTGAATCTAGAACTTGCCAACAGCACTTAAAAGAAGGGCTGACAATAATGTGGACAGAAATAGGGCATTTCTTTATTCTAGTTAGGCATTCCTTGAGTAGGAGAAAAAACTGCAGATGCTGGTTTAAATCGAAGGTAGGCACAAAATGCTGGAGTAACTCAGCGGGTCAGGCAGCATCTCTGGAGAGAAGGAATGGGTGGCGTTTTGGGTCAAGGTGATTATCCACTTCTTAATTCTCAGCTCCATCCAGATAGCCTCACCAAAGGAGTAATTTCATAGAAACAGAAATAGGTGCAGGAGGCCATTCGGCCTTTCGAGCCAGCACCGCCATTCATTGTCATCATGGCTGATCATCTACAATCAGTAACCCGTGCCTGCCTTCTCCCCATATCCCCTGATTCCACTAGCCCCTAGAGCTCTATCTAACTCTCTTTTAAATTCATCCGGTGAATTGGCCTCCAATGCCTTCCGTGGCAGAGAATTCCACAAATTCACAACTCTCTGGGTGAAAAAGTTTCTTCTCACCTCAGTTTTAAATGGCCTGCTTTGGACTACTGCCACGATGTTCTCCTTTATCAAAAAAAACAACTCCCCACTCCTCTCATTTCTCCACCTCTATCCCACGTGGATTGGTCCATGCGGACTGGGATATCATAGCCACTGCAGATTAATGATCTGCACCCTGAATCATTAAGCTGCAGCCCCGTCTCTCCCTTCGCCATGCTTCTGTAATAACTACAATATCCTAGTACCACTGACCGATCCACACCATGTCCAGCCTCTAACATTGAAATAAATGTGATATAACCCATCAGTCTTTCCTCGCTTCCTGCCGTTCTGCTGCCTTCTTGTCTACTGAACTTGACGTTTACTTCCAGCCTCTCATCTGCCTCACGATTATTTTAGTCCCCCTGCCATTTTAGCTGAGACCCTCCCAAGGAGCACTAGCAAACCTTCCCGCCAGGGTACTGGTTCCCCTCTGGGTCAGGTGTGACCGCTCCTTCATGTACACGTGACCTCTGCCCCAGAGGAGATGTACAAAATGTAAAATGTAATGTAAATGTAAAAAACCTTTATTGTCACTACACAAAGTACAGCGAAATTAAAGCAGTCCAGATGATGCAATCAGACACAGCAGACAGTACAAAGGATAAACCTTTATCCATAGGTATTTGTTCACAAAATGCTGGAGTAACTCAGCAGGTCAGGCAGCATCTCGGGAGAGAAGGAATGGGTGACGTTTCGGGTCGAGACCCTTCTTCAGACTGAAGAAGGGTCTCGACCCGAAACGTCACCCATTCCTTCTCTCCCGAGATGCTGCCTGACCTGCTGAGTTACTCCAGCATTTTGTGAATAAATACCTTCGATTTGTACCAGCATCTGCAGTTATGTTCTTATACAACCTTTATCCATAACAAGCTAAACCTAATCTACTGAATTAAACAAACTGACCTCTAATACAATATAGGCAAAACAATGACAAGGCAGTGTACAGTGCAACCAAGACAGCAAGTTATTGCACAGCAATGAGAGCTAACATATTGCAAGTGCATCGGTAGTGCTGTTTTTATTTTTTAAATAAAAGAAATAATGTAATTAAATATAAGGTGCGGTTGGGTGTAACATGTAATAAGTTTAGCAAATGTTCAGCAATATAAGTGCAGTAGGATGTAAACATGTATTAAATTGAGGCTTATGTTTTCTGACAAGTAACTGACAGTGTTGCGATCAGTTCCGTTCCTTCCATTCAGTTTTATGTGAGTGTCTGGCAGTGTTCAGCTCACGTATGATGCTGGGGTAGAAGCTGTTCTTGAGCCTATTAGTCCGTGATGTAATGGACCTGAACCGTCTACCAGAGGGCAGCAGTTGGAGCAGCTGATGACCAGGGTGGGAAGGATCCCTCAGGATGTTAGCTGCTCTGCTGAGGCAGCGGATTGGAGTAAAGTTCCTCTAGAGAGGGCAGTGGGCAACCAATGATTTTCTTTGCAGAGTTGATGACCCTCTGAAGGGCTTTCTTGTCTGCCTCTGAGCTGCTGGTGTACCACATAGAAATACAGTACGTCAGCACACTCTCGATGGTGCAATGGTAGAAAGTCACTAGCAGCTGCTCTTGCAGGTTGTTCTTCCTGAGGATCCTCAGAAAGTAGAGCCGCTGCTGTGCCTTTTCGACTGCCGCTATGGTGTTTGTGGTCCAGGAGAGATCCTCAGCAATATGCGTGCCCAGGAACTTGAAGGCAGGGACCCTTTCCACACAAACCCCGCTGATATGCAGTGGTGTGTAGCCCGTATTGTGTCTTCGGAAGTCTATTATGAGTTATTTTGTCTTGGAAGGATTCAGAGCCAGATTGTTTTCCGCACACCATCCTATCAGTTTTTGGACTTCATCTCTGTAGGCTGTCTCGTCATCTCCTGAGACAAGTCCAACCACAGTCGTGTCATCCGCAAACTTGATGATGGTGTTGGTAGGATGAGTGGGGGTGCAGTCATGGGTGTAGAGGGTGTAGAGAAAGGGGCTCAACACGCATCCTTGTGGGTAGTCGGTGCTGATTGTGAGAGTGGAGGATGTGTGAGGGCCTAATCTGACCATCTGGGGCCGATTGGTCAGGAAGTCCTTAATCCAGTTACAGATAGATTGGTAGAGTCCTAAATCAGTTAGTTTAGAAACCAGTCTGTCCGTGATGACCGTGTTAAATGCTAAACTATAATCTATGAAGGGCATCCTCACGTAACTGCCCTGCCGCTCAAGATGGGTCAGTGCGGTGTGTAGGGCAGCAGTAATGGCGTCCTCTGTAGACCTGTTTGATCTGTAAGCGAATTGGTGTGGGTCGATAGTGGCTGAGAGGCTGGCTTTGATGTGCTGCTGGACCAGCTTCTCAAAGCACTTCATAATGACCGGGGTTAGTGCAACAGGACGGTAGTCGTTGAGATCACGGATGACTGGTTTCTTTGGCAGTGGGATTATTGTTGCGAATTTCAGGCAGGATGGGATGATGGCTTTGGACAGGGACAGGTTGAAGATCTTCGTGAAGACCACTGAGAGCTGGTCTGCACATTCTTTCAACACCCTTCCCGTCACTCCATCCGGGCCTGCAGGCTTCCTTGTGTTGACAGCCCTGAGCACACGCCTCACCTCATGCTCCCAATCGTACAAAAATCTGAATCCCTGCCCCCTGCACAACTCCTCAACCACACACTCAACCTATTCCTACCCTTACTAGCTCATGGCACTGGCAGTAATCCAGAGATTATTGCATTCTCTGCCTCAGAAGGCAGTGGAGGCCAATTCTCCGAATGCTTTCAAGAGAGAGCTAGATAGAGCTCTTAAGGATAGCGGAGTCAGGGGGTATGGGGAGAAGGCAGGAACGGGGTACTGATTGAGAATGATCAGCCATGATCACATTGAATGGTGGTGCTGGTTCGAAGGGTCGAATGGCCTCCTCCTGCACCTATTGTCTATTGTCTATAAGACCTGCCTTTTAACCTTTTGCCTAACTCCCCGTATTCACCACACAGAACCTCATCCCTTCTCCATCCCATGTCATTTGTACCAATGTGCACAATGGTTTCTGGCCGCTCACCTTCCCCCTATGATAATGTTCTGCAGGCACTCAGGCGGAACAAGCTGCCGGGGAAGTGGTGAGAGCAGATACAATTACAACATTTAACGGATATTTGGATATTAGGAAAGCTTGAGAGGGATGTGGGTCACTTGCAGGCAATTGGGACACCATGTATGAGTTGGGCCGAAGGGCCTGTTTCCGTGCTGTGTGACTCTGACTCCAACCTCTCGACCCTGCCGCAGGGAGGCCACACACAATCCTGGAGACCAGTCTGTGGGCACAGAATCTCCTGTCTGCACGCCTACCCAGTCTGAAGAAGGGTCTCGACCCGAAACGACACCCATTCCTTCTCTGCCGAGATGCTGCCTGACCTGCTGAGTTACTCCAGCATTTTGTGAATAAATACCTTCGATCTGTACCAGCATCTGCAGTTATTTTCTTATATTTCCCCTACCTGACGAGCCTCCTATCATTTTTGCCCTGGATAGACACAAAATGCTGGAGTAACTCAGTGGGACAGTCAGCGTCTCTGGATAGAGGGGATGGGTGATGTTTCAGGTTGAGATCCTTCTTCAGACCCGAAACATCACCCATTCCTTCACTCCAGAGATGCTGCCTGTCCCGCTGAGTTACTCCAGCATTTTGTGTCTATCTTCGGAGTAAACCAGCATCTGCAGTTCCTTCCTCCACGCCTGACTTCATCCTACCCGGCTGTGTCTCAGTGTTGGAGCCACAGACCTGACTGAAGCTGCTGCTCTTCTCTGAGCGGGGTCATCCCTCCCAACAATGTCCGACGGCTAATCAAGTTTCTGAGGGGATTGGCCTCAGGTGATGCCTGCACTCGCCACCTTCCCTGGTGGTCACTCATCTACCCACCTGCCTGCACTCTAGGTGTGGCCCCCTCACTGTAACACAGCGACTCCCAGCTGCTCGCCCTCCCCCTCCGGCAGGTTACACCACCCCTGAGATGGAACAGAGGAAGCGGTCGAAGCGGATGCGGTTGCAACTTTCATCAGATATTTGCGCAAGTTCCTGGATTGGAAAGGTTGAAGCCCCTCGTTCTCCCCCAGACCATCCTGAGCAAGTTCAGCTGCAGCCACAGTTCCCGCACCCCCTCAGTCTGGAGCTGAAGTGGGATGCACTTGCCTCCGGCACGATGCAGGGACACTGGGAATCTCCCCCTGCCTCCCCACACCCTGCTGGAGGAGCACGGTGGTGGCTCGCCGTGGATGACCATAGCACGGTTGTATGGTCTCATATCTTGTGGGATGGAGCGTGGCTCACGAGTCCGATGGAGACCACCGTGTGGGGGGATTTAGTGCGGCAGCCTTCCTCCTGCCGCTGACACTAACGAGTCAAGTCAAGTTTATTTGTCACATGCACATACACGATGTGCAGTGAAATGAAAGTGGCAATGCCTGCGGATTGTGCAAAAAAAGAATTACAGTTACAGCATATAAATTAAAGTTATTACAGAGAAGACAAAATTTAGTCCTTGGAGTTATAAAAGTTAACAGTCCTGATGGCCTGTGGGAAGAAACTCCGTCTCATCCTCTCTGTTTTCACAGCGTGACAGCGGAGGCGTTTGCCTGACCGTAGCAGCTGGAACAGTCCGTTGCTGGGGTGGCAGGGGTCCCTCATAATCTTGCTTGCTCTGGATCTGCACCTCCTGATGTATAGGTCCTGCAGGGGGGCGAGTGTAGTTCCCATGGTGCGTTCTGCCGAACGCACTACTCTCTGCAGGGCCTTCCTGTCCTGGGCAGAGCTGTTCCCAAACCAGACTGTAATGTTGCCGGACAGGATGCTCTCTACAGCCCCAGAGTAGAAGCAATGAACGAGTCGCCTTCGGCGATTGTCTTCGAAACCGCTGACCGCCTTGCTAGTGGTTGTACGTCAGCCAGTCCGGTCACTGGCACGGGTTTCCAGTAGTGTTGTGTTGGGGCTGGGGGTGGGCCTGCCTGCTAGAGGTGGTCCTCCATGCGGTCTCTGAACGGTTTCTATGGGCGTTTCCCTGGGTTCCTTTGACCCTGTGGCAGAACTCTGTACGGGAGTTGACGAGGAATGTGGGCGTCATCCATGGTCCGTCCCATGGCCTGTCCATCGAGGCTGGGCCTTTATGGTCATTGCTTCGGGGCTCGTGAAGCCAGACCAGCCAGCACTTCCACGTTGGTGAATGAGCATACATACCTCTGGTCTAACTGCCATCCCCGACTGCACTAAGACCAAAGAGGAAAGTTATAGAGACCTTAACTCAGCTCACCTTCGCCCTCTGCTCAGCCTCCTCACCAAAGCCTCTCCAGGCAAAGCCTCTGCACTCACTCATAAATACAGCACTTCACCTCAGAGCACAGCCGCCCCCAAAAGCAGCCACTCCACAGCGACCGCTCCACTCCTGCCGGACTTCCCTCTGTTCATCTAGAATTACAGTCACTCCCGGACATAAACAGCTGCCCTCAAATCCCCAGTTTTCCCCATCCTTTCAGCATTGCCATCCCTGTGCTGCCAGGGTTGGGTCTGGCTTGGTGCTAGTGGCTCGCTGGTCTGTTTCGGGGGGACAGGTGAGGAGTCAGCATGCAACTCACCTGCGACTGGGTTTGAGTATTCGCCCTCCCTCTGGAGAGACCGTCAGTGAATCAGGAGGTGTTGGTTGGAGTCCACAGATCTCACAGTCTGCTCTGTCCGCTATCCTTAAGAGCTCTATCTAGCTCTCTCTTGAATGCATTCAGAGAACTGGCCTCCACTGTCTTCTGAGGCAGAGAATTCCACAGATTTACAACTCTCTGACTGAAAATGTTTTTCCTCATCTCCGTTCTAAATGGCCTACCCCTTATTCTTAAACTGTGGCCCCTGGTTCTGGACTCCCCCAACATTGGGAACATGTTTCCTGCCTCTAACGTGTCCAACCCCAGGACATTCAATAGTCCTGCCCTCACTGTACACTTACCTCTCTCCGGCAGTAATGGTTCCCAGCAAAACTCTGGAATTTTAGTTTTTTTTTAGTTTAGTTTAGTTTAGAGCTACAGCATAGAAACAGGCCCTTCGGCCCACCGAGTCCATGCCGACCAGCGATCCCCACACACTAACACTATTCTGCACACACTAGGGACAATTTACCATTTTACCAAGCCAATTAGTCTGCAAACCTGTATGCCTTTGGAGTGTGGAAGGACAACCACAACTCCCGGAGAAAATCCACGCAGGTCACTGGGAGAACTTACAAACTCCGTACAGATAGTTAGGATTGAACCTAGGTCTCTGGTGCTGTGTGGCAGCAACGTTACCGCCGCGCCACCATGCCGCCCCTATGGCCATATCTCATATCTCCATGGACCACGGAAGATGTCTCATATCTCAGGGGTCACCTCTCAGTGAAGACTGACATTGATGGGGAAACCCGCCGGTGCAAACACAGAGCCTTTGGGCAATTGAGGGACAGGGTTGTTGTGGATAAACTCCTTGTCTATCAGACAGCAGTGATTCCTGCCCACTTATGTGCTCTCGACATTTGGAAAATGGCATTAACAGTGTCTGCGAGATTCTCCACTGGCAGGTTGTTGGCAATGTCACTCACCTCTCCCAGGGCAAGGCGTCAGCACTGAGGCGCTGGTTACTACTCACCTGCCCAACACACGCCTCCTGAAACAGACACCGTATTCTAGTATTGCTGCTGTGCTCGCTTATACTCATCACCCGCAAAGTGATGCGGTGAAAAACGTTGTTTTATGAGCCATCCGGTCAAATCATAGTGCAACAGCGAGTGCAAAAGGTAAACACAAGAAACTGCAGATGCTGGTTTAAAAAACAGACACAGTAGGTTGTACGGGTCCCACATTCAGTTATCAGCCAGATCAGAAACTCGATGCAGATTCTGCCCCGAGGGTCAGGTGAGGGGCAAAGACTGGGCTGAGGATACAGTATCAAGCGCCGTGTTTCGGACTTGCCTGATGTCCTTTCACTGACACATTTAATTGCAGGCACTTAAGAGGTTTCGCTTTTACGGGCTTAAGCACAAACACAAAGGCTTCTTTCTTTATGAATTTAAATGTGGTTTTTTTCCAGTTGATTTATTCACAGTGCAGCAAGCGGGCAACCAGCAATGTGCTGCCAGATCTGAGCAGTGCTCTGTGCTAATGGTGATGGAGGGGGGTGGGAGGGCTCCTACAGTGATCATGGCAGCAGGGTTCAGTGTCCAGCTAGTGCTCACTCTGATAGCCAGTGATCAGTGAATCCCTGTGTGCTTCAGGTAAGGCTCACCAACACAGATGACATTGCTGTCAAGTGTGGTGAAAGAGCTAGCAGCCAGAGAGTGAGGAATGTACTGCCAGCACAGAAGGTGAGTAGTTTGTAAAGTTCTGCTACTCACAAGTCATGTTGCTAAGAAACTGACGTTCTAGAAGCAAACCCGTCTGCCCCACTCATCCACGCTGACCAAGATGCCCCATCTAAGCTCCACCCATTTGTCCATGTTTGGCCCCTAACCCTCAATAGCTTTCCTATCCATGTACCTGTCCAAGTATGTTTTAAATGTCGATATCCTAATTGCCTCACCTACTTCCTCTGGTAGCTCATTCCATATATCCACCGCCCTCAGTGTGAAAAAGCTGCTTCTCATGTACCTGTTAAATCTTTCCCCTTTCACCTTAAACCTACGCTCTCTAATTCTTAATTCCTCTACCCTGGGAAAAAGACTCAATGCATTGACTCAATCTATTCCCTTCGTGATCTCAGACACCTCTATAATATCACCGCTCAGCCACTTGCACGCCAAGGAATAATATTCCCGGCCTGCCCAACCTCTCCCGATAGCTCAGGCACGAGAGTCCCGGCAACATTTCCATACATCCTCTCTGCACTCTCTCCTTTATAATGAAATCTTTCCTTTTGCAGGGTGACCACAATAATCCATGTGCGGCCTTACCAGCACCCTGTACAACTGTAACATAACTTGTAGGAAGGAACTGCAGATGTTATTTTACATCGAACATAGACACAAAATGCTGGAGTAACTCAGCGGGACAGGCAGCATCCCTGGAGAGAAGGAATGGGTGACGTTTCGGGTCGAGACCCTTCTTAAGACATAACTTTACAACTTTCCCGATTGATGAAAGCCAGTGTGGCAAAACGCAATACCTCACGCCTGTCTGAATTAAACTCCATTAGTCAGAGACAATAGACAATAGACAATAGGTGCAGGAGTAGGCCATTCGGCCCTTCGATCCAGCACCGCCATTCACCATGATCATGGCTGATCATGCACAATCAGTACCCCGTTCCTGCCTTCTCCCCATATCCCTTGACTCCGCTATCTTTAAGAGCTCTATCTAACTCTCTCTTGAAAGCATCCAGAGAATCGGCCTCCACTGCCTTCTGAGGCAGAGAATTCCACAGCTTCACAACTCTCTGAGTGCAAAAGTTTCTCCCCATCTCCGTTCTAAATGGCCTACCCCTTATTCTCAAACTGTGGCCCCTGGTTCGGGACTCCCCCAACATCGGGAACATGTTTCCTGTCTCTAGAGTGTCCAATCCCTTAATAATCTTATATGTTTCAATAAGATCCCCTCTCTTCATTCCTCAGTCCACTTGCCCAACTGACCAAGATTCCCCTGTAATTCACTTCACTGTCTATGATACCACCTACGTCAGTGCCATCTGAAAACCTGCTAATCATGCCGTACCTTCTCATCCAAATCATTGAAACAGATGACAAACAACAATGGGCCCAGCGCCAAGCCCTGAGGCACGGCACCAGTCCTACGAGCAGGGACCATCTCTTTGGTTTCCTTTTTAATTAACCCACCACCATAATACAAGCAAAACAAATATAATTAATTAATTATTATACAACTATATCACCATCCTTACTAAGGATGCATTCCACCCTCCGCGGTGCCCAGTGGTCTCGGTCATCCCCCCCAGGGTCCCTTTCTAGTACCACCCGGTCGCGGACGTAACCCCGGAAAAGGGGCAGGCAGCCGGCTCAGGCAGAGCCCTCTTGCGCCTGGCGCCGTGACTGATGGATGGCCAGCTTGGCCAGGCCCACGAGCAACCCGACCAGGACACCTTCGGCCATACCCACTCGCCTACGCACAGGGTGTCCAAAGATGAGGATGGTGGGTGTGAAGTGCAGCCAGAAGGCAAGGAATAGCAGGGACTATCTCGGCAGAAGACGTTTCCAGTCCGAGTGGCGGACCTGTTGGCAAGGATACACGACAGGGGAGACCGAAGTCTGGAAGAGCCGTAGTGGTCGGTGACTCCATAGTCCGAGGGACGGACAGAAGATTCTGTGGCAGCAGGAGGGACTTGAGGATGGTCTGTTGCCTCCCTGGTGCCAGGGTTCAACACATCACAGACCGGCTTCAGAAAATCCTAGTGAGGGAAGGCGATCAACCTGAAGTCGTTGTGCACGTGGGCACGAATGACGTCGGGCGGAAGAGGAAGGAGGTGCTACAGCGGGAGTTTAGAGAGTTGGGAAAAGCGCTGAGAAGTAGGACGTCGAAGGTGGTTATCTCTGGACTGCTACCGGTACCTCGTGCTGGTGAGGCCAGGAACAGAGAGATAGAGGGTATGAATTTATGGCTGAGGGGCTGGTGCAGAGAGCAGGGATTTAGATTTCTGGACCACTGGGATCTCTTCTGGGCTAGGGGTGACTTGTACAAAAGGGACGGGTTGCATCTTAACAGCAGGGGGACAAACATTCTGGCAGGCAGGTTTGCTAGTGTGACACCTGTGGCTTTAAACTAAGTAGTGGGGGGGAGGGGTTAACAAATTGTGAATATGAAGATGAGGTCAAAGGGAATACAGGAGATATTGCAAAAGACTCTCGGAAGAATGGGAACAGAAGTTCTAGAGCGGAAAAGAAATTAAGGGCAGGGCCAATTGTGAACGATGTGAGAGAGGAGGTAAATACAGAAGTTAAAGTGTTGTACTTAAATGCGCGTAGTATAAAAAATAAAGTGGATGAGCTTGAGGCTCAGTTAGTCATGGGCAAGTATGATGTTGTAGGGATCACTGAGACATGGTTACAAGAGGACCAGGGCTGGGAACTGAATATTCAGGGGTACACAACGTATAGAAAAGACAGACAGGTGGGCAGAGGGGGTGGGGTTGCTCTGATGGTAAGGAATGATATTCATTCCCTTGCAAGGGGTGACATAGAATCAGGAGATGTTGAATCAGTATGGATAGAAATGAGAAATTGTAAGGGTAAAAAGACCCTAATGGGAGTTATCTATAGGCCCCCAAACAGTAGCCTCGACATAGGGTGCAAGTTGAATCAGGAGATAAAATTGGCGTGTCAAAAATGTAATGCTACGGTGGTTATGGGAGATTTCAACATGCAGGTAGACTGGGAAAATCAGGTTGGAAATGGACCCCAGGAAAGAGAGTTTGTAGAGTGCCTTCGAGATGGATTCTTAGAACAGCTTGTACTGGAGCCTACCAGGGAGAAGGCAATTCTGGATTTAGTGTTGTGTAATGATCCTGATCTGATAAGGGGACTAGAGGTAAAAGAGCCATTAGGAGGCAGTGATCACAACATGATAAGTTTTACTCTGCAAATGGAAAGACAGAAGGGAAAATCGGAAGTGTCGGTATTACAGTATAGCAAAGGGGATTACAGAGGCATGAGGCAGGAGCTGGCCAAAATTGATTGGAAGGAGGCCCTAGCAGGGAAGACGGTAGGACAGCAATGGCAGGTATTCCTGGGAATAATGCAGAGGTTGCAGGATCAATTTATTCCAAAGAGGTGGAAAGACTCTAAGGGGAGTAAGAGACACCTGTGGCTGACGAGGGAAGTCAGGGACAGCATAAAAATTAAGGAGAGGAAGTATAACATAGCAAAGAAGAGTGGGAAGACAGAGGATTGGGACTCTTTTAAAGAGCAACAAAAGTTAACTAAAAAGGCAATACGGGGAGAAAAGATGAGGTACGAGGGTAAACTAGCCAATAATATAAAGGAGGATAGCAAAAGTTTTTTTAGGTACGTGAAGAGGAAAAAAATAGTCAAGGCAAATGTGGGTCCCTTGAAGACAGAAGCAGGGGAATTTATTATGGGGAACAAAGAAATGGCAGACGAGTTAAACCGTTACTTTGGATCTGTCTTCACTGAGGAAGATACACACAATCTCCCAAATGTTCTAGGGGCCGGAGAACCTAGGGTGATGGAGGAACTGAAGGAAATCCACATTAGGCAGGAAATGGTTTTGGGTAGACTGATGGGACTGAAGGCTGATAAATCCCCAGGGCCTGATGGTCTGCATCCCAGAGTACTTAAGGAGGTGGCTCTAGAAATAGTGGAAGCATTGGAGATCATTTTTCAATGTTCTATAGATTCAGGATCAGTTCCTGTGGATTGGAGGATAGCAAATGTTATCCCACTTTTTAAGAAAGGAGGGAGAGAGAAAACGGGTAATTATAGACCAGTTAGTCTGACATCAGTGGTGGGGAAGATGCTGGAGTCAATTATAAAAGACGAAATTGCTGAGCATTTGGATAGCAGTAACGGGATCATTCCGAGTCAGCATGGATTTACGAAGGGGAAATCATGCTTGACAAATCTACTGGAATTTTTTGAGGATGTAACTAGGAAAATTGACAAGGGAGAGTCAGTGGATGTGGTGTACCTCGACTTTCAGAAAGCCTTCGACAAGGTCCCACATAGGAGATTAGTGGGCAAAATTAGGGCACATGGTATTGGGGGTAGGGTACTGACATGGATAGAAAATTGGTTGACAGACAGAAAGCAAAGAGTGGGGATAAATGGGTCCCTTTCGGAATGGCAGGCAGTGACCAGTGGGGTACCGCAAGGTTCGGTGCTGGGACCCCAGCTATTTACGATATACATTAATGACTTAGACGAAGGGATTAAAAGTACCATTAGCAAATTTGCAGATGATACTAAGTTGGGGGGTAGTGTGAATTGTGAGGAAGATGCAATAACGCTGCAGGGTGACTTGGACAGGTTGTGTGAGTGGGCGGATACATGGCAGATGCAGTTTAATGTAGGTAAGTGTGAGGTTATTCACTTTGGAAGTAAGAATAGAAAGGCAGATTATTATCTGAATGGTGTCAAGTTAGGAGGAGGGGGAGTTCAACGAGATCTGGGTGTCCTAGTGCATCAGTCAATGAAAGGAAGCATGCAGGTTCAGCAGGCAGTGAAGAAAGCCAATGGAATGTTGGCCTTCGTAACAAGAGGAGTTGAGTATAGGAGCAAAGAGGTCCTTCTACAGTTGTACCGGGCCCTGGTGAGACCGCACCTGGAGTACTGTGTGCAGTTTTGGTCTCCAAATTTGAGGAAGGATATTCTTGCTATGGAGGGCGTGCAGCGTAGGTTCACTAGGTTAATTCCCGGAATGGCGGGACTGTCGTATGTTGAAAGGCTGGAGCGATTGGGCTTGTATACACTGGAATTTAGAAGGATGAGGGGGGATCTTATTGAAACATATAAGATAATTAGGGGATTGGACACATTAGAGGCAGATAACATGTTCCCAATGTTGGGGGAGTCCAGAACAAGGGGCCACAGTTTGAGAATAAGGGGTAGGCCATTTAGAACGGAGATGAGGAAGAACTTTTTCAGTCAGAGGGTGGTGAAGGTGTGGAATTCTCTGCCTCAGAAGGCAGTGGAGGCCAGTTCGTTGGATGCTTTCAAGAGAGAGCTGGATAGAGCTCTTAAGGATAGCGGAGTGAGGGGGTATGGGGAGAAGGCAGGAACGGGGTACTGATTGAGAGTGATCAGCCATGATCGCATTGAATGGCGGTGCTGGCTCGAAGGGCTGAATGGCCTACTCCTGCACCTATTGTCTATTGTCTATTGTCTATTGGCAGCTTCCCCTGCTCACTGCGGTCCGCTGGGTCTTACGTTCACCCGCGGGGGACCATCTTTTTTTTGCTGTTTGCCAAAACCTTTTATTGCAAATTTCCTAACGGATGCATCGATTCTCAACGGTTTCATTTATATAATTTTCCCCATTACAAAACAGTAGATCAAGATGGTTTGTTCATTCCAACAGAAAAAAAAGATTCTACACAAATGTTTTGTGGTCCATGGCAAGCAAATGCAAATGCAAACTTTATCAGGACAAGTTCTGGCTTTCACGGTGAACAATCTTTTCTGTGGGTAAAGCCTGTATAACTGATGTTTTGCATGCCAATTGTACGTTGACCGCTACGTATAATGCCGTGTGTCAACTGCAGAGCCGGGGCCAGCAGGAAAATCAAAGCAATCCACTGTGAAACCATCAGCACCATTCCCTCTTCACATACATTCCTCATGCATTATAGTTGGACCATCAGACAATATCTGTAGCAATGCATTGGGACTAGTATTGGTTTACTCGGGGGTGCCACTGGGGCAATAACTGTTCCAACCAGAGGGGGGGGGGGGGGGGGGGACCATCTTGCCAGCTTCCCCCTGCGGTCCACGGCCCACTGAACCCCGGGTCCTTCTCGTCCTGAGACTGTGCCACCTGTCACGACCCCTTGGTGGTACCGCTGTGCATGGGCTGTGCCACCTTTGCCAGCCCTCCCCATCTGCGTGAAGCCCCACACAGTTGAAGAGCCGTGCTCCTGAGCTGTGGACCTCCTGCTGCTGGGGGGGACTGATGGCCCGGCTCACTCAAAGCCAAGCCTTCCACTGCAGGCAAGTTCAAAATGATCCCAACATGAATCACACACAGGCTTTCAACACCGGCCCCAATCACATCAATCAACGTCTGTCTCTAGCCGGGGGCAAGTTCCCAGCCTGTACGTTTGTCAACAGGTCCTGAACACTCCCAGTTAATGGGTGAGTGGGCAGAACCTCCCATCCTGCACTGCACTTAACCTACGTAATACTGGAATTACAACTGAGCTCCCTCCCTCCCTCACTCTGTCTCCACGCTGCAGGCAGATTTCACAATCAAAGGTGCAACAGAGAATCAGGAAGGCACTGACGTCTGTTCGGCCCATCAGTGGTGGTGCCACATTACCCACTGTGAGGGTTCACAGGCCGCCACACACGACCTGAGCTACACCAGCCAAACCAAGAGGGAAATCAGCCAGAGCTCACTCCCTTCCACACCCCAGCAATGGCAGCAGAGGTCACTGAAGGTCCCGGCCCTCTTGGAAGGATGCCAGCGTTTGGTTTTGTTTAGAGATGCAGTGTCCAAACAGGCCCTTCGGCCCACCGAGTCTGTGCCAACCAACGATCCCCATACACCAACACTATCCTACACAGGGACAAGTTACAATTTTATTGAAGCCAATTAACCTATAAATCTGTCAGTCTTTGGAGTGTAGGAGGAAACCGGAGCGCCCGGAGAAATTCCACGCAGGTCACGCAGAGAACGTAGAAACTCCATACAGACAGCACCCGTAGTCAGGATTGAACCTAGATCTTTGGCGATGTAAGGCAGCAACTCTACTGCGGTGCCACTGTGCCAGGTTGCGCAGAGGGCACCAGGGCATGCAGCCTGGGCTCAGAGACAGCAGGGTTCAGGTACATGTGGAGACGAGGAAGGTTCTCCAGATCGAGGAGGTGCACGGGACCTGCCGGAGTGTGGCCCGGTTTGACAGGGCGTGGTGGTGAAGGAGGATCAGTGATCAGGCACACAGCAAGAGGAAGGGGTTGCTGGCAACACCAGGGTTTGCTGAGCTGGCAGGAGGCGAGGGCAGAATGGCCTTCTGTGCTGTGGGAAGTTCGGGCAGTGGATCTGGGTGTGGATCAGGGGCACATTGCGATGCTGCAGGAGGGAGAGAGAAACAATGGTGGGAGTGCTGTGGAATATGTCCAGGCCATGGAGGGACACAGAGACCGTCTTACACAAGGGGTGCCCCTGAGAACATGCAACAGAGCCATCTCCCCTCCATCCCTCAGGTTCCCTCTCATGCCGGGTACATGGAGGAGAGATCGCCAGAGTCCAGTAGAGAGGACGATGCCAACTTTCTCATTCCCAAATAAGGGACAAAAGGTGACATCACCACCAGGCACCCCATGTGACCTCACCCAGCCAGCGGCCATGTGCCCCCGCTCCACTAATGGCAGCCCGGGCCGGGAGGCGGGTTGCTACACAACCTCCGTTAGGCGACGCCCGGGGCTCCAGGCCTACAGCGGCCCCAGGTCTACAGTGTCCAGGCCCACTGTGTCCAGGCCCACAGTGTCCGGGCCTACAGTGTCCGGGCCTGCATTGACCGGGCCTACAGTGACCGGGCCTACAGTGACCGGACCTACAGTGACCGGGCCTACAGTGACCGGGCCTACAGTGACCGGGCCTACAGTGACCGGGCCTACAGTGACCGGGCCTACAGTGACCGGGCCTACAGTGACCGGGCCTACAGGTACCGGGCTTACAGAACCCCCTGGGCGCTGATATGGGACTAGGGCAGTCCCGTACACGACAAACCAATTTAGCCCAATATACGGGATGTCCTGGCTAATACGGGACAGTTGGCAACCCTAGATGCAGATGACACGTCAGGACCCACAGAAGCCAGAGGGCCAGGTTCAGGAGCGGCTAGGTACACCTTGGTCCCCCTTACTAATCCTCCCAAAGACCTTCACATTGCACTTATCAGAGCTAACATCCACCTGTACAGTCCTGCCCAAGGTACCGGCTAATCCATGTTATCCCCTGATCTAAGACTACCCATCTCACTCTCAATGACAACCCCAATTTTCAAGTCACTTCAAGTCGGGTTTATTTTAGAAGTGTCCAAGGGTTTATTGTCATGTGAACAAGTACGGTGAGGTGCAGCTACAACGAAAACCTTGCTTCCGGCAGCACCACCGGCACATTGATTCAGACAACACACGGACACATAAATAGATTTTACATAAATAGCACGGAAAATCCCACAAGACTGAAAAAAGAAAAAAAGATTGCAAGAAACCAGGGGATTAGAGGAAAAAATAAGTCCAAGGTGGTGCAAGAGATGGTTCCCAGTGTTTGGATGCTGAGGGAGGATTAGGGTTATGCAGGTTGATTCGGGAACCTGATGCTTAGTTCGACATCTGGTCCACTACGCTGGTGTCATCCGCAAATTTGTAGATGGAGTCGTGAGTGGACACGGTGCATCGTTAGGAGCTGAGACAGCCTTGTGGGGCACTGGTATTGAGAATTATTCTGGAGGTTGTTTTGTCACCTGGCCTCACTGATTACAGTCTATGGATCCAGTGTAGAGGTTGTGCTGATTTCTATGTTTAAGAGTTTGGAGATGAATTGGATTGAGATCATGATGTTGAGGGTAGAGCTAACGTCAATAAATAGGAATCTGATGTAGGTGTCCTTGTTGCCTAGCAATGCGTGTAGGGCCAGGCATCTGCCATAGACCTGTTGCAACAGTAGGCAAACTGCAGCGGATCAAGGAGAGTTGGGATATTGGAGGCAATGTGCACCATCGTTAATGTGTCTCAAAACATTCAGTGGTTGTGGATGTCAGGGCCACAGCACGGTAGCCATTAAGGAACCATGTTTTTCTTTGACACCGGAATTATAGTGGTCTTCTTAAAGTAGGTGTGCATCTCGGAATGGAGTAGGGAGAAGTTAAAGATGTCGGCATATCCTCCTGCCAGCTGGAACTTGCAGGTTCTGAGGATACGGCCGTGGACTCCATCTGGGTTTGTTGTTTTCCTCAGGTAAACTCTAGGGGTGGTGCAAGCAGAATTCCTCACGTCTTAAGAAGTGTAAGGATGAGCACTCGAATTGCCAAGATAGGGAAGGATACAGACCAAGTGGTAATAAATGGGGTTAATGTAGATGGGTATATGGTTGGCATGAGCATGTTGGGCTGAAGGGCCTTTTCCTGCGCCGTTTAACCTATGACCCTTGGACACTTCTAAAACACCATCGCCCTGACCTTGATGGACTGTGCCCTTCCACTTCCTCAGGCTGGGTGTTGTGGATGGGGCTGGTTCACTGTTCCTGCTGTGCGGTGCGGGGCAAATGTGCCTCTCTGCTGAGGGTGTTTGGGTACCCTGCACTAACCCAGCACCACCGTCTATCTCTGACCAGCTACAGCTCTGGAACAACCTCTCAGCTCACCTGCATTCACTGGGGTTGCAGCAACAGATTCTCACTTGTCCCATCCAGGCTGCATTCCATTTCATTCTCACTTGCCAAGGCTCAACCCTCACCAATCTCCGCATCACTGCCTTCCCTTGGAAAGCAGATCGGGTTCCTGGCCTCGGGTGGAGCTGTGTGCAAACTTGTTCCCCGATGTCCCAAGGCAAATACTTTCCATAATGAAATCTGATACATCGGCAACTGTGTTTGAACCTTTTTAGTGCTGACAGTGAATGTGTGGGTTGTGTTCACCCTGGGTACACACCATTAATGGGGTACACACCATTACTGGGGTACACACCATTACTGGGGTACACGCTATTACTGGGGTACACGCCATTACTGAGGTACACGCCATTACTGGGGTACACGCCATTACTGGGGTACACGCCATTACTGGGGTACACGCCATTACTGGGGTACACGCCATTACTGGGGTACACGTCATTACTGGGGTACACGCCATTACTGGGGTACACGCCATTACTGGGGTACACGCCATTACTGGGGTACACACCATTACTGGGGTACACACCATTACCGGGGTACACGCCATTACTGGGGTACATGCCATTACTGGGGTACACGCCATTACTGGGGTACACACCATTACTGGGGCACACACCATTACTGGGGTACACACCATTACTGGGGCACACACCATTACTGGGGCACACACCATTACTGGGGTACACACCATTACTGGGGTACACGCCATTACTGGGGCACACGCCATTACTGGGGCACATGCCATTACTGGGGCACACGCCATTACTGGGGCACATGCCATTACTGGGGTACACGCCATTACTGGGGCACATGCCATTACTGGGGCACACGCCATTACTGGGGTACACACCATTACTGGGGTACACGCCATTACTGGGGTACACACCATTACTGGGGTACACAACATTACTGGGGTACACGCCATTACTGGGGCACACGCCATTACTGGGGTACACTCCATTACTGGGGCACACGCCATTACTGGGGTACACACCATTACTGGGGTACACGCCATTACTGGGGCACACACCATTACTAGGGCACACACCATTACTGGGATACATTACCATTCCTGGGGCACACGCCATTACTGGGGCACACGCCATTACTGGGGTACACACCATTACTGGGGTACATGCCATTACTGGGGTACATTACTACTACTGGGGTACACACCATTACTGGGGTGCACGCCATTACTGGGGCACACGCCATTACTGGGGTACACTCTATTACTGGGACACTTTACCATTACCGGGGTACACGTCATCACTGGGGTACACGCTATTACTGGGGTACACACTATTACTGGGGTACACGCCATTAATGGGGTGCACACCATTACTGGGGTACATTACTATTACTGGGGTACACACCATTACTGCGGTACATTACTATTACTGGGGAACACACCATTACTGGGGTACATTACTATTACTGGGGTACACATCACTACTGGGGTACACGCTATTACTGGGGTACACACCATTACCGGGGTACACACCATTACTGGGGTACACGCAATTACTGGGGTACATGCCATTACTGGGGCACACGCCATTACTGGGGTACACTCCATTACTGGGGCACACGCCATTACTGGGGTACACGCCATTACTGGGGTACACACCATTACTGGGGTACTCGCCATTACTGGGGTACACGTCATTACTGGGGTACACGCCATTACTGGGGTACACGCCATTACTGGGGTACACGCCATTACTGGGGTACACACCATTACGGGGGTACACACCATTACTGGGGTACACACCATTACTGGGGTACACGCCATTACTGGGGTACACGCCATTACTGGGGTACACGCCATTACTGGGGTACACACCATTACTGGGGCACACACCATTACTGGGGTACACACCATTACTGGGGCACACACCATTACTGGGGCACACACCATTACTGGGGTACACACCATTACTGGGGTACACTCTATTACTGGGACACTTTACCATTACCGGGGTACACGTCATCACTGGGGTACACGCTATTACTGGGGTACACACTATTACTGGGGTACATGCCATTAATGGAGTACACACCATTACTGGGGTACATTACTATTACTGGGTTACACACCATTACTGCGGTACATTACTATTACTGGGGAACACACCATTACTGGGGTACATTACTATTACCGGGGTACACATCATTACTGGGGTACACGCTATTACTGGGGTACACACCATTACCGGGGCACACACCATTACTGGGGTACACGCAATTACTGGGGTACATGCCATTACTGGGGCACACGCCATTACTGGGGTACACTCCATTACTGGGGCACACGCCATTACTGGGGTACACTCCATTACTGGGATACTTTACCATTACCGGGGTACACGTCATTACTGGGGTACACACTATTACTGGGGTACACACTATCACTGGGGTACATGCCATTACTGGGGTACACACCATTACTGGGGTACACACTATTACTGGGGTACACACCATTACTGCGGTACATTACTATCACTGGGGAACACACCATTACTGGGGTACACACCATTACTGGGGTACATTACTATTACTGGGGTACATGCCATTACTGGGGTACTTTAACATTACTGGGGTACACACCATTACTGGGGCACACGCCATTACTGGGATACATTACTATTACTGGTGTACATGCCATTACTGGGGGACGACCATGACTGGGACACCACCATTACTGGAGGACCACCATTATTGGGGTACACTACCATTAGTCGTGTATACCACCATTACTGGGGTACACTACCATTAGTCGGGTATACTACCATTACTGGGGTACACTGTCATTACAGGGGAGGCACCGCCATTACTGGGTTACATCACCATTAGTGGAGAAGATTTTGAACACTGAGACAGAGAAGGTGGTCTGAGACTGTGGTGGGGCTAACTAAATTAAAATATTCAAACAATAATGAGGTGCTTTCTAATTGTGTGGGCCAGAATAGACAATAGACAATAGACAATAGATGCAGGAGTAGGCCATTCAGCCCTTCGAGCCAGCACCGCCATTCAATGCGATCATGGCTGATCACTCTCAATCAGTACCCCGTTCCTGCCTTCTCCCCATACCCCCTCACTCCGCTATCCTTAAGAGCTCTATCCAGCTCTCTCTTGAAAGCATCCAACGAACTGGCCTCCACTGCCTTCTGAGGCAGAGAATTCCACACCTTCACCACTCTCTGACTGAAAAAGTTCTTCCTCATCTCCGTTCTAAATGGCCTACCCCTTATTCTTAAACTGTGGCCCCTTGTTCTGGACTCCCCCAACATTGGGAACATGTTTCCTGCCTCTAATGTGTCCAATCCCCTAATTATCTTATATGTTTCAATAAGATCCCCCCTCATCCTTCTATATTCCAGTGTATACAAGCCTAATTGCTCCAGCCTTTCAACATACGACAGTCCCGCCATTCCGGGAATTAACCTAGTGAACCTATGCTGCACGCCCTCAATAGCAAGAATATCCTTCCTCAAATTTGGAGACCAAAACTGCACACAGTACTCCAGGTGCGGTCTCACCAGGGCCCGGTACAACTGTAGAAGGACCTCTTTGCTCCTATACTCAACTCCTCTTGTTATGAAGGTCAACATTCCATTGGCTTTCTTCACTGCCTGCTGTACCTGCATGCTTCCTTTCAGTGACTGATGCACTAGGACACCCAGATCTCGTTGAACATCCCCTCTTCCTAATTTGACACCATTCAGATAATAATCTGCCTTTCTATTCTTACATCCAAAGTGAATAACCTCACACTTATCTACATTAAACTGCATCTGCCATGTATCCGCCCACTCACACAACCTGTCCACGTCACCCTGCAGCCTTATTGCATCTTCCTCACAATTCACACTACCCCCCAGCTTAGTATCATCTGCAAATTTGCTAATGGTACTTTTAATCCCTTCATCTAAGTCATTAATGTATATCGTAAATAGCTGGGGTCCCAGCACCGAACCTTGCGGTACCCCACTGGTCACTGCCTGCCATTCCGAAAGGGACCCATTTATCCCCACTCTTTGCTTTCTGTCTGTCAACCAATTTTCTATCCATGTCAGTACCCTACCCCCAATACCATGTGCTCTAATTTTGCCCACTAATCTCCTATGTGGGACCTTGTCGAAGGCTTTCTGAAAGTCGAGGTACACCACATCCACTGACTCTCCCCTGTCAATTTTCCTAGTTACATCCTCAAAAAATTCCAGTAGATTTGTCAAGCATGATTTTCCCTTCGTAAATCCATGCTGACTCGGAATGATCCTGTTACTGCTATCCAAATGCTCAGCAATTTTGTCTTTTATAATTGACTCCAGCATCTTCCCCACCACTGATATCAGACTAACTGGTCTATAATTACCCGTTTTCTCTCTCCCTCCTTTCTTAAAAAGTGGGATAACATTTGCTATCCTCCAATCCACAGGAACTGATCCTGAATCTATAGAACATTGAAAAATGATCTCCAATGCTTCCACTATTTCTAGAGCCACCTCCTTAAGTACCCTGGGATGCAGACCATCAGGCCCTGGGGATTTATTAGCCTTCAGTCCCATCAGTCTACCCAAAACCATTTCCTGCCTAATGTGGATTTCCTTCAGTTCCTCCATCACCCTAGGTTCTCCGACCCCTAGAACATTTGGGAGATTGTGTGTATCTTCCTCAGTGAAGACAGATCCAAAGTAACGGTTTAACTCGTCTGCCATTTCTTTGTTCCCCATAATAAATTCCCCTGCTTCTGTCTTCAAGGGACCCACATTTGCCTTGACTGTTTTTTTCCTCTTCACGTACCTAAAAAAACTTTTGCTATCCTCCTTTATATTATTGGCTAGTTTACCCTCGTACCTCATCTTTTCTCCCCGTATTGCCTTTTTAGTTAACTTTTGTTGCTCTTTAAAAGAGTCCCAATCCTCTGTCTTCCCACTCTTCTTTGCTATGTTATACTTCCTCTCCTTAATTTTTATGCTGTCCCTGACTTCCCTTGTCAGCCACAGGTGTCTCTTACTCCCCTTAGATTCTTTCCACCTCTTTGGAATAAATTGATCCTGCAACCTCTGCATTATTCCCAGGAATACCTGCCATTGCTGTTCTACCGTCTTCCCTGCTAGGGCCTCCTTCCAGTCAATTTTGGCCAGCTCCTGCCTCATGCCTCTGTAATCCCCTTTGCTATACTGTAATACTGACACTTCCGATTTTCCCTTCTGCCTTTCCATTTGCAGAGTAAAACTTATCATGTTGTGATCACTGCCTCCTAATGGCTCTTTTACCTCTAGTTCCCTTATCAGATCAGGATCATTACACAACACTAAATCCAGAATTGCCTTCTCCCTGGTAGGCTCCAGTACAAGCTGTTCTAAGAATCCATCTCGAAGGCACTCTACAAACTCTCTTTCCTGGGGTCCATTTCCAACCTGATTTCCCCAGTCTACCTGCATGTTGAAATCTCCCATAACCACCGTAGCATTACATTTGTGACACGCCAATTTTATCTCCTGATTCAACGGGCGGCACGGTAGCGCAGCGGTAGAGTTGCTGCTTTACAGCGAATGCAGCGCCGGAGACTCAGGTTCGATCCTGACTACGGGTGCTGCACTGTAAGGAGTTTGTACGTTCTCCCCGTGACCTGCGTGGGTTTTCTCCGAGATCTTCGGTTTCCTCCCACACTCCAAAGACGTACAGGTATGTAGGTTAATTGGCTGGGTAAATGTAAAAATTGTCCCTAAATTGTGTAGGATAGTGTTAATGTACGGGGATCGCTGGGCGGCATGGACTTGGAGGGCCGAAAAGGCCTGTTTCCGGCTGTATATATATGATATGATATGGTAACTTGCACCCTATGTCGACATAATCTGACACCATAGGTCAGAGAATGGTCTGACCTTTTGATGACTAACTTATCCCAGTTCGTTGTGATTTGAAAATAAGAGATGTTGTCATAGCAAGGTGTGTGTACTAGGTTAAGTTAATTCAATGTAATCAAATCTAATTCATTTAAGAAGAGGACTGTGTGACCAGATACCATGTGGCACTGGGCAGATCCCATTGTTGTTCACATTCACAGCAGGTGACAGCTGCCAGAGGAAATACAGCTCAGCTTGACAAGATGGTGTTTGTGCTTCAGACACTACGTCATGTGACGGGGGGGAGAGTTCCCTTGACAGAAGCCGTGTCCAGGTAACAATGACATCTGCAGCCAAAAACTAAGTGCTGGAGGAACTCAGCTGGTCATGCAGCATCCATGGAGGGACTACTGCTCCCCTCCATTACGCCCCCCCACCCCCCACCATTACTGCCCCCCCCCTGCCATTACTGCCCACCCACCCCCCCCGCCGCCACTACTGGGCTCACTGCCATCAGAAAGACACTGCCACTACTGGGTACAGCACCATCACAGGGTACATCATCATCACTGGGGTACACCACCATTACTGGGGTACACCACCATTACTGGGGTACATCACCATTACTGGGGTACACCACCATTACGGGGGTATACCACCATTACTGGGGTACACCACCATTACTGGGATACACCACCATTACTGGGGTACACCACCATTACTGGGGTACACCACCATTACTGGGATACACCACCATTACTGGGGTACACCACCATTATTGGGGTACACCACCATTACTGGGGTACACCACCATCACTGGGATACACCACCATTACTGGGGTACACCACCATTACTGGGATTCACCACCATTACTGTGGTACACCACCATTACTGGGGTACACCACCATTACTGGGGTACATCACCATTACTGGGGTACACCACCATTACTGGGGTACACCACCATTACTGGGGTACACCACCATTATGGGGGTACACCACCATTACTGGGGTACACCACCATTATGGGGGTAAACCACCATTACTGGGGTACACCACCATTACTGGGATACACTACCATTACCGGGGTACACCACCATTATTGGGGTACACCACCATTACGGGGGTACACCACCATTACTGGGGTACACCACCATTACTGGGGTACACCACCATTACTGGGATACACCACCATTACTGGGGTACGCCACCATTACTGGGGTACGCCACCATTACTGGGGTACACCACCATTACTGGGATACGCCACCATTACTGGGGTACGCCACCATTACTGGGGTACGCCACCATTACTGGGGTACACCACCATTACTGTAACATCTCAAAGAGTTCTGATGAGTTTGTTTCAGTATGTTCAAGAAGAGAGAAAAACAAGAAGCAGTTAACTAGGCCAGTCATGGTGTCGGTGACGTGCTGGGGCCCTATAATTAAGAAAGAGAGAGATAGTCATTTCGAGACTCTATATGCTCAGAACAAGCCGACATGGTGTTATGAAAGTTAAGTCTGTTTGACAACGTTTTTTGAAGATGTTAAAAGTAGATTTGGGAGAGGGGAGCCTGTGGATGTGGAGTGTTTGTAGATGCAAAAGGCATTTGACAAAGCTGGAGCACAAAAGTATTAGTTTTGTTTTTTAGTTTAGAGATGCAGCATAGAAACAGGCCGTTTGGCCCACTAACTGAGCCGACCACTAACACTATCCTACACACACTAGAGACAATATAGCCGTCCACAGTGTACAGATACAGGAAACAGGGAATCATGTCCAGTGCAAGATACAGTCCGGTAAAGTCTGATTAAGGATAGTCCGAGGGCCTCCAATGAGGTAGATGGCAGCTCAGGCCGACGCTCCAGTTGTTGAGAGGATGGTTGAGTTGCCTGATGACAGCTGGGAAGAAACTGTCCCTGAATCTGGAGGTGTGCGCTTTCACACTTCTGTACTTCTTGCCTGATGGAAGAGGGGAGAAGAAAGAGTGAGTGGGGTGAGAAGTCCTTGATTATACTGGTGGCCTTGATGAGGCAGAGTGAAGTGTAGATGGAGTCAATGGAAGGGAAGTTGGTCTGTGTGATTATCAGTGCTGCATCCATAATTCTCTGCGATTTCTTGTGGTCTTGGAAAATGATCCCGCTAATGATAGGGTTAAACATATAAGGAGCGTTTGATGACCGAGCCTGTACTCACTGGAGTTCAGAAGGATTAAGATCTCATTGAAACCTACCTGATAATGAAACACCTAGATAGAGAGGATGTGGAGAAGATGTTTCCAGTAATAGGAGAGTCGAGAACCAGAGGGCACAGCTTCAGAGTAAAAGAATGTATCTTTCGAATGGAAATGAGGAGGAATTTCTTCAGCCAGCCGGTGGTGAATCTGTGCAATTTGTTGCCACAGACGGCTGTGGAGGCCCGGTCGGTCTTTGGTTATTTTGAAAGCGGAGATTGATAGGTTCTTGATTAATAAGGTTGTCAAAAGTGACGGGGAGAAGGCAGGAGAATGAGGTTGAGAGGGAAAAATAGATCATCAATGGTCGAATGGTGGAGTAGACTCAATGGGCTGAATGGCCTAACAATGCTCCTCTGTCTTATAGTCCTTAAGCATCAATAGAAGCTTTGGCTTGTCAGTTTCAACGGCTGCCAGTGGTGAAACTGTCAGACTGTGTTCTTAAGAGACACTGATATCTGATTACTATGGGAAGACTACATGGGAAAAGTGTTATGCCCCCTCTACTGCTTAGAACAAAGACAGTATTCATTCCACTTGTTAATTTCCAAAGGAATTTTTAATTTTGCCCACACAATACATATAGTGTTCTCTAATTTACCACTCATATTATATCCAAATGTGGTATAGAGACACGCATCAAAACAGAACTACCTGTACCATACTCACACTTGCAGCCTTCTATGACTATCTGCTTTTAGATCTACCCAGCAACTTTGCCTCCAGCAGAAATTTCCTTTTGTCTCAGTCCTAAATATCTTAACCCATGTCCTGAAACTGTGACCTCTTGTTCTCGGCTGCTCAGCCAGCGCAAGCACTATCAGAACATCGAGATCCCCTCTCATTCTCCTGATCTCTGGTGAATACAGGCCGATGTAACCAAACCTCTCCTCATGTGACTGTGGAGGGCATCTGGCCACTGAGTTACAGCAAGTTGGGTTAACACTGGCAATGTGCACGCCTGCTCTGCCAGGGCCAGGCTTGGTTTACGGAAATGAGCTGATGAGTTAAGCAGCATAAGTTTAATTGCTCTGTTTTTTTTGTTTCTCTGTCATTAATTCTCCTCCTTTTTTTTGTAAATATTTACTTTAATGTCTCTTGGAGGATTGCCCTCCAACTTATTTTTGTTCTCTTAATCAAACTTTGTCTTTTTTCGCTGGATTCCTACACATTCCTTATTTTACTAAATAAAAAGTTTATTTGTAGTGGATTGAGTTTCTCAACTTTCTCCTTTGATTGGAGCACTAGCTCCATGAATTGCCAGATGGGCATTTGATGTACAACCATTAGCACAATAATCGCTGCATTATTCAACAACAATTTGAGGCTATCAACATTCTGAAATGTTCTGATGATTTTTACTGCTTTTAAAAGCCTGTTGAAAACAGTAGGAGGCCCACTGAGATAGCTCCCTGACACAAACACTAGTAATCATACATCCATACCAGTGTAAACACGGACTCTTGCCTTTGCTTACACTCCTGGCACAGTTTTTAGATAACTCTTCCATCACCGTGAAATAAGCAACACACAATCTCACTCTCACTCTCACTCTCACTCTCACTCTCACTCTCACTCTCACTCTCACTCTCACTCTCACACTCACTCTCACTCTCACTCTCACTCTCACTCCCACTCTCACACTCACTCTCACTCTCACTCTCACTCTCACTCTCACTCTCACTCTCACTCTCACTCTCACACTCACTCACACTCTCACACTTGCACCCTCACACTCACACTCTCACACTCACTCTCACTCTCACTCTCACTCTCACTCTCACTCTCACTCCCACTCTCACTCTCACTCTCACTCTCACTCTCACTCTCACTCTCACTCTCACTCTCACTCTCACTCTCACTCTCACTCTCACTCACACTCTCACACTTGCACCCTCACACTCACACTCACTCGCACTTGCACTCACACTCTTGCACTCTCACTCTCACACTCATTCTCACACTCATTCTCACACTCTCACTCTCACTCACACACTCAGAATACCCCGCACAAACATGTGCTCTCGTGCCGATGCACACGCACATGCACACGCACACACGGAATCTCCCAGACACACAGACTCTCTCACACATGGAATCTCTCTCACACGCAGTCTCTCACACACAGTCTCACACACACACAGTCTCTCACACACACACACGCAGTCTCTCACACGCAGTCTCACACACACAGTCTCACACACACAGTCTCACACACACAGTCTCACAGAGTGTCTCACACACACAGTCTCTCTCATACACAGTCTCTCTCAGACACGGAATCTCTTGCACGCACACACACACCACACAGATTCTCTGTATCTCTCTCACACACACAAACACAATTTCCCCCATGCACATCGTCTCTCACATGCGCGGATTTACGCTCAATATCACAGACGTACACAATTCCTCTACCACTCACGCAGACACACACATATCCGTGGAGCATTTGGAAACATTCCTACTTCCACTATCAATGTAAAATCCCCTGATGTCGCCATTACATTCCTGGAAAGACTAAGTCTGCTCTTGTATTCTGAGTCAACGTCATTTTGAGAGTGAAACAAGAACCTTGACTGCTCACTGTCTGTAATCCCACTGTTTATGGTTTTAATTACGTTGTGATCTCAACGCTGACCCTTTCCCCGAATGACGGTTTTGTTGGACACTGTTTGGCAGTTCAGCTCACACAATAACATCTCTTGTCCCACCAGGTCACAATCTGGGTTTTAATTTGGAATCTGCTCTGGCACATTGGTTAGTCAAAGGCAGTTTCCAAATTAAACAAACAAAGGCTAAAATCGAAGGTAGACACAAAATGCTGGAGTAACTCAGTGGGACAGGCAGCGTCTCTGGAGAGAAGGAATGGGTGACGTTTCGGGTCAAGACCCTTCTTCAGTCTGTCCCACTGAGTTCCTCCAGCCTTTAGTGTCTACCTTCGATTTAAACCAGCATCTGCAGTTCTTTCCTAAACAAAGGCTAAAGTTAGACTCCAGTCATCTGTTTTCTATCACCCCCACAGAGTAGTCTGGCTCATCAAGTTCCCCTCAAGTTATAGTCTTCCATTAGCTTCCGAATAGTAACTACTAGCCGGCCTCATGAACTCCCAGAGAGGCAGGCGCCCAATGTTCCAGGGATGCCAAAGGGAAGTCCAGACCTACTGTGCACTGACCACCCACCTGTGGGCCATAGAGTCTGGCGACGTGGGGGATGGGGAGCAAGGTGGGCAGCAAACCTGAGAGAAACAAAGCTACACGGCACTAACTGGTGACTCTCCCACCGACAATTGCAGTAAGGGCTTCAATTGCATCCCAACAACCTGGAGCTCAATGCTCTTAAGACAGTGGAATTGATTGTAGACTTTAAGGAGAGCTCCCCCTCCCCTCCCCCCACTCACCCGTCATCAACACCACAGTCACATCTGTGGAGTTCCTTGGAACCATCATCTCCAAGGACCTTAAATGGGGGGGGCCACCATCGACTCCACAGTCAAAAAGGCCCAACAGAGGATGTACTTCCTGCGGCAACTGAGAAAAAACAATCTGCCACAAGCAATGATGGTCCAGTTTTATACTGCCATCATAGAGTCTGTCCTCACCTTCTCCATCTCTGATTTGGCTCAGCCACGAAGCACGACATCCGGAGGCTGCAACCGATCGTTCGCACAGCCGAGAAGGTTGTTGGCTGCAACCTTCCCCCCATTGACGAACTGTACACTGCAAGGGCCAGGAAGTGAGCGGGCAAGATCATCTCTGACCCCTCTCACCCTGGCCACAAACTCTTTGAAGCACTTCCCTCTGGAAGGCAATTCCGGACTGTCGAAGCCACCACAACCAGACATAAAAACAGCTTTTTACCACGAGAAGTAGCTCTACACAATAACCAAAAGTCTGTAGCCTCCTTTTGCTCTGGTATTTTATTTCATTCTTCACATGTTTAAATTATGTTTTATTCTTAATTGTTTACTGTATCGTGTTGTTACTTGCGAGCAAAGTACCAGGGCAAATTCCTTATATGTATACATACTTGGCTAATAAAATTTATTCAATTCAATCCAATTCAATTGTGGACAGTATCAATTGGTGTTGGGAATCCAAGGGATCTGTTCCTAGTTTCAGTTAACGTTATACGAAACCAAATAATTTGTTCACTCGCAAAATCAAATGCAGAAATCGGGAGGTCCTGGTGAGATCTCACCTGGAGTATTGTGTGCAGTTTTGGTCTCCTAATTTGAGGAAGGACCTCACTGCTATTGAGGCAGTACAGCGTAGGTTCATGAGGTTAATCCCTGGGATGGAGGGACTGTCATATGAGGAAAGATTGGAAAGACTGGGCTTGTATTCACTGGAGTTTAGAAGGATGAGAAGGGATCTTAAAGAGACGTATAAATTATAAAAGGACTAGACAAGCTAGATGCAGGAAAAATGTTCCCAATGTTGGGGGAGTCCAGAACCAGGGGACACAGTCTAAGAATAAGGAGGAGGCCAATTAAAACTGAGGTGAGAAGAAACTTTTTCACCCAGAGAGTTGTGAATTTGTGGAATTCTCTGCCACAGAAGGCAGTGGAGGCCAAATCACTGGATGAATTTTAGATAGAGCTCTAGGGGCTAGTGGAATCAAGGGATATGGGGAGAAGACAGGCACAGGTTACTGATTGTAGATGATCAGCCATGATCACAATGAACGGCGGTGCTGGCTCGAAGGGCCGAATGGCCTCCTCCTGCACCTATTTTCTATGCTTCTATGTTTCTATCAGCACAGTGCCCCTGCAGGAGTGCTGGAGCATGGCCTCCCCGTGGGTGCAGCAGGCTCCTTGGAAATGGTTGGAGCCATCTCCAATTCTTTCTGAACCTGCCTGGTCAAGTCTCCCGAAGTCAGCAGAGAGTCTCAGTAAATACCAACGTCTGCCAAAAGTACAGCATCTGCAGTTTATTGGCTTTCCTTTCCTGGATTGTGGTTTGTGGTTTTCCCAGGAAATCAATACTGAAGTGCATAAACCATTCTTGGCAGTGTTTGTGAGCGGATTTTACTGCCTGGTTGAATTAACAACCAGAGCTGGGTAATGGTGAATACAAGCAGATGAGATGGAGGCCATTCGGCAAGAGATTGTGCGTCTACTTGATCTATTCCTCTCATGATCTTGTACACCTCTATAAGATCACCCTCACCCCCCTGCGCTCCAAGGAATAGAGTCCCAGCCTGCTCAACCTCTCCATATAGCTCAAACCCTCAGCCATTCGGGCCCTCGAGCCAGCTTCATCCCGATTATCTTTAACCTCGCCACCACCTCCTGCGGATACTGTCATTCACTCAATTTGCAAATCTTATTGCAGAACATGCTCTGCGGCTGAGCTTAAGGACAAATACTCCAAAGAATCCCTGGCCGCTGGGTGCGGAGATTTCTCCTCTGTCCTGATTGTGAAAATTGAACCCCTGATTTTATCAATGCAACATCTGCCCTATCAAAGCCCGTAACAATTTAGTGACTTCCAATGCGTTCTCCTCTCAAATCGAGAGACACAGACCTCATACAACAGACCTGACATCCCGGGGACAGTTCGGCCAACATTTGCTCCGTTCTCTCTATCACAAGCATATCTGCCCTTAGCTAGAGAGGCCACAGCTGTACAAAATATCCCAGGTGTAGACTTACACTTATCCCCCCACCCCCACCTCCACCTTTTCCAGATCTTTGACAGACTGTGAACAGCTGGATCACACATTGATCCTGCACCATTTCACTGTCACGGCCTCCCAACCTGAAAGTAACCATTTATTCCTGCCCTCGGTTCTATGTCCGTTTGCCCATGTTCAATTCTCACTAGTATATTACCTCCTGCAGCACCTGGTTGAATGCCCACTGGTATATCACATCTGTTGGCTGCCCTCTACAACCTCAAGATACATTTTACTAAATGAAAATCCCCTTCATAACTGAATCACATCAGGCATGAATCACACCAGACTTGTGGGTTGCGTTTAAAGGGCAGCTGGTCAGAGTTCAGGGCCGGCGTGTTCCAGTAAGGGGGAGGGATAAGGATGCTAAGGTAAAGGCACTTTCAATGACTGGAGAGATTGGAAATGTGGTCACAAAGTAAATGGAACCATCTGTAAGGTTTGGGAAGATGAAATCGGGCAAGTAGGAGCATTTGGGAATCTGTGCTGGGATCTTTGTTACTTATGATGTGTATATACACAACGTGGTCATAAATGTAGATGGGTTGGTCAGTAAGTTTGCAGATGACACCAAAATTGGTGGAGTTACACATTTATTATATATAGATATAACCGATCTATATCCACGTATACCCTCACTGGGAGGAAGGTTGTCATAGGGTACAAGTGGATATAGAACAGTTATATCCATATACTAGACCAGGTGGACCTGTTGGGCCCAAACCTCTCTTGCATTGGTACAGCACCATCTCCTCCCCAATCCCCCCTCCCCCCTCCTCTCCCCAGTCACGCCTTCCTCTCCCCCTCCCTCTCCCCCTCCCCTCCCCCCTCCCCCTCCCCCCTCCCCCTCCCCTCCCCCCCCTCCCCCTCCCCTCCCCCCCTCCCCCCTCCCCATCCCCCTCAACCCACCTTATCCTCCCTCCTCCCGTTCCCTTCCCCCCTCCCCCTCCCTCGCTAGGAGATAGATTAAAACTTTAAAATGTGAATAGCTTTAAAAATATAAAACCGATTTCAATGAAACTTCTTCCATTGGCACCAAAGGGACGCTTTGTGATTAAGGTGGGCCTAAAATTGTCACGCTATCGTGTACCGTTTTGTCTGCAGTTCAGGAACAAACAAACAAACCAACCAGCAAGAGTTTTAGTATATAGATAGATAATAGATATATAACTGGGAGGAAGGTTGCCAAAGGGCACACGTGGATATAGAACAGTTGCAGTTATGGGCAGAGAAATGGCAGATGGAATTTAATCCAATCAAGTGTGAAGTGTTGCATTTTGGGAGGTAGAACGTAATGGGGCGGTACACTGTTAATGGCAAGACACTTCACAGCATCATGTACAGAGGGGGGGGGGCATCAAAGCCTGAAAATGGCAACACAACTCAACAGAGTGATAAAGAAGGTGTATGATATGCTTGTTTTCATGAGTCAGGGCATTGAGTATAAGAGGAGGAAGCAATGTTGCAGCTTCATAGAACTGTGGTTAGGCGGCATTTGAGGTATTGCGTACAGTTCTGGTTAACCTAAACAGGAAGGATGTGAAGGCTTTGGAGAAGGTGCAGAAGAAGAGATTTACAAAAATGCTGCCTGGATTAGAAGATATTAGTATTAGCAATAAGGAGAGGTTGAACAAACTTGGGTTGTTTTCCCTGGAGCTTTGGAAATTGAGGGGAGACCTGATAGAAGTAAATAAAATTATGAGAGGCAGGCAGGCAGTCAGAGCCTGTTTCCCAGGGTGGAAATGTCAAAGACTAGAGGGCATAACTTTAAGGTGAGAGGGACAATTTTTTAACAGTGTGGAGGGTGCCTGGAACGCACTGCCAGATGAAGGCAGATATCTTTGTGACGTTTAAGAAGCTTTTAGATAAGCACATGAATATATAGGTAATGGGGGAATATGGACCAGGTGTGAGCAGAGGGGATTAGTTTAACTTGGCATTGTGTGGTCATTGTGGGCCAAAGGGCCAGTTACTGTGCTGAACTATTCTATGTTCTATGCTCAGTTCTGATCAAACTCTTACCATATGCTCTGTACTCTATAACCACTTTGTTAATTACAGATTCTTGCATTTTCCCAGTACTATGTGTCCCACAGACTTCTCCTCCCTCTGTGTAACCCCCTGAGATCCTGGAAATGTGTTCTTCAGAGAATGCTGTTGACCGCAGCATTCTCTGAAGAAGGGTCTCGACTCGAAACGTCACCCATTCCTTCTCTCCTGAGATGCTGCCTGACCTGCTGAGTTACTCCAGCATTTTGTGAAATAAATACCTTTGATTTGTACCAGCTATCTGCAGTTATTTTCTTACACATGCTGTTGACCACAGTCGCTGGGGATCACTCGAACTGAAAATTCCAAATTGCCAGATGAAGTTGGCAAGGCATGAGTCTAAAAGAACAACATATTGTAATTTGCCTTTGAAGCAGAACCCATATGTACTCCGTGTAATATTCTCACGACCAGTTTACAGAGAATGGAGCCAAGGCATTATATTCCCCCAACTGCGATAATTGTAGATGGTTGTTGCAAAAGGAGACACAAGAAACTGCAGATTCTGCAATCTTGATCAAAATATAAATTGTTGGAGTCAATGGGTCAGGCAGCATCTGAGTAGGGAATGAACAGGCCATGTTTCAGGTCTGATGAGGGGTTGTGGCCAGAAACATGGTCTGTCCATTTCCCTGCAAAGATGCTGCCTGACCTGCTGAGTTACTCCAGCACTTCGTATTTTTTTTGTCAGGATTCCAGCATCTGCAGTTTCTTGTGTCCGCTCCTGTTTATTGGCCTGCCACCTGCTCTTCCTCCAGTCTCAAGCTGTGCACAGTCAGCTGCTCTGAAAACTGACCTCTTTGACCTGTGGTAAGAATTACACCTATTGTTTAGTTTAGTCTAGTCTAGTCTAGAGATACAGCACGGAAACAGGCCCTTCGGCCCACCAAGTCCGCACTGACCGGCGATCCCCACACACTAACACTATCCGATACACAAGGGACAATTTATAATGTTACCGAAGCTAATTAACCTACAAACCTGTACTTCTTTGGAGTGTGGGAGGAAACCAGAGCAGCCGGAGAAAACCCACACAGGTCACGGGGAGAACGTACAAACTCTATACAGACAACACCCGTGGTCAGTATCGAACCTGGATCTCTGGGGCTGAAAGGCAGCAACTCTACCACTGTGCCACCGTGCCACCCTTGGCAAATACATGCTGGTAGCTTCCTTTCGGGTGTGTGGTCATTTTCTTCGGGGGCCTTTCCAAGCCAAGCTACAAGCTTCCCACAAGCTAGCAGACATGGATTTATTAAATTAGATTTCGGAGATTTGATTTGTGATTTCTAAAATTAGTTGTAATATCTCTCCCATATTTTAGAGCAGAGTAAATATTGAAGTATCATGGAGTATTTGGTGAGAATAATTGCCCACAAATTGGAGCACATGACACTGTATTTCTGTGCTCCATCTGATGGAAAACCAGTCAAATTTATCTACCTTATGGCACAGAAAGAGACTGTTCGGCCCGTCGAGTCCAGGCTAATTCTTGGAACAATCTGCATTAATGTCCGCTGAAACCTATTCTCATTGCAGCCAGTTCCCCCAGACCTCCACAATGGAGGCTACAGTGGCCCTATAACCTGCCGGGCCACACTACTGAACTACTGTCTGCCTCCTTAGTGACCCCTCGGACTAATCTTTGATTGGACTCTACTGGCTTTATCTTGCACTAAACGTCATTCCCTTATCATGTACCGTACACCGTGAATGGCTCGATTGTAATCATGCGTTTCCTTTCCGCTGTCTGGTTAACACGCAAGAAATGCTTTTCACTGTACAATAAACTGAACCGAGTATGTCAGGGTGGTGCAGTGGTCAGAGTTCCTGCCTCACCGCTCCAGCAACCAAGGTTCAATCATCACCTCAGCATCTATTGAGGTTGCACGTTCTCCCAGTGACCGTGCAGCTCACCTCCAGTGCTCTAGTTCCCTCCCAGATCCCAGAGAGCGGTGGGTTAATAAGCTGCTGTAAAATACCACCGGTGTGTGGGTAAACGCAATGAGAATTAGTGGCGGAGATGTTCATTATGTGGGAGAGGAACTGCTCCGAGAACTGGCATGGACCTGATGGGCTGAATGGCCTCTTTCTAAGTCATAATGAAATATCAGAGAGATGAAAGGGTGACCAAAATAAACAATGGGCCAACTCTGAAATGATTGTGCCTGTTTCATGGTTCATAATCCTTAAATTGATGTAAACCATTGATAATGATCACCGCAACCGGTTGAACGCTAGGTTCTGGATGTGACTTTCCCACGACTTTGCTGCACTCTGCATCTGTTTCCCATTAGGTTGGAACTTCCAACCTTCCCCCGAGCCTCTCGAACTGTTAACTAAAGTGTCTGCTCATTGCCGTTTGTTTACTGGAACTGTTGCAACATGTTTGGTTTATAAATTGTGCACACTTCGTCACGAGGGTTCATTTATCTGATAGCTCCTGCCCTCCCCTCTTGCTTAAAAAATAACATCGCACATCAAACCTTCTGATCTCCGTGATTATTGAAGAAAGAAAGTGCAAAGGAGGCTTTACTGAAGGGGCATTTGGGTGGGTTGGGCATCGAACCCAAGCAGCAAAATGACTGCTCCATGGTGGAGATGTAACGGGAGATGGGATCTGAGGTGTTTGGGCTGGGGAGGCAGCTGGAAGATAAAGATGGAACTGCAAAGATGATTATAAAGTCACTCGTTGGGATGGTGAGTCAAGTACAGGCACTGAGTATTGCGGTGATGGAGTTGATCGGGATGTGTGCCAGCTGAGATTTCCATTCAAAACACAAACTTCTGGCAACACTCAGTGCGCCAGGCAGCATCTGTGGAGAGAGAAACAGAGTTAACGTTTCGGGTTAAAAAGGTCTCATCGGAACTGGGGAAAGAGAGAAAATGAGTCCGTTTTAAGTTGCAGAGAGATTGTGGGAGACAGGTAATGGGGATGAGGCCTGGGATGCCCCTGCGATCGGATAGCTCCGTGCTGACAGATCAATGACCAAAGTTTGACAGAGAAAAACAAGCAAAGGCTCATGTTTGGGTTGTGGAAACCAGGACAAAACTAAGCCAGAATGCAGGAAATGGCCATCAGGTCAGGCACAGGCAAGAGAAGGACAGAGCCAGTATTACTCATGGATAAACATCTGCAGACTTGGCAGTGAGACGCTAAGTCCTGGTGTAGCATGCCCAGAGGGAAGGTTTTTAATGTTGCTCTAGCTTGTGCAGGGCTTTGCTGTATCTGTGTGGGAGGCCACTAACAGACAGTGGGATGGAGAATTAAACTGGCAAATGACAGGGAGCAATCAGCCAACCTGCTTCTGGACATTCCAATGTAGAGGAGATCACATAGTGAGCGTTATCACCACACAACCATCCGTTTAAACCAGCATCTGCGGTTCCCCTACACATTATGTCTGCTCCATTGTGAAATCTCCTCAAGGTATGCCTACTTTAAGGTCATAAGGAATAGGAGTAGAATTAGGCTATTCGGCCATTCAATCATGGCTGATCTATCTCTCCCTCCTAACCCCATTCTCCTGCCTTCTTGCAGTTCTTGCAGAACTTTGAAGTTCTCCTCCTCTCTCTGACAAGTGCTCTGCAACACTCCTTCTTGCTGAAGTAACGCCTGTATCTCTCGTTTCCCTCTCCCCTAACTCTGAGTTTGACGAAGGGTCTCGAGCCAAAACGTCACCGATTCCTTTTCTCCAAGGATGCTGCGTGACCCGCTGAGTTACTCCAGCCTGTTGTGTCTGAACAATGTATCACAAGGGCTTCCCAGGCCTCACCCCCATCGCAGGTTACCCCATCCACTCCTCCCTCCCACAATCCCTCTGCAACTTAAAACTGACTTATTTTCTCTCTTTCCCCAGTTCTGGTGAGAGACCTTGGACCTGAAATGTTGAATCTATTTCTCTTTCCACAGCTGCTGCCTGCCCTGCTGAATGTTTTGAATGAAACTCTGCCAGTCCACTTCCTGACCTGACCTGACCTGCCACCTCTGTGCTCAGTGCCCTCTGCCAGCCCACATCCTGATCTGACCCGCCACCTCTGTGCTCAGTGCCCTCCCTTCCCATGAAAGGTTCCCTGCTGCGTGGCTCTCTGACTCTAATTTATAATCATTTTAAAATTGAATGCAGAGCCCCAGATGGACAGTGCAGGTTAATCCCAGCATCTCTCGGCCCCTTAGATTTAAGATTTCAGAATCCACGGATTTTCAATTTGCGATCAAAGGTTTCATTCAGTTGGACCAAGGAATGCCAAATCAAACGCAAGGCACAAGTTGCAGATGCCCCGAGGCTGCACGAGGCTCTGGCCCTGCCGGGAGAGGGAGGGCAGTGTGCAGCTTTGTGCCACGAGCAGCTGTCCCTGGGCGATACATCAATGCAGCCACCTCACCGCTCCGGCTACCCGGCCTCAATCCTGACTTCAGATGCTGTCTTTTTTTTTTAAAATAAAAAAATGTAAACAAAAATATTTATTCAAATATTAAAATAATATATACAATGCAATAAAACCAAAACAGAACCCACCACCAGAATACCATACAAACAAATATACCAATTAGAAACTATTATATAATTATATTACAATCCCCATCCAGGATACATCCAATCCCCCGCGGTGCCCAGCAGTCCCGGAAACCCTCCAGGGTGCCCGTGGACAGCGCGTAGTTCCCTCTCCAACACCACCCGGGCGCGGATGGAACCCCAGAAAAGGGGTAGGCAGCCGGCTCGGGCAGAGCCCTCTTCCGCCTGGCGCCGTGAGTCGCGGATGGCCAGCTTGGCCATCAGATGATGCTGTCTGTGTGGAGTTTGCACACTCTCCTGTGAATGCCCACGTTGCCTCCAGCTGCTCCAGTTTCCAGGGGTGTGCTGGTAGGTTGATTGGCTACTGTTAATTCACCCTCATGTGGGCAAATGGTAAAGGAATCAAATGGAGAATAGATGGGCATGTAAGAGGGTTGACCTTCACAAGGGATAGGAGCAGAATTAAGCCATTTAGCCCATTAAGTCTGCTATTCAATCATGGCTGATCTATCTTTCCCTCCTAACCCCATTCTCCTGCCTTCTCCCCATAACCCCTGACACCCGTACCAATCAAGAATCTATCTATCTCCGCCTAAAAAATATCCATTGACTTGGCCTCCACAGCCTTCTTTGGCAATGAATTCCACAGATTCACCACCCTCTGACAAATGAAATGCCTCATCATCTGCTTCCTAAAGGAATGTCCTTCAATTCTGCGGCTACGATCTCTAGTCCTAGACTCTCCCACTAGTGGAAACATCCTCGCCACATCCACTGTCTGAAGAAGGGTCTCGACCCGAAACGTCACCCATTCCTTCTCTCCCGAGATGCTGCCTGACCTGCTGAGTTACTCCAGCATTTTGTGAATAAATCAATTTGTACCAGCATCTGCAGTTATTTTCTTATTCCACTCTAACCAGGCCACGCCTTTCACTATTTTGGGAAGTTTCAATGAGGTCCCCCGTCATCCTTCCAAACTCCAGTGAGTAGAGGTGGGGAGAAGAGGTCACAGGGGTGTAAGGGAAAAAGGAGGGGAGGGTGGAGGGGGGGGCAGGGACTGTTGGGAGGGCTCCGGTGTGTGCCAGCATGAACCGATGGTTGAATGGCCTCCATCCGTGACTGTCAGTTGTGAAGCTTGGTGGCCAGGCGTGGAACTCAGCAGAAAGTCACTCGATCACAGGGATAAAGCACCAGCTCCTCACGGACACGTCCAGTGCTGGTGCGATGGGGCCAGGGTGGAGATGCTCGACGCCCGCTCTGTGATGATGTGCCGGGACATGACAGACCAGCGCCCTGCTGGGAGTCTGATTTACCACGGCCGCGTTTCGGAAAGAAACAGGTGGGGAGACCATTGTCCTGGACTCATTAGTTGTACGGGTGTCATCTTTCCTATAACATTGTGCACTCCTAGATCCTCTACTCTACAACACTCCACAGAGCCCTGCCATTCACTGTGAAGGTCCTGTCCTGGTTTGACTTCTCAAAATCCAACCCCTCGCACTTATCTGCATCTACCAGCTGCGCCACTCCATGTATTTACATGTACGGTATGGTATTTATTGCCTAGATGTACATGTGACAATTATAAACCTATGCCAATTACAAAAAAATAATTTGTGTAATAAATGTCGAAGTTTGCAGACGGATTAGTGATCTTACCACTGAGGCATTTTGTGAATACTGAAGAATGTGTTGCGGTCCAATGAAAAGACAAAACAAAGCTCTCTTACAGGTTAAGACACAAAATGCTGGAGTAACTCTGCAGGACAGGTACGGGCAGGACCCATAGGAGCATTAATGTACAGAGGGATCTTGGGGTACAAGCCCATTGCTCCCTGAAAGTGGCAACACAAGTAGATAGATAGGGCGGCACGGTAGCGCAGCGGTAGAGTTGCTGCTTTACAGCGAATGCAGCGCCGGAGACTCAGGTTCGATCCTGACTACAGGTGCTGCACTGTAAGGAGTTTGTACGTTCTCCCCGTGACCTGCGTGGGTTTTCTCCGAGATCTTCGGTTTCCTCCCACACTCCAAAGACGTACAGGTATGTAGGTTAATTGGCTGGGTAAATGTAAATATTGTCCCTAGTGGGTGTAGGATAGTGTTAATGTACGGGGATCGCTGGGCGGCACGGACTTGGTGGGCCGAAAAGGCCTGTTTCCGGCTGTATATATATGATATGATATGATATGATATGATATGATATGATATGATATGATGACAGGCAGCATCTCTGGAGAACATGGATGGGTCAGGATAGACACAAAATGCTGGAGTAACTCAGCAGGACAGGCAGCATCTCTGGAGAGAAGGAATGGGTGGCGTTTCGGGTCGAGACCCTTCTTCAGTCTGAAGCAGGTCTGAAGGAGGGTCTTGACCCGAAACGCCACCTATTCCTTCTCCCCAGCGATGCTGCCTGACCCGCTGAGTTACTCCAGAATTTTGTGTCAATCTTCGATTTAATCCAGCATCTGCACTTCTTTGGTACACATGGATAGGTCAGGACCTTTGTTCAGCCTGCAGATTATCAGCACTCTCCTGTGTTTCTCTTTCAAGATGACAGAATGAGCTGAGAGGGTGGAAGTAGAAAAGGGGATCTCCAAATCCAAGGGCTTTAAACTTCATCTTCAGTGGTGATTCAGTCAACAATTAACGAAGGTTGAGTGGGCAGCAGAAATTCCATTCCACATGGCTGATAATCCTGAGTAATATCCTGCTGGTGATCTGGATAGTGCCTGTGAAGGGTTTTTCAGAATACTGGGAAAACAGACTGGAGTGTTGATGTTTAGCACATGGAATGTGTTCCCAGCCACAAGGGCCAGTGGGATCAGTGCGATGAGAAGTTTGAAGAAGGTCATAAGGAATAGGAGTAGAATTAGGCCATTCGGCCCATCAAGTCTACTCCGCCATTCAATCATGGCTGATCTATCTCTCGCTTGTAACCCCATTCTCCTGCCTTCTCCCCATAACCTCTGACACCTGTACTAATCAAGAATCACCCAAATCACCTCCTCCCCTGGTACTTTCCCCTGCTACCACAGGAGATGCAACACCTATCCCTATACCTGCCCCCTTGACTCCATCCAAGGACCCCAACAGTTCTTTCAGGCAAGACAGAGGTTCATGTGCACCTCCTCCAACCTCATTTACTGTATCCCCTGTTCCAGGTGTGGACACCTGTATATCGGCGAGACCAAGTGCCGGCTCGGCAATCACTGAAGACCATCACTCAGTCCACCTAGGCCTAAGTGATCTCCCGGCTGCTAATCACTTTAACCCCTCCCATGCCCACACTGATCTTTCTGTTCTGGACCTTCTCCACTGTCAGAGTGTTGCCAGATGCAAATTGGAGGAACAGCACCTCATATTTCATTTGGGCAACTTACAATCCAGCGGTATGAATATTGACTTCTCTAACTTCAAGTAACCCTTGCTTTCCCTCTCTCTCCATCCCTCCCCCATCCTTGTTCTCTGATAAGTTTCACTGTCCTCCTGATAAAATTGTTGCCTCATTATCACCTTCCCCTCCGCTAACAATGTACCATTCTACATTTTCTTTGCTCATCTGCCGTTTTCACACCCTACCTTCCATATCTCGATGTTTCCCTCTCCCCTGACTCTCAGTCTGAAGAAGGGTCTCAACCTGAAAAGTCACCCATTCCTTCCCTCCAGAGATGCTGCCTGTCCCGCAGAGTTACTCCAGCGTTTTGTGTCCATCTTCGGTGTGAACTAGCATCTGCAATTCCTTCCTACACATACTTCCCAAATCCCCAAGCTCTACTGCTTAGGACAGTCACATTGGAACACACCACCTACAGGTTCCAACCCGCAAGTTGCATCCCATCCTGACTTGCAAACCTACACCCTGTCCTTCATCGTCACTGGGTCCAAGTCCAGGAATTCCCATCTCAGCCACACCATGGGATCTCCTTCACCAGAATGTCAGCGGAGGTGAAGCAGATAGACAAATGCTACCTTCTCAAGGGCAATGAATGCTGGGCCAGAAGGAATGAACGAACAAAACAGAAAAATGAGAGTGGTTGCCCAGCATTGTTACGGCCCCAACAATGCTCTATAACCCAGCTTTGAACAACAGTGGGTCTGGCTGGCAGGTTTCTGGCTGACCTGGACCCAGGTTGAACAGATTCTGACTTGCAAAAGAGAAACCTAGGTCTCCAGCTGCAGGAGGGAATAGGATTTGATTCTATACAAACACAGTCTGAATGCACAAACTCAAAAACATGATGCCTCTGGCAATCTGTACATTAAGTATTAAACAGGATTCGGTCTCAGCATGCCATCCACACGTTAGAAATGTTTATATGTTGAGCGCATTTCACTTACAAAAGGCCCCATTGTTTTCACAACGGATAAAACTTGTGGGTGCAGTGCGCTGCCAGAGGGCTTCTCAGCTGCCTTAACCCCTTCCTTGCTATCTGTTAACACCATCATCCCTCCAAACGTTACCAAACTCAAGGAACCCAGTCTGAAGAAGGGTCTTGATCCAAAACATCACCTCTTCCTTCTCTCAAGAGATGCTGTCTGACCCGCTGAGTTACTCCAGCTTTTTGTGTCTATCTTCAGGGAACTGGATCTCCGCTTATCTCTGTGCAACTGAATCCCTGACTTCCTCTATCAATAGGAATTGGCAGCAACACTTCCTCCATTGATAACTATCAACACATGAGCATCTCAAGGCTGTGTGCTCAGTTGTCAGGGCTGCACAGCTGCCTTAACCCCTTCCGAGCTATCTGTTAATACCATCATCCCTCCAAACTTCTTATAAAACTCTGGGAACTGGATCTCTGCTTATCTCGGTGCAACTGAATCCTCAACTTCCTCAATCAATAAGAATTGGCAACAACACTTCCTTTAAGACATGAGCACCTCAAAGCTATGTGCTCGGTCCCCTGTCTACCCACTGAATGCCCACCACTGTGCAGCCAGACACAGTTTCAGCGCCATCTTTAAATTCACCGCTGATAGATACCACCATTAGTGGACAAAAAAGGGCTGATGATGTTAGATTTTAGGAGATCAAAAATCTTATTGAATGGTGCCAGAACAACAGCCTTGCTCAACAACAGGTATCACAAAATGCCGGAGTAACTCAGTGGGTCAGGCAGCATCTCTGAAGAGAAGGAATGGGTGACGTTTCGGGTCGAGACCCTTCTTCAGACTGATGTCGAGGGGGGGGGGGGGGGGGGGGACAAAGAAAGGATATAGGTGGAGTCAGGAAGACAGTGGGAGAACTGGGAAGGGGGAGGGGAAGAGAGGAACAGTGGAACTATCTAAAGTTAGAGAAGTCAATGTTCATACCGCTGGGCTGTAACTGCCCAAGCAAAATATGTGGTGTTGTTCCTCCAATTTGTGGTGGGCCTCACTATGACACTGGAGGAAGCCCATGACAGAAAGGTCAGACTGGGAGGGGAAGTTGGAGTGCTCCCCCTCCCACTTCAACTCTCCCTCCCAGTTTGGCAGGTAGGGTTAGGAATGGCTATTGAAGTTTAATGCAGATGTGCGAGGTGTTGCATTTTGAGACGTCAAACCAGGGCAGGACCTTCACAGTGAATGGCAGGGCTCTGCAGAGTATTGTAGAGGAGAGGGATCTAGGAGTTCACACTGTTATAAGAAAGATGTTGTTAAGCTGGAAAGGATAGAGAGAAGATGTACAAGTATGTTGCCAGGACTCGAGAGCCTGAGCTATAGGTGTGATTGAGCAGGTTAGGAGTTTATTCCTTGGCGCACGGGAGAATAATAGAGGTGTATAAGATCAAGAGGGGACAAATAGAGTAGATGAACAGAGTTACCCAGAGTAGGGGAATCAAGAACTAGAGGACATAGGTGTAAGGTTATGCAAGATTATGGAAGCAAAAGAATTGAGGCATAGGAATTGTGATATCTTCACATACGAATTACCAAAGACAAGGTATTGGAGATTAAGGTGGATAGATCCCCAGAGCCTGACCATCAGACCTTGTGCGGCCCCATAGCAGAAGCATCCACGTCGCGGGGCTGGAAACTGGTAGTGTCCTGAGCTAATTCTGCTACCACCATCATCTATTGCAACAAGTGATGGCTCCTACTGATTGTCGCCGGAAGCTTGCGTCCTTTTCAGGACGGACGATGACAGCGATGTCACCATTTGAAACATGGATGATGGACACGAAAGGAGAAGACCCTATGCGAAGCTAGGGAGGAAGTTGCAGAGGCCCTTGTAGAGATATTTGCATCATTTTTAGTGAAGTTTCAGAAGACTGGAGGGTTGCTAATGTTGTACCATTATTAAGAGACAGCTAGGACAACCCAGCGATCTATCAGCCGGTGAGCCCAATGTCAGGAGTGGGAAAGTTGTTGCAGTGGATTCTTAAAAACAGGATCTACTATAATTACTGCTGCCTCAGGAAAGCAGCCAATATAATCAGGAACTATTTTCACCCTGGCCATTCCCTCTTCTCCTCTCCCATCGGGTAGAAGATACAAAAGCTTGAAAGCACGTACCACAAGTTTCAGTAACATCTTCTCCCCTGCTGTTATCCCAGCTGAATGGTATCCCATTAACTAAGGATCTGGTCCCGATCTCCCAACCTACCTCATCGTGTATCTTGCATTTTTTGCTCTGTAACACTATATTGCTATGACACTGTATTCTTCATTTTAGTATTATTCTCTTTGCACGACCTGTTGTACTTATTTATGATTTGATTATGCTCATGTATAGTATGATGTGACTGGATAACACACATACAAAGCTTTTCACTGTATCTCAGTACATCTGACAATAAACCAATATCACCTCCTCCACTTTAGTTCCTGAGGGACCCTATTCTCCCACTCAAGTTACCCTATTTCCATTGATATATGTACAAAATCTCTTTGAATTTGCCTTATCTAATAGAACCTTGGTTATTGGTTCCAAAATGCTCACCACTGTCAGCTCAGTCACTTGCCAGGCCCAATGCCCTAGCTTTACCTGTTCTTGACAAATTCCACACCATCTCAGCACTTGGCACTATGGCAGTCCCAGTCTAGTTTTGTTTTTAGTTTAGAGATACAGCCCAGAAACAGGCCCTTCGGCCCAGCGATTCCCTACCGACCAGCGATCCCTGCACATTAACAAAATCTGCACACACCAAGGACAATTTACATTTATACCAAGCAAATTAACCTACAAACCTGTATGTCTTTTGAGTGTGTGAGCAAACCGAAGATCTTGGAGAAAACCTACACAGGTCACAGAAGAGCACCTGTAGTCAGGATCGAACCCTTGACCCGGGGATCTGGCGCTGTAAGGCAGCAATTCTACCGCTGCACCACCTCTATATCACAAAGGTTAAAATTCCCCACGATGCCAACTTTAAGTCTTACAGCTGCATGAACTCTCCCAGCATATTTGTTTCTCCAATTCACATTGACTACTTGGGGACCTTATTGTACAATCCCAATGATCATCTACTTTTCATTGCGAGCTCAACCTACACAGCTGAAGGCAAAGGTGCTGAGGGGGTTCATAAGGGGAGCAACATCAGTGAGCGGCAGCACCCTGAGAGGAGATAGGAGAATAAAATCTACAGCAAGTAAAGGGATTTTACACCAGTAACTATTTCAGCGTGGAAAGGGTTCACAGAAAGCTGCAAAATACCAAGAAACCACACAAATTCTCTTAAAAAATCTTGGCAAGGCACTTTGGCTTGCATCAGGCCAGAGAATTTGACTCCTTGAGCCTTTGGCTGAATCATTCCCCCAGCCCAATGTTTTTCACTATTATAGTTTTTCTTTTTGGAACTTTTGTTTCTCACAGCTTTCCCTGAAATCCACATTCAACTCTTCCATGGAAGTCAGTTTGTGTCCTTGAAGGAGAATCACCAATAGGTGGAAATAGTTTTGGCCATTTATCCTTTTCTGAATGAAAACCCCCAAATCTCCTGGATCAGTAAGGGAACAGTCTTTGCTGATCAAAGCAAAGATCACCAAATAACCCGTTTACTTTGGTGATCTAGAGGAGTCTTTAACATCCCCTTGACAGAGCAAATGGGGTTAGAAACTACAGCTCCACTGCCTTGTGAACAGACAACTAGAATAGCTTGTAGGTAGACACAAAATGCTGGAGTAACTCAGCAGGTGAGGCAGCATCTCTGGAGAGAGGGAATGGGTGACGTTTTGCGTCGAGACCCTTCTTCGGGCTGAATAGTTTGTATGTTTGAATGCTGGAGGAACTACAACGCTATGGCTTCTTCTCGCAATGGGCGTTACGTCTAACATAGTAGTGTCCGAAGACACTAAATGCTGAAGTAACTCGCGGGACAGGCAGCATCTCTGGATAGAAGGAATGAGTGGCATTTTGGGTTGAAACCCTTCTTCAGACTGAGAGACAGGGGAGAAGGATACACAGAGATATGGACGGGTAAGGTGTGAAAACGAGATATCAAAGGGGACGAGGTTCAAGAAAATTGTAAAATAGATCATAGTTAGCATGGGAAAAATGACAACGAAGCATACAAAGATAAAATTTCCATCAGGACAGTCAGACTGGTCGGAGAACTAAGATGGGGGAGGGATGGAAAGAGAGAGAAAGCAAGTGTTACTTGAAGTTAGAGAAATCCATACTCGTACTGCTGGGTTGTAAGCTGCCTAAGCGAGTTCAGCAACATTCTCTCTCGCTGCTCCCGCCCTGTGATTCCTTCCTATACAGTCCAAAAACACTGATGGATGAGCATCCAATACATCAGCACACAGGTTGGGCCACTTACCATGACAGTGTCTTTCAACAAAGTTACCCTAATCACGATAAGTGCAGGCCAGCGAGGGGAAGGGAGGTGGAAAGGAGATGGGGAAATCTAATTTCCCCCATCCTCTACAGTGCCATTGATAGATCCTGGGAACCCCACACAAAGAGCTAAACATTCATCACACCCTCGCAAACTGTCAGGGCAGCATCTCCCTTCCCAACTGAACAGACTCTCCACAGAGCAGAGGTATTGCTATCACACAGCTAACTGGCCAATCCCACTTCCAGAGGCAATCCTTTCTCTAAGCCAACAAAGAAATGTTCCTGACAAGGATGAACAGGGAAAGTTGAAAGAGTACATAATGGTTGGCATGGATCTGATGGGCTGAAAGGCCTTGCTATATCTCCAAAACTAAAAGACATTTTGCTTCCATGATCTTCTCAATAAGTACAGATGAGAAGGACTCGTTTAACACCTGGCACTTCTATGGCTCAACACAGACGACCATGTTGATCCTAAAGGGGTCCATTCACTCCCTGGTTACCCTTTTGCTATTAATAGATAGAATTTAAGGACTTCTCTTTATCTTTTCCAAAACTATCTCATAACCTCTTTTTTTCCCTCCCGATTGTCAAGGGATTGGCAAAAACCCAAGATAGATAAAAAATGCTGGAGTAACTCAACTGGTCAGGCAGCATCTCGGGAATAAGTGATGTTTTGGGTCGAGACCCTTCTTCATACTAAAACCCAGCATGTATATGCTTGGTTTGTTTTCTGACTAGAGCCTCAATATCCCTAGTCAACCAGGGTTCCCTGAACCTGCTGGTCTTGCCCTTCACGCTAGCAGGGACATGCTATTCTCAAACCCTCCCATTCTCACTTGCAAAATGGCTTCCACAGAGCAGAGACAGACTTGAATAAATGTCTCAACCAAAAGACACTACCTCTGGCAGTGCAGTCCCCAGTGCTACAACAGAGCACCAGTAAGACACGAAATGCTGGAGTAACTCAACGGGACAGACGGCATCTCGGGAGAGAAGGAATGGGTGACTTTTCGGGTCGAGACCCTTCTTCAGACTAGCTTAGGCATGCCCACATCCTTGGTGGGTTTGAACTACTAAACATCTAATAAGCTAGCGTATACACACACCAAGCAAAAGAGAAGATGGTGACTAGAATGCTACTAGGAATGAAAAACTTCAGTTCTGCAATCAATATGAAAGGCTTTGGCTGAAAGAAAATTGAACAGATTAAGTGAGAGCTTTTAATGGCGCTGATGGGTTCAGCTGGGGGAGGTGCGTGTCATGGGCCGGCCATAGATTTCAAAAACAACAAATGCCTGACAGGATTCATATGTTAATAGCGAAAGGTCAAGTAAACAAACATTTTCACAGCCTGAAATTGGGTCAAATTGAAAGGCTCTTGTGCAGAGCCAGCACTGGCATGCTCCAGTGTGTTTAGACACATTGATACTGAGACCCCATGGTCTGTGCTGACCAAGAGCAAAGAAAGCAACATTTGATGGAATATGACAAACACACTGACATTCAGCTGGGTTGCATCTGAAGACAGCACAAGTCTGAAACTGCTTTCAAGAATGAACCACTGTGATGATTGGGACATTTAACTGAAATCCAATTATCTCTGTTTATTGCTTTATCACTGTACCAAAAAAGAGGTGCTCCTAAGAGGAGAGTTAAGAGAGACTGGAGGAACTCAGCAAGTCAGGCTACATCTGTGGAAGCAATGGACAGACATTTCAGGTCAGGACCTTTATTCACTTTGTATTTTGCTCAGGATATCAGCATCTGCAGTTTCTTGTGTCACCAGAAGAGAGTTAGTTGTTAAAAACCTCTGAGGAAGGGTCTCAATCCAAAATATCACTCATTCCTTCTATTCAGTGATGCTGCCTGTCCGCTGAGTTACTCCCGCATTTTGTGTCCAGCTTAGTCTTTGAAGTCCTTTCAGCAGCATGGACATCCTGACCCCCAAATCTCCTCTCGTCAAGGGACCAGAGCACCGAGGACTCTGGGACACTAATATTTAAGCTGAGGAAAGGAACACTTGGGTTAACCCACGTAGTCTTTATAACAGACCGCAGCATTTGGTGCAGTGTATCTGTGGTCAGTCATAGCCTGTGTTGTTCTACATTAACCAGTGATTGTAAACAACTTTCAGTTTGTCACAATATTAAAACTTTATTTAAAGCCACAATTTGAGGGGGGGAGGGGGGGGGGAAATCACCTAGTTGACATAACAAATTCCTATTCACAACTAGAAGTGACTTATTAGATGACCAAATACAACACTGGTCCTGCTTACACGTCCGTGGTCTTCGTAGTCTTGGCTCTATATAGTGCAGAAATCCAGCATATTTAAGGAAATACTCCACTGAAACATGGAAGCAGAATATAAATTACTACAAAAATAACAGCATTTTCCCCACTGGAAAAAAACTGGTAATTTATGCAAAACTATTTCAATGGATTAAAAAAATGAATGAGCAACTACAGGTGGTTGGCTTGTGATTATCAGCAGTCGTCAGTTGAGTTTCTTCCTGCAGTGGTTAGGTACAGGTGATGGCCCTGCACTGCTACAACAATGTGGCACCCTTCCTTCCCATGCTGTTTAGTTGGGCAACAAGAGGCACTGGACAGTGGACAAGCAAGCCTGACTGGGGTGCAGATTATTGGGTGGACATCCTGTGCCCAATGACAGGTCAGCCACCTCCAGTTCAGTCTCCAGTACTGCTCTGAACATGTTTTTTATTTCTCTCGATCTGATCAACTGCATTTTAACCAGAGGTTGCTTCTGCTGTTCACACACGTCTACTTTCACTAGCTCTGATGGAGGTCATTGGATGATCAGACACGAGGCTAATCCTTTTTAGAGGCCCTCAGTTCAAGGGTACGTTAGCAATAGAAAACCGTGAATTTACAAAAGTCAGGCATGATCAAGGAGCCACACAGATTGCAATGATTTGCTGAAATGCAGTGGAACTCATCAGAATCTCCCGTTTGCACTCAGAGCCACACTACCGCCCCCTGCTGGGCCTCTGGAAAGTGGCGGGAATATCAGCCAGCGAGGCTTTGGTGATTTTGCCTCTACCACTGCGGCCTTAAAACCCGATCTTAACTCATAGCTCAAAATTTAGGGGAAATGAAGATATTCCTTGGTCACAAGGACGAGATTTTTACTGAACTTCTGACTCTATGCAAGGTAGTTGCCCTCCAGGTAGTGGCTCACCTGCACCAAGCTGTTGCTCAGACATCAGATACCATCAGGTTACTCACTTTAACCAGTGTTCCTGCCAGCAGTTCAACTTCCAGATAGGTCCCAGAGAGGAGGGGACAAGGGAAGACACACAGAGGATCAAAACCAGTCAAGGAGATGAGAACCAAAACCAGACTATTTAGGTTGTTTAATGAACAGCAATAGTAATGGCTGAAGGTGAGCTCACTCCACATAAGGAGGCAGTTTAGCCAGACACTGTGCTCATCAACACTTGCTACATATCCAAATGTCTTTCAATGGATGTGCAATAGGGATGGAATGGAATAGACAGCAAGGCAAGGCAGGCTGGACTGGGAAAGTTACATCGGGGAGCTGACTTTGTGCATATTCAGTTCCATCACAGATGATCAATGCCTGAGGGAGTAGAGAACGTGTGGTAGCCAGCAAGTCATGTGCCAGCAATGCCCCCTGGTAAGGGCACTCCTTGATTCCTGTTCACCTCTTAGCCCGGCACTCCCGATGCCAGACATACTGAATACCTCCCACATTTTGATTTACAACTATGCACGTGGTCATTGATTCCTAGTCAACAGAGCAGCAAATAGTTCATCTCCAGTTGGATCTTGTTTCATGTGCTTGCAACCAGGGCCCTTGCACCTTGAGCAAGGTGAACTTGTGGAATATTTTTTCTTTCTTTGACCCCTACCCAAATCCCATGTCTCAGCATTCACTCAGTCATACTAACCCCCCCCTCCCCCCCCCCCAACTCTAAAATATCAGACCAGTTGGACACTAAGTGTATCCTTAGTTGGCCTTTTAAATGTTCAGAAAATCAAAACCACTTAAAATAATTGGTGGTTGAAAAGTAACAGACCGAGTAGTAATTAACAATGTTCAGTTGTTGAATTCTGGCTGCATATTATTGGAGTAAAGTGAAAGTTCAATGGGATGCCTTTACCCAGGACTGTATTAATCACTTTGCTACTCACTATTTATGATGCTCTAACGATGACTAATCCAACACTTGCCCAAAAACAGGATAGCTCACCGAGTGAAACCTCGACGGGTGAAAGTACTGCTGGGATATTGAAGTCCCTCCTCATTAGATTGGATCAATTGGGAACAGTCACAAAACTGGACGTTTTCAATCATACCGTTTCAGCAGCAGATTTTAAATGCTTTAACCAGAGCTGAAAACCCCTAAACACCAATTACCATACAAAGACCCAGTAGGATTTTAATGCAGAAGGTCTGCCAGTGCCTTGCATACTTCAAACTCTTGACCAAGACTGAGGGGGTTTCCGCAGTTCAAGGAGTGAAGTGCCAAGGGAAATCGAATTACAGTGACTGGTTCTTGAGTTATTTATCTAGCCTAGTGGAGAATAGGGCTCAGTGGGTCCACAGATCAATTCAAGTAGCTCGGTAGAAAATCCAATTCACTTTGCACAGCAGCAAGTTAAAGTAAATTATTTTTAAAAAGACACGTTAAGACTACAAAGCATCTCTTCCATTTATAACCATCTATGAAGGGAATTTTCAAAGTGTTACTAACACTATTTATAACAAGTTGGCTCTCCTTGCAAAAATAAAACCTAGGTACCAGAATTCATGAGATGCATGTCTGGGAATGGAACAATTCACAGATCACGGTGCAGAGGAAACTTCATAGTGATTTTAAAAAATCTTTTAAAAATTCTCTAAAAAAAGTACTAATTTTGTTTTGACCCAGAGGGAACCAGTGGGCAAATCATTTCTTCAGCACTGTTATTCAGCTTGCAGAGGCAAGTGATTTCTCTAAAGTTCATTGACATTTATAAACCAACCCCCCCCCCCCTCCCCACCCACCAATTTAAGGAAGAACTGCCAAGCCAGAGATCAACATGGCCTCTCATTGCAATAGCACTGGGCAAGATGGGCACCTCTCCAGGAAAAAGGCAGATTGCCTAGTCTGTATCTTCAGGAATGTAAGGGCAGTTCACAAATATAATACATATTTCATAACCTCCCTCCCTCCTTAGGCAGGCGTAAGAGTTCATGGTGAGGTTCCAGAACGTTCCGCAGACCTTCAGAGGAAGTAGTCGGCAATTGTCTTTTTGGCCGACACGCCTCGTGATTCTTGAGGAGCAGCTTCAAAAATGGTGAACTCTTTCTCCAAATGCTCATCCAATTCAAGTATTGCGGCAACATTTCCACACCTGAAGGAACAGGGATACAGTCAGATAAGATAGAAATAGATGGGAATGTATAATCAGACCCCAACAAATTGAATACCAACAAATGTTTAACATTTCAGTTATCGAATCAGCAAAATGTAGTTTAACACACAACGGTCATAAAATGCACATTTCCCGACCCATCAAATTTAAAATAAGTTTATGAATATGTCTACTAATTTCGCTGAACAATGTCCTTTCACCTCTGGGAATTGGCGGTTCTGTGACTTTCTCCTTGTGACTCTGCGGGTTTCTTCACCCATCTTAAAGACATGTTGCGTGGTTAATTGGTTATTGTAACATACACTACAGGTCAATTTAATGGCGAGAATCAAGGGGGAATTTTAAGAGTGAGCGAGTAGAATTAGATAATGAGACTGATGGGATTGTTCCGAGTGGTCACCCGTGTGGCCATGATATCAGATCCACGTCAAGTCCTCACAATGAAATCCCGTTAAGTCCTCCAATTCTCTTGCTACCCACTCAGGGCAATTAAGAGTGGCTAAATAAATGAGCAAGCACTTGAGGGAAACTTACAGCAGTCAGAAGGAGCACATGCAAACTCCACACAGCCAACAGTAGAGTCATGGTCAAACCTGGGTCCCTAGAACCAAGGCAGCAGCGTCTTGTTTACTTTAAACTGTGTTCTGACAAAGGAACAGATTGGCTCCAGCCACAGGCTCCATTCTCAGTAAACTTTTACCTGTAGCAGTAGTTGGGTGCTGACCACACGGTTAGAACAGTTTCATTGAAATGCCACTTGTAACCCTCCATCACCAGCTGGTGGGCACGGCAGATCAGATCTATGCTATTCGCAGCACTGAAATGAGCAACAACGTCGCTGCCAAATAGATAGCCAGCTCCACGGGGGCTTATGCCCCAGCCAGTCGTGTCTGGAAAACAAAATGACAGCTTTCAACAGGGTTCTACACCAAAGACCAAGTCCAGTGACCATCACCATTTCAGCCATGAGCCAATTGTTGGATGTCGCTGGGTGTGGAGGAAGTTCGTGCGAGGAATAAGCCACACAGTAGAAGAGATGCTATGAGAAAACTAAGTGGTACTTAGATGCTGGAAAACTATATCCAAGGAGAAAGCAGAAAATTAGCAGTGGAAAACTATAAGGGATTTAGTGCATTCACTAAATGAGAGAGGAATCCAGATGTCAGTTCTTCCTCCGTAGACAGCAGAAACATTACAGTGCAATCAACATAAGGAATACATTTCCATAACGTGGCAAGGAGGGAGAATATGCAACATCTCTGTGCAGACTACAAATACTATACTATGTAACAGCATTTAAACGAAACTTGGACAGCTACATGGATAGGAAAAAGTTTAGAGGGTTATGGGCCATACGCAAGCAAATGGAAGTAGATTAGAAGGGGCAACTTGGTCAGCATGGATGAGTTGGAAGAAGGGCCTGTTTCCATGCAAATAAGGATAAAGAGCCTTCAAATTGATAACTAAATCTTCAGAATAACCATTCCTACACCTGTGGGGCTGCCATGGAAATTTTGTCACATCTGCAAAAAACTATTCCAAGTGATTCTTGCTCGGAGGTGGTGAACTCAGAGACAAATCAGCTTGGGTTCTTAAACAACAACTCCTGCCAAAAAGCAAAATGCAATCTTTGGAAACCTTTCTAATTCAATATTAGTACTGTCACGTTTATTATTGTCACGTGTACTGAGAAACAGTAAAAACTGTTGTATGTACTATCCAAATAAATCATCATACGCAAGTACAACAGATATTGCCAAGATAAAGGAAATAGTGAAATAGTGCAGAATATTGTGCAAGCACAATATGACACTTGACAACCAACGTAGAATTTACTATGCAAGTCTTTAACTTGATTCATAACCAATTTTCTCACGTATTTATCCTAAGACTCACCTTCGGGGTCTGACCACAGCAAATCACACATGGGGCCATCGTGGGGCACTTCCTGCTTCCGGTCTATTGTCCTAATCTGGTCCAGAGTCTGGACAGAAGGAGACAGGCCTCCGTGTACACAGAAGATCTATAGGGAAGAGCATGAAGAAGGTATGGTTTTTAACAAAGACAAACCAAGGATTTGAAGACCACCAAATTGATCAAAGTTTCTCCACCATACTCCAAGTTCAAGACTTAGGACGAGTCACACCAACACATACTGGACTTTCGCCCCAATTTAGCAACGGATTCATTCTTCTCAGCGGGAGACAGGAAGCGGTGAATGGAGATTCACTGGGGGCAGAAAGAGTCAGGAAATTCCATTGCATTCAAATTTGGAAAGAATTGCACCATGTTATTGAGAGCACTCTGAAAGAACAAAGTGGGAGAAGGAAATTCCTGTTTTCCTCCCAAAAGTAAAACAAATGGTGGATTCACAAACAACCAGTTTAATGTCAGCCTTGGCACAAAGGAAGTGGAGAGCAGCAACCAGGGTGGTTAATGCATAGGCCGGAACACCAAGGCCCAAATCATATGAAATTGGTGGGATAATGACTGGCCCAAAGAGAAGCTTGGAGAAAGTAGTGATGAAAAATCTAGTTTTGGTCTCAGGAGAATATACCTGCTTTGATGGCAATGCAATGGTTTATTAGTTTAATTGTCATTGATACATAGCAAGGCAGAAATAGGCTCTTTGATGTCCAAGTACCCATCCAGATTGTCCATTTATCAGCACATGGGTCTGTAGCCTTCTATGCCATGGTGATTTAAGTGCCCATTTAGATAAATGTTCTGAGAGTACCGGACTTCATCTTCTCAGGCAGTGGTCCAGACCTAAATAACCCTCTGGGTGAAAAATAAAATCCTTTGATCCTCTATATACCTCTTACCCTTCACATTAAACCTTTGCCCTCAGGCTTTAGACATCTGTTACGGTGAAATGCACCTCATGTCACTTGATTTTGTTTAAGTTTATCAAGTCCAATCTCAATTTCCTCTGATCAAAACAAACCAATGCAGACGCTCCTCTAACAGATATATTCCATTTAGGGCAACATCCCGGTGAATTTCCTTTTGTCCCTCCAGTGCAGTCACATCCTTGTGGCAACCAGAACTGCACACAATGCTGCAGCTGTGGCTCGACCAGTGCATTATTACGTCCAAAGACGTACAGGTATGTAGGTTAATTGGCTGGGCAAATGTAAAAATTGTCGCTAGGGTGTAGGATAATGTTAATGTGCGGGGATCGCTGGGCGGCGCGGACCCGGTGGGCCGAAGGGCCTGTTTCCGCACTGTATCTCTAAATCTAAAATCTAAAGAAAAAATCATTGCTTTTGCATTCACTGCCCTAACTAATAAAGGCCAGCACTGCTCTCAACATGTATCGTCCCTTGAATGATCCATGGATTTTTATAGCAAGGTCCCTCTGTTGCTCAATGCCATTTCATTTTGGACCTCCCAAAATACATCTCACATTTAATCCACATTAAATTCCATCTGTCCCAATTTACCAGCTGATCAATATTGTTCCGTACCTCAGGAATATCCTTCTCACCATGAACACCAGCACCAATTTTTGTGTCATCGGCAAACTTGCTAATCATATCTCCGACATCAGATTCAAATCATTAATGCACATGACAAACATGTTGCTGGGGATATGAGAGATGTGCTACATGCAAAGATTGATCCTCTCTCAATAGCTAATAATGAGAAGTGATTTAGCAAGAAGATCAAAAAAGTGTTCAGATGTTTCCCAATACCATAAAGTTTAAAATAGACATAGTTTCAAGCTAACCATTTAAAACCCAGGAGGAATTGCTATACATTTGTGCACAATTTAGAATTCTCTACTCTAACAGGCAGTTGGCTATTCAGTCATTTATGGAGTAGAGATCGAATAATTTTCAAATTTAGGGTAAAATGAAGGGTATGGGGAATTGACAGGAAAATGAGGCAGAGATCCCAGATTAGCCATAATTTAAATGGCAGAGCTTAAACAGCACTGGGTGGTAGGATACAAATGAAAACACCAATATTTCATTCAAATTAAAAATCGTTTCCACTCTTTAGATAACAACAAATCTGTTGCAAGTCTGAGCAGGATTTGGTCGTTTGATCCATGTACTTACAAGGTTCTGTGTTCACAGTCCCAAACACCCATCTCAGGTATTTATAAATTGAGAATTCCTGGAATCAGAATGATTGCAGTACAATGTTTCCCTCTACCATAAAGTTTTGAAATAGCCCAAGTCTCAAGTTAAGGTGCTGAGCATTTAAAACCAAGGAGCTTTCAACCCACTGCATTTGTGTCAACTCTCGACAAGAACAATCAGAGGTATGTAGGTTAATTGGCTGGGCAAAATGTAAAAATTGTCCCTAGGGTGTAGGATAGTGTTAATGTGCGGGGATCGCTGGGCGACACGGACCCGGTGGGCCGAAGGGCCTGTTTCCGCACTGTATCTCTAAATCTAAATCTAAAGACCCATGCCTCCCGTTTCCTGTTAGCCAGCCAATCTTCTATCGTGCAACTCTAATACCTCCTTCACCATAAGCTCTTTCTTAGGCAATCTTTGATGTGGCTCCAAATTAAATACCATCTTGAAATACAAATGCAGTAAAGCCCGCCTGTTCCCTTCATCCATAACACATTTCTTCTTAAAGGACCCCGACCGAAACGGCACCCATCTATGTTCTCCAGATATCCTGCCTGTCCCATCCACCCCAGCAGTGGTTTTGTTTTTAAATCAGCATCTTTGTACTTCTTAAAGAACTACAATAAAATGGTCAATTATGATTTCCCTTTCACAAAATAAAGCTAACTTTTACTGGTCCATTTTTTTTTTGTACCAGGCTAAAACATCTTTGATAATAGCTTCATCACTATTCAGGCAAAGGGTGGAATCCACAAATAGCTTACGTCTCTTGAAGCAAACCCCATAACGGAGAATCCCAGAATTTGTGTGAAGATATATATATACCAGTAACCACTATGTCAAGCACTTCCATCAGTCAGCAACACAATGAGCAACTTCATTTACCAACATCAACTTAATATCTTTAGTGGAATCATTTACCTTTCCATCCACTACAGCGGAGAGGCTGAGGTAATCAAAAATCTCAGTGCAGTACCTCCAAACTGTTATCGACCCATATTTGCGCAAGCATTCATCATAAAATCCATAAACCTGGGTAATCTGCCTGCTTTCATGGTTCCCTCTGATTAGTGTGATTCGGTCTGGATAGCGAACCTGTTGCATACAAAGGTCGTGGTTAATGATTAAAAGAATAATTGGCTTAGTTCCTTTTGATGGCCCACTGGCTACAATGTTGGACCAGCAAGTCAGGCAATGGGTTAAAGTCCAAAGGAAAATTAAAAATATTGAATTCGATCATTGACCAAAAGATGCTCAATTATTATTAAAACATATTGGTCGTTGGGGCCACCTGCTTTACTTTCTTTCCCAGTCACAAAAATGCCAAGAGAAGTGGAGACAAATAATAGTAATCTTGCAAAAGCAGCTTCTTCCCAGCAACCATGAGGCTCTAGAGCACTACACACTAATTGTAATTGTAATTAATTTCATTAGCCAAGTATGTAAACATACAGTATGTAAACATACAAAGAATTTGACTTGCCAACAGTCATGCAAAAAAAAGCAACAAGGTACATATTCGCATAAAAATTAAACATAAACTTAAACAGCCACCACAACGGCTTGTGAGAATCCCCAGGGTTTTTTCGGGGACCTCACATTCCCCACCGTGATGGAAGGCCAATAACTTGCATCTTTTTTCCTCCTTTTCTCCCACAGTCGGAGCAATTGAAGCTCTCGCAGTCGGCGGTCGAAGCTCCCGCAATCGGGGCAGTCGAAGCTCCTGCGGTTGGAGCTCTCTCAATCGATCCCTAACAAAAGGACCGCCAGCTCCACGATGTTCTCCCGCGGTCAGGGCAATCGAGACCTCTGCAGTCGGGGCGATCGAACTCCCACATCGGGGTGATCGGAGCTCCCGCGATCGAAGCTCCTCCGGTTGGAGCTCTCTCAATCGATCCCTAACAAAGGGATCGCCAGCTCCACGATGTTAAGGCAGCAGTGCAGACGGAGATACGAATGGAAAAAGTTGCATCTCCGTTGAGGAAAGAGATAAGAAAAGTTTCCGCCACCCCCCCACACACATAATACAAAAACTAAAGATACACTAAGACATACAAGTAGACACAGACCAAAACAACAAAAGAAGAAAAAAGACGAGACAGGCTGTTGGCGAGGCTGCCATGCACGGTGCAAGGACAGGACAGGAGTTTACTAACCGGAGTAAATATGATTTTATCTTTGGTTGCATTAGACTTCAGTTTGTTGCATCTTAGTTAGTTATTATGTTATTAAATATAATAAACATAAATATAATACATTGTCTGTTATTGTGTTTATAAGCTGCATCACACAAGAATTCCATTGTTGGTACATTTGACAATGAAACACTCTAGACTTATCATCTCCAGACTTGATTATTACTATCTCCACCCTTCTCTTCCCTGACCCAGCTGCAAATCAAGTACTCTATACCTGGATCCAACTGTCACTTGCCAGTTCTTGCTCCACCCCTTTCCCTCACTTCGTTCCACCAGCTATCTCCCCTCAGTCTAAGGGGCCCCGACCCAAAACGTCAGTGGCAGTTTTTAGTTTTTTTTGCTGTAGTTAAAGAAACGTTGGCCTTTATTGCAAACAGATTAGGCACAAACGTAGGAGAGTCTTGCAGTTGTAGCAACTGCCCAGACCATTGGTGAGACCACGTGGAGTACTGCATACAGTTTTACTTTTTGAGAGATGTATTTGAGTTTAGAGGAAATTCATTAAGCAGATTCTTGGTATTAAGGGGCTGATTTATGAGCAATGATTGAGCAAATGGAGTTTATACACACTGGAGTTTAAGAGAAGCTTGAAAGATAAGGAAAACATTTGTCCCTATAGTGACATTTGGAGCTTTTGGTGTGGATTTCTACGGAAGGCCATTTCACAAGCAGGAATTTCTTCCCAAAGAGTTGTGAATTTTAGGACTTCTTTCTCCCAGAGAGCTGTGGAGGCAGTCACTGAATATACTCAAGGGGTTGGAAAGAATCCCAGTAGAGAAAACAAAAATCAAGGGATTCTAGAGATCAGGCAGGAAAGTAAAGCAGAAGTCAAGATTTAATTGTGGAGCAGGCTTGAGAGGAGGGACTCTTACCAGCTACCAAATCAGGTCAAGGGAGTATGGCTAACTATTGGTATTTCTGCCATTAATTGTAACTGTCTTTGCTCCAGAAGATAGTTTGCAGTCATGGAAGTGAGAAATGAGCAGCAGTCAGGTTTTACATTCAAGTGTAGAATCAGTAAACAGTCAGACATAGATCACCTCACCTTTAGTGCCAACAGCAGCAAGAATGTTTCAACACTGTAGAAGCCTCGGTCAACAAAATCTCCCATGAACAGGTAGTTAGTTTCAGGAATGTCACCTCCAACCTGGGGAGACAAAGTAAATGTCAACTTTGCAAGAAATGTCTAATCAGCTCAAGAAATTTCATCCCAACCTTGCATTGTCTAGCACCCAGTCAGGGATATTTATTGGCCCATCAGGTCCAGGACTAGGTGAGACATTGTAGATGTATGGAGGTGACTGAAAAACAGTACCACAATAAAGAACTCAATGGTCAATGAAGCTCAGCAAGGACCTCAACTAACACATTGTATTCTTAATAGGTCAACACAAATAGGTGAGACCGCACCTGGAGTACTGTGTGCAGTTTTGGTCTCCAAATTTGAGGAAGGATATTCTTGCTATGGAGGGCGTGCAGCTTAGGTTCACTAGGTTAATTCCCGGAATGGCGGGACTGTCGTATGTTGAAAGGCTGGAGCGATTGGGCTTGTATACACTGGAATTTAGAAGGATGAGGGGGGATCTTATTGAAACATGTAAGATAATTAGGGGATTGGACACATTAGAGGCAGGAAACATGTTCCCAATGTTGGGGGAGTCCAGAACAAGGGGCCACAGTTTAAGAAAAAGGGGTAGGCCATTTAGAACGGAGATGAGGAAGAACTTTTTCAGTCAGAGAGTGGTGAAGGTGTGGAATTCTCTGCCTCAGAAGGCAGTGGAGGCCAGTTCGTTGGATGCTTTCAAGAGAGAGCTGGATAGAGCTCTTAAGGATAGCGGAGTGAGGGGGTATGGGGAGAAGGCAGGAACGGGGTACTGATTGAGAGTGATCAGCCATGATTGCATTGAATGGCGGTGCTGGCTCGAAGGGCTGAATGGCCTACTCCTGCACCTATTGTCTATTGTCTAAAGCTCAAAGCACATCACCACTATATCTTATTGAATATAACTCACTTTAAAGAGCTCTTTGAGGTCGTAGAATTGCCCATGGATGTCTCCACACACCTGCAAAGAAATACAATCAGCTGAGAAGGTAAGCACATAAGTGCAATTACTTCAGGATATACTTCTAAGAATCTCTTCCTAAACACATTGGAAAGAAGTATACGCATGTAGCTCAAACACACTTCAGAATCGTCAGTTTACAAGTAGGGAGATCATCTCTAAAATTTAAATAAGGTCATCAGTGCTACTGGAAAAATTCCAGGATCCAAAGGTTTTGCACCACTCCCAAATAACAGGATCAAATTCAAATCAAATGCTTTAGAGTCAGAGAGCAATATAGGTGTTTGATGAAAGTAATCACTGGTGTTTTATCTCCTCCCGGGTTCTTTAAAAAAAAAACTAAAATCAATTTCTCCCAGGGTGATGCACACCTTCTTCAACTGCAATGGTTGTTGTCCACTTCTGGGAATGAGTTGGGGCTGTTGAACAGAAACTCAACTAAACCAGCCACATCAATATAACACAGGTTTTGGAGTTCTGTGCCATATGACTCACCTCCTGACATCTCAAAGCCTCTCCGCCATCTCAAAGCACAAGTTAGGAGTGTGATGAACACTCCACCTTACCCTCTCCCACCCATTGTCTGCACGTTGGAGATGGACAATAAATACTGGCCTGGCCAACCACATCTACAACATCAAACATTTCCATTTTTAATTTTAATTTACTGCAGTACAGTTACTCACAGTTTTCAGCAACTAGATCATACAAAATAAGTTAACTCACTGTGACTGGGGAATCAACTTGTTGAACGTTGCTCTCTTCAGCAAGAATCTCCCTATTCAGACATAAACAAGATTTGACAGATCGTGCTTTTTGTAACCCATTTGATTACCATAAATTCACACTGTCAAGTCTCTGATGCATCACAACAATATATTTCAGGACCCTACCGCATAGTATAACATCAAAAATAAATTAATCAACTATGTAACTATTTAGAATTCTTGAAGCAGTGAAGGTAATTAAAATGTACAAGAAAATAACTGCAGATGCTGGTACAAATTGATTTATTCACAAAATGCTGGAGTAACTCAGCAGGTCAGGCAGCATCTCGGGAGAGAAGGAATGGGTGACGTTTCGGGTCGAGACCCTTCTTCAGACTGAATTAAAACAAATTAAAACAAATGTTCTTTGTTGAATGTAACCACCCTACTCAGACTGATCCAACGCTGCACTGATGATCAGGTAAACAGCTATTGAGGCACAGGGCAACCATCAGTTGGAAAATTCACCTGCCCAATTAATATGACAGCCATATGAATAGCATCTGCTTGATGCTGCCTGACCTGCCGAGTTACTCCAGCATCATCTCTTTTCTTGTCGAATTGTTCTTGGACTGAGCAATTTGTTCCAATTTATACCATCAACGTCGTTGAGGAAGTCTCTATTAATGTTCCAAAATAATTTTCTTTGAGATATTGTGAGGAATTTTGGGCACCATATCTGAGGAAGGATGTGTTGGCTCTCCAGTTGATTCTAAAATCCAACTGGGTTTCAACACCAGGCTTCCTGAACGCCACGGCATGGGATGTGAAGGGGACCATTGCCACTCTGTGCCCAATTGACATTTAGGAGACAGTTTAATTCATGTCAGGAAGTACCTGATTGAATTTCCACTGGCTCAGGAAAGGACATGGAAATTACTTTCATCACAAAGGAAAGGGTAGATTTTCAGACTCAATTTAGATCTAATTGGTGCAAATCTCACTGATGTTCAATGCTTTCACATTCAGCTAAAATGACTCTTACAAAGGACCATGGAAAGCTTGGCAATCCACCCCCGCCTCTTCCAACCGACCGGAGCCAAACAAATGTACTGACCTTTAAGCTGCGAGATATCTTTCCATTTGCAGTTAACATTAAACAATTAGAAGTACCTTATACAAGCTGGGTAACACGTGGTGCTGCTATCAGCTGAACTATGGGAAGGCTGCATTTCATAACAGTTTATCGTTTAGACTCTGGCAGCACACCAAAACACCTCCTTGTAAGCAGGGCGATGTTGGCAGTGAACCGGATGCAAGATGATGCTGGGGCAGAGACAAATGTAAACTATGACCAATGTAATTATAGGAACATGAAAAAGTCCTGGCCTGAATCCCAGAGGGTATCAGGCCAATCCTCAATCAGGAAACAGAGCTCCAGTTTAACTTTTACAATGTGCCCACATGTAGAAACACCATAATCTGTTCATTCAACTGTCAAGTTCCCACTACTGGAGGACTACAACAAATGAGACCACCTTATATTTCCCTACCCCCTGCTTACCACCAGCTATTTTGGGCAATATCCATCTGGTAAAATCCAATTGAACTTTAAACATATTATGTTATCGATAATTGCTGCATTTTGATAACATAATAATTAAAAGTTCTAGCTGAAGCATAGGATCAATTGCTGCAAAAATTGACAAGATGAAAAATGCCGGTTTAGCTAATTGCCAGTCAACACCAAAGCCATTCCACCTGTCTGGATTAAACATCATGTGAGATAGCAGGCTCTTTAGTGATATCTATTATAGATAGCCAGTGAGAGCATCAAATTGTTCTTGTAAAAAAAAACTTGGCAATGAGGCAATCACTGCCTTCAGCAAGTCTGCCACTGAAGAAACAAAGTGCTGCGTCAGAATTGGAGCTGCAGAATTCCTGAGTTGTACATTACTTTAAGATCATAAATCACAGCACTACCATTAATTAAGTTTATAATCTAAACATTAATGGGGCCAGGGACGATTACAGACGATCTTTATTTTCAGAAAATGTGTATTTACAGACTTTGAAGAAATCCTGGCCTGGATCCTGGAGGGAAACAAGCTGATGCTCCCAGACCATTTCACTGTCACGAACGGTGAAGACAATCCCCCGTGATTAGCAAGGAGGGAGCATGGCCAGTTCACTGTAATAGATCCCACTCCTAATGATGCTTGAAGAACATTCACTGTTGGTTATAACTACCAGCCTGCTTTACCTGAGAGGCAAGTAGAACATGTCATGGCTTGACCACCTAATTTCCAAGTTAGCCTATTCTTTAACATTTGCTTTGCTGGTAATGCTGAATCTAATGTTCAAAGTGAAAACTGGCTACAGCACAATGGAAACTAGAGTAAAACTCATCCTGTACATGCTCATTATGTACAGAAGCCTGAAGTCTCACACGACCAATTTTAGGAACAGCTACTTTCCTACAATCATCAAGTTCTTGAGCCGACAGCATAGTGGCGCAACGGAAGAGTTGTTGCCATGGTTTGATTCTGACTATGGGTGCTGTCTGTATGGAGTTTGTGCGTTCTCCCCGTGACCGCGTGGGTTTTCTCGGAGATCTTCGGTTTCCTCCCACATTCTAAAGACGTTTGTGCTTGGCTTGGTATAAGTGTAAATTGTCCCAAGTGTGTGGAGGATAGTGTTACTGTACGGGGATCGCTGGTCGGTGTGGAGTCAGTGGGCCTAAGGGCCTGTTTCCGTGCTGTATCTCTAAACTAAACAGACTTGCACAACCCTGGTCCTACCTTGGACACGACGGAGCACCTCCTGCATTCCTATGGACCTGTTTTCTAATCGCGGTTTGCAGCAATATGTTGCTTTTTTGCATAATCTTGTTTTCACTATCTAGTAGAATGTGAGCAATTCATGTACAATTTATGTTTCCATGTGTCGTCTGCGTCTCCATGCCTGTGATGGTCCTGCAAGATTTGCAGTTTACCTGTACTTCACCATATTTTTGCACAACAATTGACAAACGCGAGTCAAATGGTAGACAGCTCCTTTACTTTAGTTGGAAGTATTAAATTCCAGCTGCAAATACATTTGTAAATTAATACTATACAAAGAATAAAATGTAGATATTGATTTCAGCACATTATGCTTAAAATGATTCCATACCTGGCTTTGCCACACAGCACTTTCACCTCTGATTCTTTGATGAGTTCACAGCGCATGAGCTGTTCTATCTGATGGTCCAGGTCACTAGTGTCAGCCATGACTGCAGAGGAACCGAGGGGGTGGAGGGTGGGGAAGGTTGGTCTCCAAAATAACAATAGCCTGAAATTAAAAAAGGGACCACTTGGTCACATGAGCAATTCCTTGCCTTTGACATAATTCCTAAATGATGCATAATAATAAAAACAATTGGTGATCAAACCTTAATTGAAGATGAGGAAAAGAGCCAGGAAGGATAAATTTATTAGGTTACATGAATCAGTCGGCAACAAACAACTCCTTTTATACAGCACACAACCTCAACAGGTTTCAGTCTGTCAATATTAAAAATGCTGAACCATACAAGGAGATATTACTGCAAGTGACAAATACCTTAATCAAAAGGTAGGTCTGGGAGAAGCGGAAGGGTTGATGGAATGGATTCCGCACCTCAGGGTAACCGAAGACTCGGGCAAAGTTGAGACAATTTAAGTTCAGTAAATATCAGGAGACCAGAAAGATGGGAGGAAAATACCCAAGTTGGAGACCTGGAGGAAATTATTGAGACAAAATGCTGCAGATGGTGAAATCTGGAGCAAAAACACACAAATTGCTGGAGGAAGTTAAGCTTCATCCATGGAGGAAAAGAGCCAGACATCAGACATGGTTGGTGCATGATACAATGGATGTAGCATAAACTGAAAATAAGCTACACGAACACTATGACTCCAAGAATAAGGTAGAGGTTGGGTAACTGAAAAAAAGCTCAACCTCAATATCCTACACTCACAAGGAACAAGCCAGCAGCATGATTGAACTATCTTCCAGCAGCAACAACAGTTCCAACCACTCAAGGATCTTGACAACATCCTGTACAATACCACCCACCTGACTGGCACTCTAGCCATCACTCTAAAGATTCACTCCCTGCACCACTGCTGCAACTCACTAAGCGGCCTCTTGCAGTACCTCCCAAGCCCTCAATTTTTTTACTACCTCAAAATAAAAGGGGTTCCACAGTTATGAACACCACTGCAGAGTACCAAACCTCTATCCCCAGTCAGACTCTGGAAGCACCTTCACCAAACTGAATATATTGGCTCACCAAGAAAGGTAACCAGTGATAGGCAACAAGTGGTGACTTTGCTTAGCAAAACCTTGCTGTGACAAAGGCAAGACAAGGCAAGCAATATCCACACCCTGCATTATAAAGCATTTTGAGACCTATACCGATAATAACAGAGGTAGATGAGTTTTAAAATGCCTTCAATTTATAAAGAGTACAAGGCCAGCCAGGAATATATTTGAATGACTCTATCTACAGGCAAGAGATGTAGAAGAGGACTTCATAAGCAGATACGCTGGCATATGGCACACAGGCTCTGACATGCAGTGTTTTAGAAATACAAGTTCCATCCATTGTTTTTAGGCCAAGTGCTAATCACGCAAGGAAACAGTTTTTCACAGCAATGACAACTAGTCATAATAATAATAATAATTTAAATGTAACAAAACAACCCATGGCAATTCATAGGTGCATTAACACAATTGTAACTGAGCCTCAAAACAATTAGCACTCATCACAAAGCTTGGCTGAAAACTAAAGGGAAGTTTAAGGGAAGGACATCCAGTCAGGATGCTCAATAAGGGACCCCTACTGGGACTAGCCCAGTATGACAACTTGGTCGGCATGGACAGTCTGTTTCCATGCAGTATAGCTAGCTCTTTAACAGCAAGGTCAAATTGGAGAAATTGAGAGTTAGTACTAAAAGGGTGTAGGTCCAGAGAAGGGTCTAGCAAAGCCAAGGAGAGATATTAAAAGGTCAAGAGCTTTAAAACGATGAACTGCAGACAGAACAGAAGCCAATGAAATTGGTCCAGGAGTGAAGGGAAGTTGAAGCACCAGGATTATAGGAGAGTTTTGGCTGAGCTGAAGGTAAATCAGTTTCAGAATAATCAAGCATGGAAGTGAAGCCACAGAGGACTCAGTAACAGATGGTCAGGCAGGGACCAAGCCTGAAAGTTATGGAAGTCAAGGAGGAGAGGGAGAAGCTCAGCTCTGTTTGGTGCAGTTTGACAAGGGTCAGCAACAAGGCATGGAGGAGGATCCCAAATATAAACACACCCAATATGAAATTCACAATCTCCTGTTGAGAACAGACCCCATTTACCAATATCCAGAAAGCTGGCATATCAATGATTATTATAACCTCGTGACTTAGGGTGGTAGGGAGGAAAATAATGAAAATAACACAGCGGTGAAAGCACCAACAGTTGTGATGTAAAAAGGAACGAGGCTCATGAACAAACCGAGCACAGAGAGGCACAGCATCATACAAGTTATCAATTCAGGCCGACTACAATCCAGTTTCTATGTTTCTCCAAAACCTGAAGAGACTACACAGAGCTGTTGCAGGATTTTGGTTAGGCTACATGTAGAGCATTGTGTGCAGTTCTAGTCGCCCCATGACAGAAAGGATGCAGAGGCTGTGGAGAGGGTGCAGAAGAGGTTTACCAGAATGCTGCCTGGATTACAAGGTATTCACTATAATGAGAGGTTGGACAAACTTGGATCACTTTCTCTGGGGCATCAGAGGCAAAGGGGAGACCTGATAGAAATATATCAAATCATGAGAAGTAGAGATAGGATCGACAGTCAGAACCTTTCCCCCACCCTCCAGGGTAAAAATGTCAAAGATTAGAGGGCATAGCTTTAAAGTGAAAGGGGCAAAGTTTAATGGACTTACATAGGGCAAGTTTTTTTACTACACAGAGCATGGTGGGTGCCTGGAACACTGCCAGGGATAGTGGTGGACACTGATATGATGGTTCATTTAAGAGGCTTTCAGATAGGCACGTGGTTATGCAGGAAATGGAGGGACACTGAAAACGCACAGGTAGAGATAATTTTAATTTGGCATCATATTCAGCACAGATATTGCTGAATATCTGGGCTCGTAAGGGCCTGTTCCTGTGTTGTACTATTCTACGTTCTATGACACCAAGATTTGTGGAAGGAGGTTAGTGTTGAAGTATTAACCCAAAATATTAAGAGAATTCAGAGAATGAAGACAGCAGCTCTGAAATTGAGTTGGGGTGTTTTCACCATCCGAACAGTATCTAGTGCGGGAATCACTTCAGCTCGCACTAATGTCTTACCAAATGGTCTGACCAACTGCTGCCTCACAGTGATGGAGATTCCAGGTATGATAATGACTCCATGTGTTGTGCGGGTGTGAAGTTTGCACGGGTTTCCTTCAGGTGCTCCCATTTCCTCCCACATCCCAAAGACGTCCAGATTTGTAGGTTAATTGGCCTTTAAAATTGCCCCCAGTGTGTAGGGAGTGGATACGAAATTGGGATAACGTAGAATGAGTGTGAACAGGGATTGATGGATGGCGTGGTCTCTGGGCTAAAGGGCCTGTTTTCATGCTGGACTTTCTAATCCATTTGATCAATCAAGAGCTTACACACTAGAGAAGAATCCAGACTAGTGAAGGTCACTTAAAGATCATGTAAGAGTGGCAATAAATACATTTAGGAAGTGTTTATCTTACAAGTCATGACTGACTGGAGTAAAGGTAAAATAAGAGGTTGTAAAGCATTCTGAAGGCAATAAAACTGATCAGGAATTCAAAGCAGTCATTTATTTCACCCACTTGTCAAACAAATGAGAGTGTGGTTTTCTACATGAGAAACAAAGTTAAAGATAACTCTGGGGAAAAAAAAACAAGGATGAAAGACTACAAAGAAATGTTGATCAGTGACAAATTATTTCAAAAATGTAAAAAACATGTAACCATATAAACAGGCTGTGGTTTGTGAATCATTGAAATAATGTGGGTTCTCTCAGAGAGTTTCACAGTGCAACCTTGATTAAACCAACTTGACCAAGCTGCACCAGATAAAACCATATACATGTCCTCAGAGGCAGAGCTCCATGCCCTTGTCTACTCACTCACTGAAGCATAGAGGATGGGACCTGTACTGAACATTTGTAAATCCAAAGATCTCCACTGTACAACAATGCCCTCCAATTCAGAGAGAGCCTGAAAAACCATGATCAACTTCCTTTACTCCCTCCACTGAGACATAGTGATGAGATTTAACATAGGCCACTATGTACCAGCACAATACAATCTGAAGAAAATGGTGGTTGAAGACCAAAACCAAAGACCTAGCAAATATCTCTTGATTGACCTGGTTGCAGTGATCCCTGCTGTAGAACGTAGAATAGTGCAACACAGGAACCGGTCCTTTGTCCTACAATATCTGTGCTGAATATGATGCCAAATTAAGTCAGTATGCTTCTGAGATCTGGATTATCCACAGCAAGCACCTCAACCACCAATGCTGTTCCACCAAATCCACTGGAAGCACAAACAGATGTTCTCTCCCAGCACAACAGCAATAATTACACCCAGATGGTTCAGCGAGAAAGCCAAAATGTTCACATACTCCACACAAAAACTTGAAACAGATTATATTCCAGGCTCGGCCACATGAACGGATTATCAAGCAGACAGAAAGAAAATAAAGGATAGTTTCAAAGTCTTGGGGGGTGGGGGGGGGTGGAAAGCAACAGTCACACAAGCTCCTGGAAATCTCTGGCCCACGAGACTCAAATGGAGTCTTTGGGATGATAGAGAACCTTGAGGCATGCACAGGCAGCACACAGAGCATTGCACATGTACCAGAGGACAAATACACAAACAAACTACCCACCAGCTGCCAGGCCAGGCATCTCCCGCCCCAACTGTGGAAGAGTCTGCAGCTCCCATAATGGCATTAAACATCTCAGAATCCGCAAACCAGACTGATCTCAAAGGACCAAAGAGGAACCATGTAAACACATTAATGACATCACTAAATGATAGCTTGCTCTGAAATGAAAGCAAGTCACTCCCTAACTCTGCTACCAGTTGATTGTAGACATAAGAAACTGTAGATGCTGGAATGCTGAGTTAAACAAAGTTCTGGAATCATTCATTAGGTCAGGGAAAATTGCTGGAAGACATACAAAGGTGACTTTTCGGGTCGGGACCATTCTTCAGAACACATGACATGAGGGTTTAAAGAGAGGGCATTAATTGGGCAAAACTGTGATGCCAGCAACATTATGTCATCGATCAAATGTAGACAAAATACACCAGTAAAACTTTAACAGGAGTTTTGACAGTCATAGCAGCAGAGACAATCCCATCAGATCCACATTTGAGATCATAGATGATCTGTACCTTAACTCCTGAAGTCTGCCTTAAGTACTTGTATTGCACTTACACAGAACAGAAAAAGGCCCTTCAGTGCACGTCTACACCCACCATGATACCAATCTGAACTAAATCCCATTTGCACAAGGACTACGTACCTTTATTACAGGTATAGGTTTAAGATGAGAGGGGAAAGATTTGAAAGGCATTTTTTTTCCACAGAGGAAGGTGTGTATGTAGAATCATATAGGTAGTTTGTCTGGGACTAGCTCAATTTGGCAACTTGGTGGTCATGGACAAGTTGTTCCAAAGGGCCTGTTCCACATTGTATAGCTCTCTGACTAATTCGAGAAGATTCTCTGTTGTCTGGGATAACTAGAGCATGTACTCAATAGCCTAGAGAGCCCTGCTCTCATGTTCTCCATCTCAGCCTATAATGGCCAAGTCTATGTGAACCTTGCGTTTGAAGATACAAGGAGTACTTCAGAGTTCTTTTTTGTGGAAGGATATTTTCTGACCTCTGCTTAATAATGACCTAATCTGATTAAGCTTATAAATTCAGCTCCCCAACTAACAGCAAATGTTTCTCTTCACCGTCTCAATAATTAATTTCAAAACCCTTAATTAATTTGAAAAAAGCATTAAATTTTTATATTGGAAAGAATGCAAATCTGGTTTGTGTGATTGCTATTATATCTGATTCCTGGAACCCGGGCAACACTCTGGGGAATCTATACTACATTCCTACCAAACCATTAAATCCTAAAGACACAGTGCCCAGAAAAATGAGTACTCCAACCTGATTTCTATTTCATAGGATGCAAACATCACTAGCTTTATTGCCAATTCACATCTGGAGTGGTCACACATAATGGTCTTAAACAGAATGCCAAATAGATCAACGGGGGATATAATCTTGCTGGCTCTCCACTAGACCACTTGGACAATTAGAAGAAAGAAAGCCGTAAGAGAGAATGAGCAGAATAAAGCATGGAAAGCACAGGTTTGGAGGTATATGGGCCAAATGCAGGCAGGTGGGACTAGTGTAATGGGACATGTTGGTTGGTGTGGGCAAGTTGGGCCGAAGGGCCTGTTTTCACACTGTATGACTCAAGGCGTCCCATCTGTGATGGAGAACGGTAAGAGTTAGCAAGAGATAAAGCTGAAGTCTGAAGTGACTGTACCCGCCTCCAGCCACATGTGTCGTGCCCACCTCCAGCCAAACACACAGCGCCTTCATTCGGATATAAAGCCCAATATCACAATAATTTTTCAGCCAGAGAGTTGTGAATCTGTGGAATTCTCTGCCACAGAAGGCAGTGGACGCCAATTCACTGGATGTATTCAAGAGAGTCAGATATAGCTCTTAGCGCTAATGGAATCAAGGGATATGGGGAGAAAGCAGGAACAGGGTACTGATCCTGGATGATCAGCCATGAAGATATTGAATGGCGGTGCTAGCTCGAAGGCCCGAATGGCCAAATCCTGCATCTATTTTCTATGTTTCTATGTAATAACAAACCTTCAGCCAACTCATTTTGTTGCTGACCAAGATTCAAGATTACCAAGATGGCTGATGAATACACCAGGAAGCAACAGACTGCAAAGAAGCCTGGTTGCAGTAAATCAGAAAATCAATAACACTGGAGGTCATTCAGCCCATCATGCCCATGCCAGCCAAAAACAAATACTATTCAGCATAACGCCACCTTTCTGTATGTGCAGGTCCAGCTCTTCAACTCCATGCCCAAGTACTAAATATGGCAAGGGTTTCTGACACCAATCAGCTCCAATTTTCCAGATCCTACAACATGCTCCCAAATCTCCCTTGCATTTTCCTCAGTATAATGATAGTTTTCCCTTAGTGCGGTGATCAAAAATTTACTTGAGTTCTAATCAGTGGCCTAGCCTAGCTCTTGCACTGTTGGTACTGTTGGTAACATTACCCTAATGTTACTTTGTATGCTTTTAATATCAGAAATCACCATTCAGCAGTCTATAGTCTTCCAGAGGACCAATCCCATTCCCCTCTTTATCCTTACCTCTGATACTATCTGTGTGCAAACTCCACAAAGACAGGACCAGAGATCGGTGGAACCCAGGTCAAAGGCAACAGTAATAACTACTCTGCCACCATGGTAGAGTAATACTAAGTAATACAGGTGGATATCCAGGTACTCTTTTAAAACAAGATCAACCTGTCCACAAAATACCCCACCACACAATCTCTATCACCAACACTTAATGGCAGCAAATACAGGGCAACACTGCCATCTACAGGTTCCCCTCCAAGTTGCACACCATCCCACATGACCAGCCAAAAAATGCTGGAATAACTCAGCAGCTGCAGAGGACATGGATAGGCAACATTTTGGGTCAGGAACCTTCACTCTGAAGACTGAGAGGGAGGCATAGATAATGTGGGATAGCCGCAAAAAGCTTGAATAACTCAACGGGACAGGCAGCATCTCTGGAGAGAAGGAATGGGTGATGTTTTGGGTCAAGACCCTTCTTCAGACTGGTTAAGGGATAAGGGAAACAAGCGATTTAGACGGTAATGTGGAGAGATAAAGAACAATGAATGAAAGATATGCAAAAAAGTAATGATGATAAAGGAAACAGGCCATTGTTAGCTGTTTGTAGGGTGAAAATGAGCAGCTAGTGCGACTTGGGTGGGGGAGGGATAGAGAGAGGGAATGCCGGGGCTACCTGAAGTGAGAGAAATCAATATTCATACCACTGGGCAGTACGTTGCCCAAGCGAAATATGAGATGCTGTTCCTCCAGTTTGCGTTTAGCCTAACTCTGACAATGGATGAGACCTAAGACAGAAAGGTCTGTGTCGGAATGGGAAGGAGAATTAATGTGCCAGCAACCCAGGAGATCAGGTAGGTTCAAGCGGGCTGAGCGAAGGTATTCCACGAAACGATCACCCAGTCTGCGTTTAGTCTCGCCGATGTACAAGAGATGTATTACAGCCCAGTGGTATGAATATTGATTTCTCTCATTTCAGGTAGCCTTGGCATTCCCTCTCTCTCTCTATCCCTCCCCTACCCAAGTCGCACTAGCTTCTTATTTTCACCCTACAAACAGCTAATAATGGCCTGTTTCCTTTATCATCGTTACTTTTTTGCGTATCTTTCATTCTGGAGAGACAAGTGTTGATGGGGGTGGGGTGCAGGGAATTTACCTGAAAAAGAAGAATTCCAATTTGCATGTTGGGTGATAGGCTATTCGAGAGGAACACAAGGTTCTTCCATTTTTGTATGTGCCTTGGAGGAGGCCAATGACAGAAATGTTGTTATAGAAACAGGAAGGGGAGTTGAAATAGCTCACAATTGGGAGCTCTGGACAGAGTGGGTTTGGCAAAACAGTCGCCGACGTAGAGGTGCTCACTACAGGAGCATTGAATACAATAGACGAGGCTGGAAATAGTGCAAGTAAACCCCAATCTCACCTGGAAGGGCTGAATGGAAGCAAGGAGGTGTAGGGATTCTCATCTCCTGCAGTCTTTTTGTCGCCAACACATGGGGCAAACTATCCATCAACATAGACTACAAACTCGCTGACTCCCACAGCTACCTTGACTATTCCTCCTCCCACTGTGCCTTTTGCAAGAACCATTCCTTTCTCCGTTTCTCCATCTCATCACCAAGAGGAACTTTCCCCACTCTAGGACATCCGAGACATCCTCTTTCTTCATTAAGCGTGGCTACCTCATTTTTCTAGCCAAAGCTCTCATTTGTGTCTCTTCTACTTCCTGCAGTTCAGCTGTTACATCCACCCCCCCCATGGAACAAGGATGGCATTCCCCTCGTCCCCACCAGCCTCTGCATCCAACACATCATTCTCCGACATTTCCACCACCTTCAACATGATCCCACCATCAGTCAAGCAATCTTCCCATTCTCACCACTTTCTGCTTTCCTCAAAGGCCTCTCCCTCTCTACAACTCCTTGGTTTACTCTTACCTTCCCAACCAACCGCCTCACTCTCCTCGGGCATTTTCCACTAGTATGGCAGGAGATACAAGCACCTGTTCCCACACCTTCTGCCTCATCTCCATTCAGGAACCACAACAATTTTTCCTTGTCAGACAGATTTTCTCTTGCATTTCTTCCAACCTCATCTACTGCATTCTCTGCTCCTGATGTGGAAGTCTCTACATCAACAAGTAGACTGAGCAAACACATGCTCTGTCCACCAGGATCAGCTGTAACTGCCAGTTACGTTATTTTAACTCCCCTTCCATTACCATACCTACCTTCCTGTCTTTAGCTCCACTACCAGAATAAGGCCGCATGCAAACTGGAAGATTAGCACCTAAAATTTCTCTTGCACGCCCTGCAATGCAACAGCATGAACATTGAATCGTCAATTTCAAGTAAACCCCCAAACCAACCCCTCATCCACCGTTGTCTCTCCCCACCCTCCCACCACACCTAGCAGACACCTTTCTCCCCCTACATCCATCACTCTGTTCTTTTCCCCTCCTGTTGCCGTACTTCTCCCACCCATTCCTCCCCCGAAAGCCAATTTTCCTTTTATTCCTCCCTCTTCCCCTCCCCATCTCCTTCCACCACAACCCATTCATTACATTCCACTTTCTCTTTCTCTTTCCTTTTGTCTCTGGCTTCCTTTTGTCTCTATTTCACATCTAGTCTGTCACTATCTCCACAAATCTGCCAATGACTCCTCCTATTGGCAGCTTTTGCCCCACCACGAATCCCCTTTACCAGCTTTGTTCCCTCTACTCCAAAAAGTTGAAGTCCCAACACACAAAAGCTTCTGAAGAATCCTGAGCAGAAAAGTCATCAACCTTCACAGATGCTGCCTGACCTACTGCTCAGCTAGCTTACTTCTTTACTCAAGATCCCAGTATCAGCAGTCTCTTGTATCTCCATTTACCTTCATGAGTTAACTCCCCCATCGTGAACCCCTCGCTCTATTGACATGCCCTTTGCACTGCCCCCTCACTGACTCCTGACATAACCCTTCAGTGACCAGTCACTCATTGACCCCTTCCTCTGCCCCCTCACATGCCACATTGACTCCTCCCTCTACCCCAGTCTATCTATTTTACCCCCATCGCTGCCCACTGTCCATTAATCCCTCTGACACCGCTTCCCAATATTGCACCCCTCCCTCGCATCCCCCATTGAACCTTCCCTCGCTGTTCACTAATTATCCACATTAGCCCCCACCTTCCCCATTCTCCTTAACCCCCCCACCATCCCCTAACACCCCCTCCCCCACTAACCCCCAATGCCCTCACTCACTCCACCTCTGCCCTCACCTAACCCCACCTCACCACTCTCATCAACCCCCACTCCCTTTAACGCCCCCCACTCGCATTAATCCCCAACCCCCCACTATTATTAGCTCCCAAATCTCATTAATTCCCCCCCACCCACTCACTCACTCATTACCCCTCCCCCATTAACCCCCACCCTGCCGCATTGCTCACAGTTGGGACACTCCTGTCTTACCCCCCCACCCTCCCTCCCTCCCCTTTCCATCCATCATTAACATCATCTCCCCGGCGAGAGGCCGACCGCCCGTGAGTCCAGGTCGCATCTACACGGCCCCGCCTGGCCCCAGCTACCGGGGACGGAGGGTGGGGGCGAGGCAGCGGCTTTACCTGAGCGGCTCGCACCGCAGGCCCGCGCACTCGGTACCGGCCTGGAGAGCGAACAGCGCCTGCGCCCCGCGCCCACTGCACCTCGGGAAATGTAGTTCCAACCGGCGAAAACCGAGTCACTTCCGGGTTAAAGTGGAGGAAGGAACTGCAGATGCTGGTTTAAATCGAAGGTGGACACAACATGCTGGAGTAACTCAGCGGGTCAGGCAGCATCTCCAGAGACCATCTCGAGAAGAAGTAGGGTCTCGAACCGAAACGTCACCCATTCCTTCTCTCCCGAGATGCTTCCTGAGCACGCATGTCCTCTCCATGACGCATTTGTGGTTGCGGCTGTGCTTCATCGCTTAAACAACTGGAATTACAGGATCTGCTTCCTTATTGTAACAGAGGGATCTTGGGGTTCAAGTATTGTCTCTGAAAGTGGCAACACGGGTAGATAGATACGGTGTGCTTGCTTTCATAGGTCAGGACTCAGAATGAAAGTCCAATCACAAGTATTTTTATGCCATTCGTATAAAGCAATCCACAACTGCTATCCCATCAGCACCATAAATATCCACTCCCTCCACCATATTGTGGCTGCAGTATTTACCACCTATAAAAGGGCAGCCTGAAGAAGGGTCTCGACCCAAAACGTCACCCACTCCTTCTCTCCAGAGATGCTGACTGTCCCGCTGAGTAACTCCACATTTTGTGTCTACCTTTGATTTAAATCAGCATCTGCAGTTCTTTCCAACACACTTAAAAGTGATTTATTCACAAAATGCTGGAGTAACTCAGCAGGTCAGGCAGCATCTCGGGAGAGAAGGAATGGGTGACGTTTTAAAAGTAATTCTGTTCAATTCCACATGTTTAAATTAGACTCCATTTAGTGCATTAATCAGCCGGTATTTTGTGGGGTCTGCATTGAAATTCCTCATCCCTCGGTCAGATTTGTTCTCTATTCTTTCGGTGTTGTGAATGACGGCAGGTTCGGTAGCAACCACACCAACACTCGCAATAGGGTGAACTCGCGTGGTGTATTTTATTTACAGTGGTAAGGAAGTCCAGGACCAGATGGTGTCACTGTCCCTCACTGTCAGGGCACATGTGCGATGACACTGACAATCTCAGGCTTGTCCTAGAAGCTTAGTTCTGGTCAATAGATAATAGGTGCAGGAGTAGGCCATTCGGCCCTTCGAGCCAGCACCGCCATTCAATGTGATCATGGCTGATCATTCTCAATCAGTACCCCGTTCCTGCCTTCTCACCATATCCCCTGACTCCGCTATCCTTAAGAGCTCTATCTAGCTCTCTCTTGAATGCATTCAGAGAATTGGCCTCCACTGCCTTCTGAGGCAGAGAATTCCACAGATTCACAACTCTCTGACTGAAAAAGTTTTTCCTCATCTCCATTCTAAATGGCCTACCCCTTATTCTTAAACTGTGGCCCCTTGTTCAGGACTCCCCCAACATTGGGAACATGTTTCCTGCCTCTAATGTGTCCAACCCCTTAATAATCTTATATGTTTCGATAAGATCCCCTCTCATCCTTCTAAATTCCAGTGTATACAAGCCTAGTCGCTCCAGTCTTTCAACATATGACAGTCCCGCTATTCCGGGAATTAACCTAGTAAACCTATGCTGCATGCCCTCAATAGCAAGAATATCCTTCCTCAAATTTGGAGACCAAAAACTGCACACAGTACTCCAGGTGCGGTCTCACTAGGGCCCTGTACATCTGCAGAAGGACCTCTTTACTCCTATACTCAACTCCTCTTGTTATGAAGGCCAACATTCCATTGGCTTTCTTCACTGCCTGCTGTACCTGCATGCTTCTTTTCAGTGACTGATGCACTAGGACACCCAGATCTCGTACGTCCCCTTTTCCTAACTTGACACCATTCAGAAAATACTCTGCCTTCCTATTCTTACCATCAAAGTGGATAACCTCACACTTATCCACATTAAACTGCATCTGCCATGCATCCGCCCACTCACACAACCTGTCCAAGTCACCCTGCAACCTCATAGCATCTTCCTCACAGTTCACACTACCACCCAGCTTTGTATCATCTGCAAATTTGCTAATAGTACTTTTAATCCCTTCATCCAAGTCATTCATGTATATTGTAAATAGCTGCGGTCCCAGCACCGAGCCTTGCGATACCCCACTAGTCACTGCCTGCCATTCTGAAAGGGACCCATTTATCCCCACTCTTTGCTTTCTGTCTGTCAACCAATTTTCTATCCATGTCAGTACCCTACCTCCAATACCATGTGCTCTAATTTTGCCCACTAATCTCCTACGTGGAACCTTGTCGAAGGCTTTCTGAAAGTCGAGGTACACCACATCCACCGGCTCTCCCCTGTCAACTTTCCTGGTTACATCCTCAAAGAATGCCAGATTAGTCAAGCATGATTTCCCCTTCGTAAATCCACGATCCTGTTACTACTATCCAAATGCTCCAGAAATTTCGTCTTTTATAATTGACCCCAGCATCTTCCCCACCACTGATGCTGACATCTCAGACTAACTGGTCTATAATTTCCCGTTTTCTTTCTCCCTCCTTTCTTAAAAAGTGGGACAACATTAGCTATCCTCCAATCCACAGGAACTGATCCTGAATCTATAGAACATTGGAAAATGATCACCAATGCGTCCACAATTTCTAGCGCCACCTCCTTAAGTACCCTGGGATGCAGACCATCAGGCCCTGGGGATATATCAGCCTTCAGTCCCATCAATCTACCCAACACAATTTCCTGCCTAATGTGGATTTCCTTCAGTTCCTCCGTCACCCTAGGATCTCTTGCCATTAGAACATCTGGGAGATTGCTTGTATCTTCCTTAGTGAAGACAGATCCAAAGTACCAGTTCAACTGGTCTTCGAAGAAGGAGGCATAGCGATGTCAGGCTTTTTCCTGCAGTTCATCCTTCCCTCAAAAGGATGCAATGACGATAGATTTATTCCCTGCGCTCAGCTTTAGGCTTCAAGGGGTGACGCTGGCGGTGTCTGGATTATCCTGCCAGCCACCATTTGCGTGTGTGTGTCTCCCTTACTCTGTGGGCAGGAGGACATTCTGGCGTCTCAGGCTTGCCCCGGCCACTCAGTCTTAGCCTCAGAGGAGTCCAGGTTTTTTTTTTCTCCTGGTAATCCAGTGGCGTTGGGGATCTCAGGTTTGTCCCAGTGGCGTCCCATTTGTTTCTCTCTCAGGTTCATGTGGCCAACCACGATCAGCTAATTGGACTCAGCTCTTACCAATAATGCTGGGGATTGGCCTCTCCTGGTCAGTCAGCCAGTGGTGGGAATCAGAGCTGCATCCAAAGGAGGGCGCGCTATCAGTGTATTACCAAAGTTCAGGATGTTTTACGGGAAGAGAGATATTTCTGATTAAATCATCCACTCCCCTGATCCGACTACATTTTATCTCTGTACCGCCCACTCCCCTGACATCAGTCTGAAGGGTCCCAATCCGAAACATCACCCATTCCTTCTCTCCAGAGATGCTGCTTGTCCAGCTGTTACTCCAGCATTTTTTGTCTACTATCAATTTCATTTATTGCAGTATGTGCAGGAAAATATAAGTTGACATTTATATTTCACTTCTATTGTTACAAAAATATAGGATTCCGTGTGATTCCTGAGAATTTGCTGGAGACACGATGAACTGCAGAAGTTGGAATCATGAGCACAAATCAAACTGTCGGAGCAACTCAGTAGGTCAGGCAGCATATGTGGAGGGAAGCATCGACGACATTGGGTTGGAACCCTTATTCAGATGGAAGACCCAAAATGCTTTCTGTATATTTTCCTCCATTAATGCTGCCTGACCTGCTGAGTTCCTGCGGAGGTTTGTGTTTTTCCTGAGAATTGGCTGATTGCTTTTTCCTGTAAGTTGTCATTTGGAGATTCAGTTCAGTAGACCGATGTTCCACTTTTACAAAGAGTTCTCAGAACTTTTCAAGCATTCTCAAATTGTGCAGATCTTTTGATGAACTCCCCATTGCATTTTCTAGAATCGGCATTTTCCACTCCAAGAAAGTACCAGAATAGTGCATAGGGTTTAGTACCTCTAAAAATAACAAATTACCTCTCCTCTACTTTCCTTGCTGATATTCTGCTGAATATTGACTAATGTTCCTCAATTAACAGAAAAGTTGAACAGCATGGGAACTAGCGTTCTTAGTGTTTGACCAGCAAACCTCTCTCCCAACCATTTATTCATTCACATTGATTACCTTTCTGTCACGGTTATTGCAGCTATAAGTGAATGTATACAGATTCAGAACAAATCTGAAAATTCATGGAAATTGCATGAGTACATTATGTCAATAACCAGTGGTTGTAATATGTATAAACAGCACTTGGCCCTTTTATCTGAACCAGAGTCTTCAACCCTGATATCTGATTGAATTGCACCTCAGAGATGGTCTCAATGGGCTGCATGGCCTCCTTCTGTGATATAATGATTCTTGTCTGTTTGAATTGTTCTCCTTGCTGCTTCTGCCAGGAATATAAAACTCTCAGAACTTGCACGGTCACTATTGTTTATATGTCAAAATGCAATCACTTGTTCCCTCACAGCAAGATTGCTGGTTAGGGTGGCGGGCAGGCGACAGGGGAGGTCCATCTATCATCGCATTAGAACTATCTGGTAATCCTGATATCTCTCTGTTTGACAGTGGCCAAAACAGATATTGTGGCGATTGTCGTCATTTTTCTGAGGACCACAGGTTTCCCAGGAATTCCATACACATTAGAACTAACGAAGAGTGGGAGAATTATTACACTGTGGGGTGAAGAGATAGGTGCAAGATTGAGAAAACTGTCAAACAAACAAAAATACTAATGGGCAAAACATTGTTCTCTGGTCTGGTGACATGTACTGACAATAAATATTTAATAAGGAGACAACTCTGCTTTAACAAAGGAGCAATCGTCTGTACGCAACAAATGTGGAAGTGCAAAGGAGGTGAAGCAACTAGATCTGTTGTGAAATAACGGAATCAGAGTAGAACTGGGTTTAGTTATCAAGCTGGGAAGGAAAGTAGGGCAGGGAGGAGGAGTCATAGGGAGAAGTGGAAAAGATGGAGAGGAAGGGAAGGAGTTGAGGGACAAAGAAGAAAGAGGGAATTTAGAGGAGGAACATGAAACAGGAGGAGGGAGGTATTCATAGGGGAGGAGGAGGAAGTTAGTTTAAGAGGAGGAAGAGGAAGTGGAACCAGGGGAACAGAAAAGGGGGGGGAGGCAGAGATGGAGGAAGAGCTTTGGGGGTGGGGGCAGTAGCAGTCTCAACAGTTTGCAGCCATTTCATTGACAGCGGTAGATCCTTGAGGTCGATAACTATTTCAAGTACCTTCAATGGAGATTCAGCAGCCGTCCATCTCCCAAGCTGTAACCTCGAGAGAACTATGAATAGGATCATTAGAACAAAAAAGGATTGCCAGACAAATACCATGGCTGCTCACAAGAGTGATTTGTTATTTCAGAACATTACTAATTTGTTTCAGATCCCGTGTTACTACATGGTCTTCATTTCATTAGGAATTTACATCTATTCCCAAGTTTCTAACAGTAACATTGAGCCAATCAATGGGGATTAGTACTTGTTTTCCAGTCAACCAATAATTAGGGTGAAGTATAGGAGAAACAGAAACTGCAAAAGCTGGAATCTTGCATGGAACACAAAGTGCTGAAGTAACTCATCGGGCCAGGCAGCAGCTGGCGGATGTGGAGTGGTGATGTTTCGGGTCAGAACGTTTCTTCATACTAATTGCAGTAGTTAATCAGATAGTTTATGATTTGGAATGGGTGGCATTTCCATAATACCGGTTGTGAAGGACGGGTGCCGTTTCGGGTTGGAACTCTTCATCAGTCTGAAGGAGGGTCCCAACTTGAAACGTCACCCATCCTTTTTTTCCAGAGATGCCGCCTGAACCCCCCCCCCGAGTTACACTAGCACTTTGTGTCTATCTTTGGTATAAAACAGCTTCTGCAGTTCTTTGTTTCTAGACACTATGGAAAGTATCCTGATTGAGCTCATCATGGCTTGGTACGACATTTCCAAAGCACAGGAACACAAATGGCTGCAGAATGATGGACTCAGCCCATACCATCCCCACCACTGAAAGCATCCATGAAGTATTGCCCCAATTAGGCAACATAAATCGTAAAAGGTCCCGACCATGTTATCTACTCACTGCTACTGTCAGGCAGGAGGTATAGAACTCTGAAGTCGCACACCACCAGATTTAGGAATGCCTGCTTTCCCATGATCATCAGGTTCTGGAACTGACCTGGAAAATCCTAATACTACCTAGACAACAGAATATCATGGACCATCGCTATGCACCACAATAGACGTGTTTTCTACTTACATTTTGCATGAATATATTTTCTTTTGGCAATCTTTTTCTTTTCACTTTTACAATTTATGTGTGATTTAATTATTTATATATATCATATCATATCATATATATATACAGCCGGAAACAGGCCTTTTTCGGCCCTCCAAGTCCGTGCCGCCCAGTGATCCCCGTACATTAACACTATCCTACACCCACTAGGGACAATTTTTACATTTTACCCGCCAATTAACCTACATACGTCTTTGTATATGCACCAATTATGTTTCTGCACATTGTCTGGATCTACATGCCTGTGATGCTGCTGCAAGCAAGATTTTCACTGTATTTCTACACCACCAGACCTGTACATATGACAATAAACTCGACGTGTCAATATAATTGCAGTGTTGAGGGAGTGGGTCTGAGAAAGACTGAAACAAAAAGATAGGTGTAGCTTGGCTTCATTTGGTCAGTACACCTTTAAACTGGAGAAAATGAGGGGAGTTGGAGAAGTTGTTCAATTGGAAAAAAATTGATTTTGCAGTTTTTCCCTCAACTTCAATGGCACAGCTGCTGCCTCATAGTGCCTGGGACCTGGGTTTGATCCTGATTCTGCACGTTCTCTCTATGACTGCGTGGGTTTCCTCTGGGGTTTAGGTTAATTGGCCTCTATAAAAATGCTTCAAATGTGTAGGGAGTGGATAAGGAAGCGGGGTAACATGGAACTAATGTGAACAGGCGATCGACTGTCAGGGCAGATTCGGTGAGGTGAAGGGCTTGTTCCCATTCAGTATCTTTATACTAAACTAAATTTCAATAAGTATCCTCATCTAGGAAGGAAATAACTGTTGTTAGGTCACTCTGCCCAAAGTAGAATGCAAAGTGACTCTGCAATTTCACATTGGATGGAGCAAGATCAGACAGAGTTAGACAAGATCAGACAGGTCAGCACATAGGGTGGTGGTGTGGAGAAGGGCTGATATACCATCTCAGATACCTCAAAATGCACTGCAGCTTTGGAAAGAAGCTTTCATGAGTCAGTTATTAAAGATGTGATAGCATCACATTTGGAAAGTGGTGAAATCATCGGACAAAGTCAGCATGGATTTATGAAAGGCAAATCATGCCTGACGAATCATAGAATTTTTCGAGGATGTAACTAGTAGAGTGGATAAGGGAGAACCAGTCGATGTGTTATATCTGGACTTTCAGAAGGCCTTCGACAAAGTCCCACGTAGGAGATTGGGGTACAAACTTAAAGCACACGGTATTGGGGGTTCAGTGTTGAGGTGGATAGAGAATTGGTTAGCGGACAGGAAGCAAAGAGTAGGAATAAACGGGTCCTTTTCGGAATGGCAGGCAGTGATTAGTGTGGTATCACAAGGGTCAGTGCTGGGACCCCAGTTATTTATAATATATTTTAATGATTTGGGCGAGGGAATTGAATGCAATATCTCTAAGTTTGCGGATGACACGAAGCTGGGTGGCAGTGTTAGCTGCGAGGAGGATGCTAGGAGGCTGCAGAGTGACTTGGATAGATTAGGAGAGTGGGCAAATGCATGGCAGATGCAATATAATGTGGATAAATGTGAGGTTATCCACTTTGGCGGCAAGAACAGGAAAGCAGATATTACCTAAATGGTGGCCAATTAGGAAAAGGGGAGATGCAACGTGACCTGGGTGTCATGGTGCACCAGTCATTGAAAGCAATGTGCAGCAAGGTGCAGCAGGCAGTGAAGAAAGCGAATGGTATGTTAGCATTCATAGCAAGAGGATTTGAGTATAGGAGTAGGGAGGTTCTGCTGCAGTTGTACAGGGCCTTGGTGAGACCGCACCTGGAGTATTGTGTACAGTTTTGGTCTCCTAATCTGAGGAAAGACATTCTAGCCTTAGAGGGAGTACAGAGAAGGTTCACCAGATTGATCCCTGGGATGGCAGGACTTTCATATGAAGAAAGACTGGATAGACTAGGCTTATACTCGTTGGAATTTAGAAGACTGAGGGGGGATCTAATTGAAACATATAAAATTCTTAAGGGGTTGGACAGGCTAGATGCGGGAAGATTGTTCCCGATGTTGGGGAAGTCCAGAACCAGGGGTCACAGCTTAAGGATAAGGGGGAAGTCTTTTAGGACCGAGATGAGAAAACATTTCTTCACACAGAGAGTGGTGAGTCTGTGGAATTCTCTGCCACAGAAGGTAGTTAAGGCCAGTTCATTGGCTATATTTAAGAGGGAGTTAGATGTGGCCCTTGTGGCTAAAGGGATCAGGGGGTATGGAGAGAAGGCAGTTACAGGTTACTGAGCTGGATGATCAGCCATGATCATATTGAATGGCGGTGCAGGCTCGAAGGGCCGAATGGCCTACTCCTGCACCTATTTTCTATGTTTCTATGGATACACCGTGAATGGGTTGGCTCTGACTTTAAGATGATTAACGACTCAAGAGGGTTTAATTGTCATATATACCGAAAACAGAACAATGAAATTCTTACTTGCAGCAGCATAACAGGTTTGTAAACACAGTTCTTACAGATAACATAATAAACAAAAAAAAATCAATAAAATTAAAAAAACAATATTAGTGAAAAAAATGTTCACGGTCCCTAATGCAACTAAGACGGTTCAGAGTTTATAGTTGGTGTTTGCAGTGTTCAAGTGCACGATGGTGGTTGGGAAGAAACTATTCCTGAACCTGGAGGTCACGTTTTCAAAATTCTTATACATTCCTCCCAACAGCAGGAGTAAAATGAGGGTGTGACCAGTGTAGTGTTGGTCCTTGATGATTTGGTTGCCTTTTTGAGACAGCACCTCCTTTGTGGAGTGGGGTATTTACGGAGAGAAAAACACTTTTGGGAACAAATACTTTTTCATCTATTAATCATTTCCCTCACCAGTGCTACCTTACTGCTGGTCCCAGAGTATTCTGTTGGTGTAAATATACTGCCAATAAGGCCTCATCCAACAGAAGCGCTCTCTTCATGATCAACCAAAACCACACAGTTCCCCTTTGCCCCTCAATAGGGCACCATCTTCCACTAAAATGAAACTTTTTTTGGTAAAAATTGAAACATGAGATACAACAGTCAAACACGACCATTCTCATTCCATATCACTCCATTGCTGACATGGGTTATATATATCAGAACACCAGAGTTCTTTTAGTTTAGTTTATTGTTACGTGCACCGAGGTACAGTGAAAAGCTTGTGTTGTGCGATAACCAGTCAGCCGAAAGAAATACATGATTACCCATCTTTGTTCCGTGAGGAATGCCGAAAGAGTCGTCGTCGTCCCCCCCCCCCCCCCCCCCCCCCGGGGACTCTGTGAGGAGTAGGGGGTAGGATCCCATCATAGAAACATAGAAAATAGGTGCAGGAGTAGGCCATTCGGCCCTTCGAGCCTGCACCGCCATTCAATATGATCATGGCTGATCATCCAGCTCAGTAGCCTGTACCTGCCTTCTCTCCATACCCCCTGATCCCTTTAGCCACAAGGGCCACATCTAACTCCCTCTTAAATATAGCCAATGAACTGGCCTTAACTACCTTCTGTGGCAGAGAATTCCACAGACTCACCACTCTCTGTGTGAAGAAATGTTTTCTCATCTCGGTCCTAAAAGACTTCCCCCTTATCCTTAAGCTGTGACCCCTGGTTCTGGACTCCCCCAACATCGGGAACAATCTTCCCGCATCTAGCCTCTCCAACCCCTTAAGAATTTTATATGTTTCTATAAGATCCCCCCTCAGTCTTCTAAATTCCAGCGAGTACAAGCCCAGTCTATCCCGTCTTTCCTCATATGCAAGTCCCGCCATCCCAGGGATTAATCTGGTGAACCTTCTCTGTACTCCCTCTAAGGCAAGAACTGTACAGGGCACAGTTCGGGCCCCTCATGTGAGGAGTAGGGGGCTCGGATCCCTTCACCTCCACAGGACAGAGTTCTGGACCCTCGTATTAGGACTAGGGAGTAGGATCCCATCATCTCCACAGGACAGAGAGGCAGCCCACCAGGCTCCAGCACCACTCTCAGCACCGAGACTGGGGCCTGGGGGTGGAACCGGTCTACGGCGTCCGGCCATTTAAAGCTGCCCGTCAGGTGTGTGTCTCGGTGAGGACAGTCCGAGAGCGCCGTTACCTGCCCGCACCTCGATGGCCGCACACATCATGTCCTCCATCGCCGCCGCTCTCCCTTCTTCCCGCCGAATGTGCCACGCACGGCGGCGCGTTGACGTCACTCGAGGAGCGGGCGCCGCGCGGCCGCCATCTTAGGCAGCGGGTGGGGAGCGAGCGGGAGCCGGGAGGCCGCGCCGACACAGCCGCAAACGCCGGCATGCCCAGGTGCCTGTGACCAACGAGGCAGCGCCCGGGTGGCAGGCAGGCAGTGCGGTGCGCTAGCGGAGCCGAGCCCGGCCCTCCCTCCCTCACCACCGTGTGGTTGTGAAGTGGGGTCCGGGACTCGGGGTTGCAGCGGAGGGGAGCCGTGCCTCGTCGCCATGGCGGCCGCCAAGTTCGAATCGCACGACCGGACGAGCTGGTACTTTGGGCAGCTGAGCCGCCAGGAAGCGCAGGGCAAGCTGCAGGGCCAGCGGCACGGCACCTTTCTGGTGCGGGACAGTACCACCTGCCCAGGCGATTACGTGCTTTCGGTGTCGGAGAACTCCAAGGTGTCGCACTACATCATCAACAGCCTGCCCAACAAGTTCAAGATCGGCGACCAGGAGTTCGAACACCTGCCCGGCTTGCTCGAGTTCTACAAGATCCACTACCTGGACACCACCACCCTGATCGAGCCGGCCGCGCGGGTGACGGGCCCGCCTGCCTCGCTAGGCAAGGCCGCTGGCCCAGGCCAGGGCCACGTCCTGCTGGGCCCCGGCACGGCCTCGGGCGGCGGCGAGGAGAGCGCCGACTACGTGCGGACGCTGTACGACTTCTCCGGCAACGACGTGGAGGACCTGCCCTTCAAGAAGGGCGAACTACTGGTGATCGTGGAAAAGCCCGAGGAGCAGTGGTGGAGCGCCCGCAATAAGGACGGCCGCCTTGGCATGATCCCCGTTCCCTACGTCGAGGTGGTGGTCAAGTCGGCGCCGCAGCAGCAGCAACAAGCGCCGGGCTACCGCAACTCTAGCAGCTACGGCATTCCCGAGCCCGCACACGCCTACGCCCAGCCCCAGACCAGCAGTCCCCTGCCCACCGGCGTTAACCCGTTGCCCACTACCCAGAACGGGCCCGTCTACGCCAGGGCTATCCAGAAGAGAGTTCCTTGCGCCTATGACAAAACTGCCTTGGCGTTGGAGGTAGGCGCATTATCGGCAGGCCTTTTTAGGCATCTTCCCCTTTGCTTCGGTTGCCAATGGTCCTGAAGCCGGGAAGTGGAGCTGCGATTGTTCTTGGGTAGTCTTAATAGGAAGTAACGAAGGGGTTTGGTATATGGGGCAATTAGTTTCCAGTGTGGGTTTAGTTGTTAATCAGTGCGTAACTTTAACTAAACGAAGTAGTGGTAGGCAAGTGTGTCGGAATGAACCGCAGATGCTGGTTTAAACACAAAAAGCTACAGTAACTCATCGGGTCTGACATCACCTCTGGAGAAAAGGAATAGGTGAGGTTAGTGGTAGACTCTCTATAGTACTTAGAAAACTGCGTTGGACAAGAAGATTTAAAAGTAATTTGGGAGTAACGGAAGAAAAAACTGAAAAAGGGGTAACATTAATGTCTCTTGTAAAGCGAGGCCTTATACAGAATATATGTGTTCGTTAAAATCGCGATCGTTAAAATCTGTGATCGTTAAAATCGTGTTACATTTTAAAATGTGGAACGTGAATCCGAAGAAGTATCTAAAGGTAAAGGAGCTCCTTTCAGATTCACAAGGGTGTATATATAAGATGACGGGCAAACCCCAATTCTTATTTCACCAGCCAGGGAAGCAGGAGTTAATTTTAAAACTTTTTTAAAAACTTGTTTATAGTGGAGAGAAGAATGGCTGTTCATTTAGAGCCTTCTTTCTATTCTGGAATAGCCTAGATGGGAAATGTATGTTTGTGGTTTCATGAAAGATATTTGATTTTAAAAATCAGTAGACCTTTGGATATTAATGGAATCGATGGATATGATATTAATGAAGGAAAATGATGCAGAGGTAAAATAAGTCTGAACCTCTGAGGATGAGTATAAGCTAGTTAGTGGAAAAATAAAAGGTAATAAAAGATTGAAGTGTGAGAATTTGGGCACGGACAGAGTGGATCCTGGAAAGATTCAATTGGGTCAATAATTGCAATTGTTTATGTTTATTACATTATACCAGTCGTTGGTAGTAACAATACTTTTCTGATGGGAGGTGTCAAAAAAACATTATTATTTTACAGGGTGGCACATTGGTCTAACTATTAGAACTGCTACCATGCACCTCCAGCAATCCAGGTTCAATCATGACCTCCAGTGCTTGTTGGAGTTTACTCCATGTGGTTCCTTCCAGGTGTTTGTTTCTTCCAACATTCCAAAGATATGCAGGTTGGTAGGTTAACTGGTCACTGTAAATTGCCCCTGGCGCATAGGTGGGTGGTAGAACTTGGCAGGAGTTGATGGCTTTGTGGAGAGAATAAAATGGGGTTGGCGTAAGTGCTTGATGGTCAGTGCGGAACAAATGATTTGAAGGTGTAGGAAAGAACTGCAGATGCTGGTTTAAATTGAAGGTAGGCAAAATGCTGGAGTAACTCAGTGGGTCAGGCAGCATCTCTGGAGAGAAGGAATGGGCGATGTTTCGTGTCGAGACCTGAAGAGGATCTCAACCTGAAACGAAGCCCATTCCTTCTCTCCAGAGATGCTGCCTGACCCGCTGAGTTAAATGGTTTGAAGGGTCTGTTTCTTCGTTAACTGTAACACTTTGGCTATAAAAGTAAGCCAGTACATAGTTTGAGTAAAGGGAACTAATTTTGGAATCTGTCTTGTATTGATTGGCCAGATGCAAGAGTGAAATTGTGCTGCTTGTATAATCAGTAGTGCAGGAGCAAAGGTTTGTGGCTGTGTTCCCTCCTGTGCCCACCTGAAGATAAGTTCTTCAGGGAGGTACAATATGAATTTTCTTCTTTACTGTCCTCCAATAAATGGTGTTCTCAAAACTGAATGTATGTAATAGTCATGAGGCCTTTGAGAGGGTTGTTTGAAATCTGTCTGAAGATTTCATGTAACAAGAGATAACAGCTACTCAACAGAGATTGTTATGAAGACCCACTTGAAAATACCGTGGCAAAAATTCTCATGAGTATTTTTATTGGATTTCCAATTTGCAACAAGATTTTTTATGATTTGTTTTAGTATCAATTTTAAGGGATCCAGGGTTGCTTCCTGGTCTGTTCCTGTATACATTATCTAGAGGTGCAGAATTCATTGATATCGGCAATTAATATTACAGATTTTATTTTTAATTATGTACTATTGATTTACTATCCACTGTTGCCAGATAAACTTCATTCATATTGTGCATTTCGTTGTCAAATATTCTTTTCAGCTGTTAGAGGAGAACGTTTGTGGACTTGGCAGCTTAGTGTCATTCATCAGTTCAATGACACTTCGTTAAACTGCAAAGAGTGCAGAGAAGATTTCGTTAGTTTAGTTTGTCACGTGTACTGAGGTACAGTGAATTTATGCAGGTGTTGCTTGGACTTGAGGGCCTGAGGTTGGGCAGGCTAAGACTTTATTCCTTGGAACACCGAAAGCTGAGTGGTGATCTCATAGAGGTGCATAAGATCATGAGGGGAATAGATGGTGTGAATGCAGTCTTTTACCCAGAGTAGAGGAATCGAGAACCAGTGGACATAAGTTTAAGGCGAGAGGGGATAGAATTAATGGAACCCTGAGGGTGGTGAGTACATGGAACTACTGGAGGAAGTAGTTGAGGCAGGTACTATAACAACATTTAAAAAACATTTGGACAGGTTCATAGAGATGAAAGGTTTAGGGGGTTATGGACCAAATGTGGGCAGGTGGGACTAGTGCAGATGGGGCAATTTGGTTGGCATGGATAAGTTGTGCTGAAGGGCCTGTTTCCAAGTTTTATGACTCCGTGAATTGGGTCATCACTAAACTATGAACATGAATGGAGGGCTACCTGGAATTTAGCCCATGGAAATTAAAAAAATTCTGAATGTCCAAATGTATGCAGTGGGGAGCTAAACAAATGTTGAAATTGAACAAACCGGTTGGCTTGTGTGTTCACAAAACCATGTTACTTTTTGTTCAAGTGAGAATTGGAGAGCTGTTGAATACATTCTGAACTATCTTTGACAATTATTGACACGTTGGTGATTTCTATATATTAACTAAATCATTAACTGGAATTCCTCGTGGTATTGATTCCTATGTGCTCTGAGGTCTGTTTTTCACTCTTCTAACTCCTCGTGTGGAGGTCATGCTCAACCAGAAGTAGAAAGAAATTAATGTTCATTTACGTTGCTAATTAGCTTTCTTTCTTTTTTAAGCAGCGTTGAGATTGAGTACCGTGACCTTTTTGCATAACTATTTCGGAGAATTTGTTCTTGGAAGAAGAATTAGTATGGGATATTGAGTCTAGTTTGATGAAATCATTTGAACTAAATTTACTGCATTGAAGCAAGCTATCTAAATTGCACATCGAGCTGTCTGGTGTGTGTATGCCCAAAACTTGGTTACCCCTGAAGTTTGATATTTCCTATTTTTAATCTATTTTTTAAATTGTACTCTTATGGGGGGGGAGGGGGAGTAGATGATGATAATAATGAGTGGAGATGGACTATGTTGTAGCTGAGTCAGTAGGGCATAGATGAAGTTGATGGAGATTGAAGGAAAAGAGTGAAAATGACTGGGAAGAATTGAAGGGGTTAGAATAGTGGTTGAACTAGAAAACAGCCTAAGTTTTAGAAATGGGAGTTTGGGTTTGAATGTCTGTAGCGTGGATCAAGGATCCATTAATTTTCTGGTAGGTTTCATTGAAAATAGTTTTTTTGCGCCTTTCTCGTGATTCCCCCCCCCCCACCCTCTTTTTGTTAGCTATTTATTGCGACATGTACAATAGTTTTGACTCAACCACCTAGCTTCCTGGTGTAAACAGTTATTTAATTTTAGGGTGACTTCCATGAAATCAAGCTGCTGGAAACCCGGTGCATTGTTTGCTTTCTCTAATGTTGGGGATCAAGCAGACTGTCCAGATGAGCAACAATTCACTTGCACTTTTTCCAGTTCACTGTACTTCATTAGGTCCACACTGTGGTCTCCTCTGAATTGGAGAAACCAAGTGCATTTTGGCCAATGGTTTTATGCAACACTTCACTTGATTTGGAAGACCAACAGTCCCAGTTGTCTGGAATTTTAATTCTGCATCCCAGTCACATTGGTCTTACCTGTCTGTGGTGATGCAATAAGGCCTATCACAATTTTCAAAAACAATATCTCCTCTTCAATCTGGGAAGACTGCAATTTGCTGACCTTGATGTTAAATTATATAAATTTAAATAACATGCTCCTTTGTCAATATCTGAATTGCTCATTTCTATCCATTGGTCACACATGCTGTTAACAGCACTTTACTCTGCAAAGAAGCAGGATTTGCTTATAATTTCTCGTTGCTACAATAACCATCCACACGTGCTACTGGCCTGAGAGTTTCTGACATTTTCTGTTTTTTAATACATTTTATCATACTTTTAACCTCTGGTAAAATATCACAATAGATGCTGAAAATCTAGAGGTATTTCTCGCACTTGGAATAGCTAAACTGAAACTGTGAACATATTCACTTTATTCTGAATTGGGCTGAGCCGAATTCAATGGAATTTAATTTTGGGATTCAAAAGATGGCTCTGCAGATTTAGTAACGGGTAAATACGATATGATAAAACTTTTCATCCCCGGAGGGAAATTGGTCTGTCGACGGTCACATTTAGTAAATACGATACGATAAAACTTTATTCTTCCTTAGAGGGAAACTGGTCTGCCGACAGTCACAAAGCACAGGGTACATAAAAACTTGAAATTAAAAGTGAAAAGAAAAAGACAAGTGACTGTTGGCTGGCTGCCCGCCCTGTGCACAGTCCCTTCACCGGAACAAATGAACAAACAAACAAACACAGACATCCCCTGGGCAGAGGATTCTAAACTAGAGTGCTCCACCAGACCGGGTCCCCCTTTGTTCTCCCACCGTCCCTCACGGCGGTCCCCCCAGGCCGGGTCCCTATTGTTCTTCACGGCGGTCCCCCCTCGCCAGGTCCCCATTGTATTTCCCTCCCCCTCATGCTCATCGACTGCGACCCCACCACCGCCGAGACTCCTTCAGCCCAGACAGGCCTCGCCACCAGGCTTCACCGCAGTCCCCCGAGAAGCCTGTGAGGCGTCAGTCTTCGGCGTGTTGCGGTCTTCGTTTGTCGCTCTGGTCGGCGGCAGCGCGGTTGTTCAGCGGGTGGATCGGGCCCTTGCGGGTCCCCGGGACACTCCAGCCGTGCGCGTGACATATTGCATAATAATAATGCACTCATAGATTTTTAAATTGACATAGGGGAATTGCCCTTTAGAAAGATGATCTTCGAAAAGAGGCTTGGAATCTCCTGCAAACAAAATTTTATATTGCAGTTTTGTCGAGATTTCGCAATAAAGATTTGTAAATCATATCATATCATATCATATATATACAGCCGGAAACAGGCCTTTTCGGCCCTCCAAGTCCGTACCGCCCAGCGATCCCCGTACATTAACACTATCCTACACCCACTAGGGACAATTTTTACATTTACCCAGCCAATTAACCTACATACCTGTACGTCTTTGGAGTGTGGGAGGAAACCGAAGATCTCGGAGAAAACCCACGCAGGTCACGGGGAGAACGTACAAACTCCTTACAGTGCAGCACCCGTAGTCAGGATCGAACCTGAGTCTCCGGCGCTGCATTCGCTGTAAAGCAGCAACTCTACCGCTGCACTACCGTGCCGCCTGGGTGACTTGGGCTACTATCATTGGAGATGTGGGGTTGGGATTTACAAGATCCGGATTAGGAGTAAAAGGAGAACAGCTGCAGAGGTAGAATAGGTTAAATGCTTCGGTGGCGCAGCGGTAGAGTTGCTGCCTTACAGCGAATGCAGCGCCGGAGACTTGGGTTCGATCCTGACTACGGGTGCCGTCTGTACGGAGTTTGTACGTTCTCCACGTGACCTGCGTGGGTTTTCTCCGAGATCTTCGGTTTCCTCCCACACTCAAGTCGTACAGGTTTGTAGGTTAATTGGCTGGGCAAATGTAAAAATTGTCCCTAGAGGGTGTAGGATAGTGTTAATGTGCGGGGATCGCTGGGCGGCGCGGACCCGGTGGGCCGAAGGGCCTGTTTCTGCGCTGTATCTCTAAATCTAAAATCTAGACACAGTCAAGAGTATTGAATAGGTTGGATGAAAAAAATAATTATTCATATTTACAATACATAAAAGTTCTGAGAAAAATTGAGTTAAATATTATGGATTGAAGGACTAACCGTGGCTTGGACATGAGTGAGTGAATGAATTATTGTCTTGTGTATCATGCATTGTTAGGAAATTATGCAAAGCTGGTTGTTTGGAGGCTGCAGTGAATATAATTGAGTCAACATCTAAATGATTTTAAAATACTGTTATATTAAAATTTATCAATGTAACCTACAAATTTGAATAATGGACAGTCAGGCTTGCTTAGATGGAATCTAACTCTCTGCACTCCCTTCCACACCAACTGAAAACCTCAGTCCAAGCTTCATTCCATCCTGTGCAACTAATATAACTCGACAATTGTTCTAACTTCCTCCCAGCCCTTGACATAATCAGAGAACTCTGCCATCATCTGCTTAGCATTTGGTGTTAATTGTTTTATTACAAGACTCTAATCCATCAGCTCTGTGCACAAAGGGAGTAGTGTAAATCAGAAATGGGCTCTTTGGCCCACAAAGTCTGCACTGACATCAAGCATTCATTTATGCTAATACAAAGTGCTGAAGAAGGGTCCCGACCCACAGTATCGCCCATTCATTCACTCTGCAGATGCTGCCTTACCCACTGAGTGACCCGTGCACTTTGTGTTTTGCTCACCTTGCTTATCCATTTACACTAATCCAACGCCAATCTTGCTTTATTCACAAAATGCTGGAGTAACTCAGCAGGTCAGGCAACATCTCGGGAGAGAAGGAATGGGTGACGTTTCGGGTCGACACCCTTCTTCAGACTAATGTCGGGGGTGGGACAAAGGAAGGATATAGGTGGAGACAGGACAATCTTGCTTTATTCTCCTCGCGTTGCTATCAATTCTCCCCAGGTTTTACAACTCGCCTACAGATTATGGGCAATATACAGTGGCTAATTGACCTCCCATCTTTGGGACCTAGGAAGAACCCAGCGAAACCCATGATATTACAAGCAATATACAAAGTCTGCATATACCGCATCAGATGTGGAGCGGTTTTAAAATATTGCATTTTTGAATTGCAGCATCAAGTGCATAGTGTGGGAGAGCATGCATAACTGACATCTAATTGGAACAGAGGCTGAACTTTGCTGATGAACTGACTCAATTTTCAAAACTGGCAATATTTAAACTAAAAGATGGCTACACAGAATTGTGCACAACTACTCAGCTCTAGTAGTTGTATTGGATGCCCCATGGCAGAATGAAAAATGTCCAGTGGATCAAATGTGACCAAGATGGACACCATATCCCTGAATGGTGTGCAGAAACTGAATCTATATTGCAGAATTGTGCGCGTCAGTGACACTTGCACTTGCGCCCTGCAGACTCAAGATGAAAATTAAATACATCACTCTAAAATTAAGGGTCATGGTCTGAAGCACACCATTGGAACAATCAGGCCAAATTTCAGCATTACTCGGATTGCCATACCTTGTTCTGCTTAAATATGAATTTTGGCAGTTAATGTTGAAACCGAGCTTCATGTTGCACCGTACAGTGCCCACATGGACATATTTCAATTGGATCATTTTTAACTCTGGGCAGTGATTAGGAACACAAGCCATAATGGCTATTGTTTTCACTATCTTGTCTGGGTTCAACTGAAAATATTGAATCTGCTGCCAAGCAGAAACTGGGGATAACACAGGAGCCTTCTGAATTGTAAAGCTAACAACTTTAATAGACTGGTCCATCCTTTTTTAAATTCCTTGCACTATTTCTCATGGAGACATTGGGTGTGGCAATAATGATTGATGGAGAAATTTGCAGTGATTAGATTATATAAGATTCATCTTTATTATCCGGATAAAACACTGAAATTTGGCCTACCTTGATATTTTTACCTAACTTTGGGATGCATGCAGCATTCCAGGCAATATCCTCAACATCATTTATTGTAACACTGAAAAACATTTTTAGTTTTCCTGTTCCATAATTGCTCATGGCAAACGTATTTGGTTTCATAAACGAGAGGCTGAAATTTCAGCAACTCGCACAGTAAGCAGGAAAGTTAACATTTCAGTTTGTAACTTTTCAACAGAACTGGAAGATGGTGCAGTTATTTTTAAACAAGTGAATAGGTATGGGGAGAGCCAAGTGGGTGTCAGCGATATGGTGGAAGATCTTTCAAGAGAAAGAGTTAGATCTAACTCTTGGGGCTAAAGGAATCAAGGGATATGGGGATAAAACAGGAACGGGGTACTGATTTTGGATGATCAGCCATGATCATATTGAATGGTGCTGCTGGCTTGAAGGGCCGAATGGCCTACTCCAGCTTCTATGTTTCTATCATTAAATGATAAAAAGGATGTTGGCTCAGTCAAATAAATTGTTGCATTTGGACAACAATTTATTTAAAAATTGTCCGAAGGAATTATAATTGATAACACTAGAATAATGTTTTGCTGCCTGAAATTATAGGAGCAGAGCGCTGATCCTGGATATCTAGATTATTACTTGAGCTGCAAGCAAATTGGCACAGGGTTAAGAGTCAGGGAGATGAATGCATATCTTATAAATTGGTGTGGGAGAAGACCTGTGCAACGTAGGAGAATTGTGGTGGACTAAACCTGAACCATGTTTCAACCAGATTTACCCCCAAATCAATAGTTAGGTAGTTATGATGGTAGGCTTGTGATCTTGTGGGGGATGGGGAGAAGGAAAGAAATCCAGAATGCTAACAAAAATACATAGAAGCAAGAAAATGATAGGCGGGATACCAGAATTATGCCAAAGAAAGGACAGTTTATTAACAAGAATACACTAAAAATAAATTGGGTATGAATCTGTAAAAGAGGCTAAAAAATGTGATCTAAAAATGTTGCAATGATCTGGAGACAAATAGGGTGACCCAGATAGCTCAAATCTAAGAATATTGGATATTTAGGAAAGACAGTCAAAAGGATGCGGTAGGTTGGCTTTGTATAAAAAGTTTCTCAAGCAAAATCAAAAATCAATATTAGCTCAAAATTAAGAAGTTGAATCTAGCTGGGAGGAACTAGGAGCACCAGGGGCAGAAAATGTTGGTGGGGGTTATCTGTAGGCCTTTCGGCAATAAATACACTTCAGGGGAAGCATCAGATAGAAAGTTAGAGATGCGTGTAAAAAGGATAATGAAGTAATAATGGAGGACACTAATTTATGTAAACTGGCTAGTGACTATCATTTATCAAACAAATGCAAAATCTGCAGCTGTTGTACATTTGTTTTGGGAGCAATAGGAAAAAGGAACAATAAGCGTACAATGGCTTACAAAATGTTAATATAGCATTAGGTTCAAATAAGCTTTACAGAAAAGTGTAGGAAGGGACTACAGATGCTGGTTTAAACTGAAGATAGACAAAAATGCTGGAGTAACTCACAGGCAGCATCTCTGGAGAGAAGGAATGGTGATGTTTCGGGTCGAGATCCTTCTTTAGATTGATGTCGGGAAGAGGGAGATACATAGATATGGAAATGTAAGGTGTGGAAATAGGACAAAGGGAATAGAGATGAAAGAAAATGAAGAATAGGTCATTAGCTGGGAGAAGGTAACACCAGAGCAAACCGAGATAAAATGTAGTCGTAGACAACTGGGAAGGGGGAGGCATGGAGAAAAAGGAAAAGCAAGGGTTACTTAAAGTTAGAGAAGTCAATGTTCATACCGCTGGGGTGCAAGCTGCCCAAGCAAAATATGAAGTACTGTTCCTCTGCAGTTTGCGCTGGACCTCACTCTGACAATGGAGGAGGCCCAGGCCAGAAAGGTCAAGTCAAGTGTGGGAATTTGAGGGGGAAGTTAGTGTTTTGCAACTGGGAGATCGGATAGGTTTAGGCGGACTGAGCGGAGATGTTCAGCGAAACTATTGCCGAGCCTGCGCTTGGTCTTGCCAGTATAGGAGTCCACACTTGGAACAACGGATATAGTAGATGAGGTTGGAGGAGGAAGTGAACCTCTGCCTCACCTGAAAAGACTGTCGGGGTCCTTGGACGGAGTCGAGGGGTGAGGCATAGGGACAGGTGTTGCATCTCCTCTGGTTGCAGGAAAAAGTACCTGGGGAGGGGGTTGTTTCGGTGGAAAGGGACGAGTTGACCAGGAAGTTGCGGAAGGAACAGTCTGCAGAAAGGGATGGAGATGGGAAGATGTGGCACCTGTCCCTATAAACTACTTTATACAAAGTTGTCAGTAAAAGCAGGCCTGAGGATTGTGGTCAGTGGGATTGCGAGCAAAGATATGGATAAACTAGCAAAAGAAAATTAAGGCTTCATATGAACAACAAAACACCAACAAGTGGATGGGAGAATGCAAATATTACCTGGTGAACCAGATGCTGAACCATTGGAATTTCTGAATCGTCAGACAACAGATTATTGGAGTTTTTACCTTGTGTTAAAATAGCAATTAAATACTTTTTGTTTTCAAGGAAGATGACATAAAAAGGTTTCCAATGACTAAGAGGCCAATAACCTAAATGAAAATGTGGAATAAAGGGAAACTAGTATTGGTTTAAAAAAAGTATTTCCTGGAATAATTATTGGCACTGAAATTAATACATTCCTGATGCCTGATAATTTGCATTGTGGATCTAGCAATGCAAGTAGTGGACGCATTGATTATTATCTTTCAAAATGTTATGAATTATAGAACGATCTGTGCAGATTGGAAACTAGCAAATCTAATTCAATTATTTAACAAAGGAGGGTATACATAAAAGGGGAGTACAAAACAGTTAGGTTAACATCAGTTGTGGGGAAAATAGAGAGGTTCTTGTATAATAGATCTGATAGCAGATTAGAAGATATCAGCGAGATTGGTTCAACGTGAATCTGTGAAAGGGAAATCGTGTTTGCCAAACTTTGCGAGTTTATTGAAAATCTAACTGAAAGAATCAATATGAGAGACCAATTGATGTGCTGTACTTGCATTTTTAGAAGAACTTTGATTAAGTCCCGCATTAGAGATAAGTTCGTAAAATTAAAATAATGCGTTCGGCAGACCAGCATAGGCAAGCCCCTGCACTGGCAGAAATCTTTTTCTTGTTTCTTGACACGCGTGCAGATGACACAGCTATGCATTATGGAAAATCGTGATATGGACCATTTTCTAGAAATGCAATTTCACTCTCTTCCCCCCCCACACACTTTCTACTTAATACAGGGGAGGGTGTCGCCTGCACTTGCTTGGTTTGATAACCTGGGATGCAGGAGGCTGGTAGCAATAAATGGGCATCCCTTGGAGCAGCAAATGGTAATTGGGGCCTAAATATTGACAGTACTCATCAGTACATTGGATGATGATGAAACTATATAACAAGTTTGACATAGGATTTGGTGGGATAGTGAAAATGATGCCGACAATCTTGAAAGTTGTGTGAATAAGGAAATACGTGGCACATGCAGTATAATGTGGATAAATCTGAGACATTCACTGATGGGAAAGATGAAAGATTATTTTAATGGTGCTATATTGAGATCTTTTGGTTGAAAGATACAGCATGGAAACAGTCCCGTGGCCCACACCATTCATTGATCACCTGCTCACGCTAGTTCTGTTATCGACTTAATATCCACTCCCTACTGACTAGGGCTAATTTACAGGGGCTAATTAATCTACCAACTCGCACATCTTCAGGATATGGGAAGAAACCAGAGGACTTGGAGGAAACCTTTGCAGTCACAGAGAACATGCAAACGTCACACATACAACACCCAAGGTCATGATTGAACCTCGATCTTTGCTTGTCATAAGAAGAGAGATTGGATCAACTAGGCCTCTAGATTTGGGCGAATGAAAGGGTGGGGAGGGTGTGAAATCTTAATCATATCATATCATATATATACAGCGGGGAAACAGGCCTTTTCGGCCCACCAAGTCCGCGCCACCCAGCGATCCCCGCACATTAACACTATCCTACACCCACTAGGGACAATTTTTTACATTTACCCAGTCAATTAACCTACATACCTGTACGTCTTTGGAGTGCGGGAGGAAACCGAAGATCTCGGAGAAAACCCACGCAGGTCACGGGGAGAACGTACAAACTCCTTACAGTGCAGCACCCGTAGTCAGGATCGAACCTGAGTCTCCGGCGCTGCATTCGCTGTAAAGCAGCAACTCTACCGCTGCGCTACCGTGCCGCCAACAAAATTTGTTGCGAATCAGACTGGAGGTTGGGATGACTCTTCTTTTGGTCCTGACGGGGTAGTTCAGTATGAGATGTCACAATCTCAGGATACAAGATAAGACATTCTGACTGAGATGACCAATTCCTTTGCATAAAGGGTGGTAGACTCTTAATTCTCTGCAATAGAGGCAGTTAATCTATTTAGGAGAAGAGATGTCCGAATACCAGGTATCACTGGGGTAGAGCAGGAATGTGGTTTGAAATAGAGGATCAACCTTAACCGCATTGAACGCACTGAGCTTGAAGGACTGAATGACCGAATCCTAAGTTTTTGAATGTTGTTGTTTTAGCCAATCATTGGTTGTTGTTGACTGGCAAGGTCAGTATTTATTGAATGACCTTAAAATATGAAATAACTTAATTTCACAGTCTTTTCTCACTTTTGCTTAGCTTCCCCTTGGTTGTCCCTGTTGACTTTTCCATTTTTTTTTTTTTTGTTAATATTTAAGGACAGCTTCTTTGCACTATTGATTTCACTGACCCTTCCTATTCATATTATGATGGGTTTCAGACTGAAGTATTCCTCCATTTCTCTGGCCCAAAATATTACGGTCTTATTTGTTATATCTAAATAAAGAGAATTATTGTTTCAGCCATCCACAAAAGATTATTTTTACCTGTTGAGACACCCATTGGTTAAGAGTGCACAAAAAACGTAATCGTTCAAAATAAATGTAGGCCAACAATTAAAGTGAGATGTATTATTGTATCAAATCTACAAAATATACCTTTTACTGAAATCATTGATAATGACGTTATTAGAATTGAGACATAGAATAATTGCTGATTCCATGATTGCAGAAGGATATCCAATGACTACCATACTGGATCATATATGCTAAATAGTATGTCATAGCCTCAGCTAAGTGGTTGCACAACTAATAAATCTGATCAAAGCTGTGCATTCCTACCAAATTCAGTTGTGGATGATGAGCAATTAAATAGCTCATTGGATGTGGTTTCAAATGCATTCACACACCTGACAATGATGTGCCCAGTAGGCATGTTAAGGACAAGACTGAACCTTTTTCAATCATCATCCAGGGATAATTTAAAAAAAAAGAATAATCCTTCTCTGCTTCCTCTTGAAATTCTGACCATCTCCGAAGCCTTTCTGCTATTTATTGGATATCAAGAAAAATCTGAATGATGGATGAGGCTAAAGAACACTGAGCATCTAACCTGTAGTCCTGAAGACCACTGAACAAGCTGCATATTAAGCCAAGTTGTTCAGGTACAGTTATGACAATAGTACCCGCTGAACAGTGTGGAAATTTGCTCGGGATGTATTTATAAAATGCAGGACAGATCTAATCTGGCTCATTACCATCCAAACTATTCAGTTGTCAGAAAATTGATAAAAGGTATCGTAAACAATGCTATCAGGTGGCATAATACCCAGTTTAGATTTTGTCAGGCCTATTCAAGTCCATCATTCATCACAATCTTGGTCCAGTGGTGACCAGACAGCTGTATTGCAGGGGTGAGGTGGCTTTCTTTGACACTAATACACTGCAGCAGAACAATCCAATATGCCTGCACATGGTCCATATCCCTTCATCACCTTCCCATTCACATGTATGTCTATATATATATTGATTTTGTATCTGCTTCTACCACCTCTGGCCACACACACCAGGCACTTGGGTAAAAACAAAATAACATACTTTAAACAAAGTTTTGGGAGAGGAAATGCATGTGCATTTTGCCTTCTGTTCATGGTTTTGATCTGATCTCCAAATAGCCCACCCAATAGGAGATTGACTGCTTAGGGCAAATGTAACCTCATTTAAAAAAATACAATATCCAAAATACTGAGAATTCCTGTTCTCAGAGAAGCATTTCCAATCTTGTACTGGAAGTCACTTACATTTTTGCAAGTCTACAATGCCACTGGCTTCCTGAACCTTGGCTTGTTTCTGTTATGGCTATACTATTAAAAGGAAAGCAGTGCCTGTGCTGCATGATGCTTTTGGGCATTGGTATTGGAACAGTCCAGAAAGAGGCCTGGAAAGGTAAATCCCAGTGGAGAGGAGAATTTGCTATAGAAACAATTTTTTTAAAGTTGCCAGTAGAATTGTTTATACAACTTTGGGCCTGCATGTATTTCCTTGCATTTAGACAATAGACAATAGACAATAGGTGCAGGAGTAGGCCATTCAGCCCTTCGAGCCAGCACCGCCATTCAATGCGATCATGGCTGATAACTCTCAATCAGTACCCCGTTCCTGCCTTCTCCCCATACCCCCTCACTCCGCTATCCTTAAGAGCTCTATCCAGCTCTCTCTTGAAAGCATCCAACGAACTGGCCTCCACTGCCTTCTGAGGCATAGAATTCCACACCTTCACCACTCTCTGACTGAAAAAGTTCTTCCTCATCTCCGTTCTAAATGGCCTACCCCTTATTCTTAAACTGTGGCCCCTTGTTCTGGACTCCCCCAACATTGGGAACATGTTTCCTGCCTCTAATGTGTCCAATCCCCTAATTATCTTATATGTTTCAATAAGATCCCCCCTCATCCTTCTGCTCTTGTATCTCAATTTGGCCTCTCTTAAGTCTCATCCTATCTCCCTCCATACCGAGGCTGAGCCTAAGATTGTTTATCTGTAATTAGCAGCTAGTTCTCCTGTTTTGATGCAGCCACCCCCTCCTCTATAGATCTTGTTTCAAGACATCAAGTTAATATTTGTTCACATAAAAGCTTAATTAAGAACAAGTAAAACAATGGAATTTAGATAGGTGAGCTTGTCAACAGACCTCTTTGTGTACCTGTGATTGACCATTTTTGACATGTCAATTTCCCAGTTGGCCATGCCTATTCCATACCAGATTTCCAAATATTGGAAGTAGTAGACTAAAACGCGCGCAAGTGTCTATAACTGCTCATCCAGGCCATAGAAATTATATACTGGGGGGTTGCCGGATGTTTTTTTTAATGAAAAGGACACTTTCACAGGACCTCTGAGTCAACCACGCCATTTCAGTTCCTAATTATGAAAGGTCAAGGACTCGCAGCCAAGGGACCCTCAGTAGAGATGTAAAAATGGTCCGTCATACTTGGTCTAGATAACAGATATTTGAGAAAGTGGAGAGAGGAAGGTCAAAGGTATGCATGAAAACTGTGTGGTGTTAAATGGTAGAAGATAATTTGAGAAGATGGCTCGTTGAGTATATAATAGGAGGTAGCTCATTTTGAGGGGCTAGGCCCCTCACAGGGTTTTAAAGGCTTGGCTCCAATTAGCTAATCTGGCTGATTTGGAGATCGGGAATTTTCAAACTTGTATGTGTCTGGGACTTGCCAAAATAAGTAAGCTTCAATTGAGGGACCGCCAGTGTTGATCAGATATGATATACACTAAAGATAGGCCCAAAGTGCTGGAGTAACTCAGTGAGACACACAGCATCTCCAGAGAAAAGGGATGGGTGACATTTTGGGTCGGGGTCCTTCTTCCGGACCTGAGATCTCACCCATCCTTTTTATCTGGGGATCCTGTCTGACCGGTGAGCTACTCCACTACTTTATGTCTACCTTTAACATTTATCTAAGATAAATTTGTAAAAATGATAAGATAAAGCAGCATTAGTAAAACTTTATGTACAAAGATCATTGTACATAAATCTGCATCCACATGAATTTCAGTAGATTTTTAAAAACATTTATAATCTTTTGTGCATTTGTCTTAACCAAACCTCCAACCTCTTTGTAATAGGACTAAAAGACTGAAGTAACATTTTTCTGAGTTTAGTGTAGAGATGCAGCGTGGAAACAGGCCCTTTGGCACACCAAGTCCGCGCTGATAATGGTCACCTGCACACTATATGTTATCCCAATTTCGCATCCTAGACACTGGGGCCAATTTACAGAACACAATTGATCTACAAACCTGCACGTCTTTGGAATGTGGGAGGAAACAGGAGCACCCGGAGAAAACCAACGCAGTCACAGGGAGAGCGTACAAACTAAACAGATACCATCCGTAGTCAGGATTGAACCCTGGTCTCTAGCGCTCCAAGACAGCCCCACTGCCACTGTGCCGTCCATGTCCTTTGAATGCTGTAGCCCCATTTATGTACGTTGATGAAAGCAAGAGTCAGTTTCTTGACCTCCATTTGTGTTCACCACAGCCCATATGGTAGTATTCTTGCTCCCGAATCAGAAGGCTGCTAGTTATACTACCACTTTGGTAACTTTGCTAGGATTCTGTGCTACATCACTATACTATATTATTCTGCACATTTGCACATTACTAACTTAGTAGACAAGACGGTAACTGACTATCGATCTGATTTCAAGAGGATACATTTAAAATATATATCCTAAAGGACTATTTCTAAATACATAAGGGAATAATCACAATGTGAAAATGAAAGAACTGCAGATGCTGGAAATCTGTAGCAAAAACACACTGCTCGAACGAACACAGTTACTGGCATTGTGGAATTTTTTGGTCAAAAACACTTCTTCAGTAGTGGGAAAGAGGAAAAGTTGATTTAAGCTGCAGAAAGGAAGGGATGGATCAGATAAATGGTATATCTGAGGGTGAAGCCAAACTGGTTGTGGTTGTAAGCTGTTTAATTGTTGGGGTACTGAGGGTAGTTAGAAAAAAACAACAAAAGAATACTAAAGCTGATAAATGCCGAATGGTATGGAAATGTCTGAGGCTCTGTTACGGTGGTTTTTTAAAAATAAAGTCAATATTATAGATGGATGACATGCAGCAGAACAGGCCAGTTGTAGAATTCAGTACCAGGTCTGGAAGGCTGCAACTTGCCAGATGGAAGGTGTGCCTCAAACGTGCATTGGACTTCATTATAACAGTAGGTCACTGAGGGGTCGGCATGGGAGAAAGTATTTTTGGCACCCAACTAAAAGCTCTGCATTGCCTCTATGAAGTGTATGCAAGTCTGGTTACCAATCTTCAGACAGGTTACCAATCTTCATTTCAGTCCCCCCAGGTGTAGAAACCACCATTGTCCCAATGTTCTGGCCTAGATTTAGCCCTTATTACAAGTAAAATTATCTCATCACTATTGCATTCTCGTTTTGATCGTGAGGCGTACAGATTGTCTGTCTATTTTCCACATTAGACCATTGTTCTAATGCTTCAGTGCTTATGCAAGCAATCAAATGGGCAGTATTGTAAATGGGTGTTGATGCTTCTAATGCCTCAACTACTAGGCCAGATACAAGAGCATAAATGAAGACAACTTCAGAGGCTGGAATTTTGAGTAAAACAGTGCTTGAAGAACTCGGCGGGTTCGGCAGCATTTAGGGAAGGAATGGACAAAAGAGTCTGAAGATGGGTACCCAGCGTGACATGCTGGGTTCCTCCAGCACTTTGTGTTTATGGGAAATGAACATTAAAATGTTTATACTTTTTCCTGCCTGTTGCAGATTAAGATCCTTTGGTTCTTTACTGAATAAAAATTAATACATTTCCCTTCCGAGTGAGGTTGCTTACTTGCAGTATAAATATATAAAGAAATCATGATGCAGCTAGAGTTAAGTTGAAGGTCTGCCATGGTCACATTGAATGAGACTGGTCCTCTATTCCTTTGTATCTGTTTTTTGGGCAAAAGCATGTTCCACTGAAGTTAGCCATGATGACAATATAACCCTTCAGTTTCATAATTAAATGCAGCTTCACAGACTTATTACTTTTGCCAGGCTAGTTCCTCATTTCTGTTGTCATGTGGAAGTGGTAAGTAGAGGTTAGATATGACCTACAGGAAGGAACAGGAGTGGGGAGTTAACTTTCACATATCAGTCCACACACCCTGCAATGTCATGATCTCCCATCAGCTGAAAAGACATTAGCAGGGGGCTAAGAGTGCAAATGATATTTGGAGTTTTCAAAATTTAGTCATAGCCACGGGGAGATCTCCAGTGAGGAAACTGAACACAGCATTATCATGCTGGGCAATTAGAGATCAATTTAACAAACTGGAGAGTAAAGTATTTTAAGTAACCCCAGTCCACTACCTCTAATTCAAATGATTCATGTCCTATTTAAATTAAATGATAGACTAAACTAATTTTAGAAAGAAATTACAATAAATTTAACAGTTCTTGATTAATCTAATTTTGTGTGTCCAAAGCAGCTAATAATAAATGAGATGCACTCATTTGAACTTTGTCTGTCTATGTTCTATTGCAACTCTTGCCCCGTCTTTGCAATTTAAAGAAGCTACAATTTCATAGTATGTCTGAGTTTGGGAACTAGTTAATATACTAGTGTTCATTCTTCTTGCTGGCTTTAGGAATTATATGTGTTGAACAGATTGTTCTCAGGGAATTTGCTTGTTATTGCAGAGTGTAGGATTTATTCAAAGGCTGACTTGTGTCAGGTAAACGCATTTGTTCCCATTCTTCAAAATCATTAGTCGGTCATTACCATTCTGAGACGTGCACTATTTACATGCAATTTTTGCCCTTTGAAAAGGAGATGGGGTTTATTTAAATGATTTTGTCAAATAGCGACAATTGGAATTTTTGATAATAACATCTGCACTATTTTTCTCGTTGATGAAGATGTTTACCAGAACGCTGCCTGCTTTAGAGGATACTAGACCAAGTGGGCCCATTGGGGCCTAAACCTCTGCATTGGTGCAGCACCCTCTCCTCAGTCAACTCAGTCTTCATTGCAGATAAGGTAGTAGGGGAGAGGGAGTTAGTTTATTGGAATTAAAGGTTTCTCTGGTGGGATGAGACCAAATTAATTAATGTGCCATGGGCCGGTTACATTTCTTAATCTGTCTTGGGTGTTGCTAATACTAGGGCTGTGGTACATGCCCAGATGTTCAGGTGTACAAGTAGACCGAGGAACAACTTGGGCTCAAGCAAGTACCCATAGCTATATCATTGATCTGGAGGAAGTGAGTGGAGTTGTTGTTCAAAGTGATGATGAGTCCAGCTTGGCAAATGTGTGTTGATAGAGCAGAAATGGTTGACCTCTGTTTGAGAAGGAGGGCTTCTTCTGCCAATCATCAGCGGTTTCCACCATTAGTTTAGTTTGTGTATCTTTGCAATTAGATTATACCTCTCCAGGCCTGATCTGGCATGAATCGTTTGCTTTAAAAAACATTGCTGGAAATACCACGCATCAGGTGGATTTATAAGCAGGTTTTAAGATCCTATCTTTCTCCCTCTAAACAACCCCCCAGCCCCATCCACCCCCAACATTTGACTGTATTTTGTGTTTGCAAATAACTCAACAGACAAGATGGAAATTTGATATCTGTGGCATACCATAGTTCATTCATCTAATTGTTCATTGTGAAGCATTACTTGCATTCTACAAGTTCAATTTGTCGGCTTTCCCAGACTTTTTGGTCCAGTTTCTTCATTCCTTATTCACTGTAATTTTCTCTGATTATTTCAGATCATGATTCTGTTTTCATTCACACTTTTAATATTGACCTTTTGCTTCATTTGTATTATCTTGATTTTTTTTGTTGTTTAATCCTGCATTCCATTGTGTCACAGACATGTCCTTCAGTTCTCTATTCCCCTTTCCTTCCCTGTCCAAACATTTTATTTTCAACTTAAAACCTATGTGGCCCACATTTACCAGTTCTGATGAAAGGTTAGTGACCTGAAACTGAAGTCGACTCTCAGACATTTGACCCTTACTGATGTGAGGTTGCAGAACTAGAGAGACTGAGCTCAGAGGGAAATTACAGTAAGAAATAAAAAATTAAACCCATTTTTGCTGGAATTAGAACAAATGCAAGTCTGTATGATTAAGACGAGGACCTGTGGTAGGTTAGGATAAGGGTAGTAGACCTGTGAATGACCACGTTTTCAACTTTGATTTAACTGAATGTACTATTGCCATGAGTTGGAATAGTGTGATAGTGAAAGCTCTGGAAGTCTGTTAGTAACTGGACTAAATCTGCACTTGACACTGAACACATTGAGATAGTACTGTGCAGCCATGCAAAATGATGCCCATCATTGATCTCTTTCAGTTGTGCTTGATCAACATTGAATATTCCAATAATTTGTATTTTGAGTGTTTGAGATTCCGAGAAAACCTTCCAAAGGAGAGAAATGAGCCATGGTGCTTTTCTCAGAATTGCTGGCCCATTACTGCAGTGTGCCCAGTGTGCCTTTTGAAGGAAGTATGTTTTGGGTTAATTGTGCTACTTCATTAATCTGGCAGATTAATGCTTGGTGTCTTTTTATAAACCTTAACCCTTGTGATAAATCTCTAATTTGACCAAACTTAGTGCATTATGGCAAAAGATATGACACGAGGTTTAGAGGTCAATCCCGAGCAGGTGGGACTAGAATAGATGGATCATCTTGGTCGGCATGGGAAGGTTGGGCCGAAGACCTTGTTTCCATGATGTATGACTGACTATTAGATTAACAAATTAAGTTCGCAGTTTCCCTGAAGCTTGTGTTGCTTTCCTTGTGTCAGGTCCGCAAAGAATACTTTCATTGGTTCAGTTAGCCTTATCTTTGAGGCTTCTCGACTTGCAGACTGATGATCCCACAGAACTAAAGTGGAGTGGAGAACTAATGAGGTGCCATTTATCTGATGAGACAAGGTATTAAATTTCAGCCTTCTCAGACATGTTTAAAATATCCCACGGCAAAGTTTTGAAGAACCAGTGATAGTCTGAGTTTATAGTTAATATCTATCCCTCATTTAGAATTTCTGAAAAAAGATTAGTTCAACATCTGTTTGTGGAAGTGTACATACACTGATATAATTTCTTTATAATTGTTTGTGATGCTTGACATGTGGAGCTCAAGGTCTGAGGTTTTGCAAATGTTTATCCTGTCAGTTTGTCAGTGCATGCCCCCATTGTAAGTGCTGCCCCGGTTGATTTTAAAATCTTTACGATCCTCCCAGAATAATGCAAGTGCTGTAGCTGGATTACGTTAGTAGTGTGATGTGATTTCTGGTATATTCTTGCTATATAGAAGGAAATCATTTAACCCATCAAGTCCACGCGGACACTCAGAATTCCAACTGCTCCTCACTTCCCTATTGCCTATCTTCAAAATATGCTCATTAACATCCCGCCCCTGTTCTCCACCAGTCTTTTAGAGTAGTCTGTCAACAAACAGCCAGTTCAACTTCGGGATGTGGGAAGAAACTCTAGCACTGTGGGAAAGCCACACGCTCACAGGGAGAATGTGTAAATTCCACCTAGCCTGCAATGAAAATCTGAATCAAACCCAGGTTTTTGGAATTATCAGACAAATGTCTGACCTGCAGCCCCTGTGTGCTGTGATTTTGGCAATACGTGTTTTAGTTTCAAATTTTCTTCGGATGGTTCCAGTGCCAGGATCCAACCTTGTCATGGACCTTTGAAGACTGCAGGATTTTACATCATAACGAATTTGATTTGCAAATCCTGCACCAAACATTAATTTTAAGGCTGATTTGTGCTTTATTTTTCAAATTTTGTTTTTGTCATAGATTCAAAGAACTTGTACAGCATGGAAATAGCCCCTTCGGCCCAATCTGTCCATGCTGACCAAGTTGGCATTTTGAACTAGTACCATGTACCTGCATTTGGTCCATTTGCATGTAAACACTTTCCCATGCTTCTGTGATCTCCTGAGCCCGGCAAAAAATATTTAAATGCCAGTGACATTTGTGTAATTCTGCCCTCGGTTATTACTGACTTTGATCATTGTTATCATCATTAAATATCTGCCCTTTTACCTGTTTTCTCCTTGAGGCATTCCTTAAAACCTGCTCTGACCACCATGTGCTCTTTTTATGGGGTACCACTTCTGTTTAAAATCCTTGTTTCATCTGTTATTTAAGACACTACAGGTCTCCCGTCAGTAGGAACTAAAATGTGCACCAATTACCACAGGCTACGGCGTCCTTTCACTTTGTAGGTTGGCTTTTGATGAGACCGTTTTTCCACCTGGCTCTCGGTCTGAAGAAGGATCTCGACCGGAAACGTCACCTATTCCATTTCCCCAGATCCCGCTGAGTTACTCCAGCTTTTTGTGTCTACCTTCAGTTTAAACCAGCATCCCTTACATACCAGGTCTGTCTCCTCCGTTCTGAATTTTCTTCCTTACATATGTTGTCCCCAGTTTCCAAACTCCCGTCTGCATGGTAGCATTTTTGATTTGTAAACTGCTTGGACATCTCAGGAAAGAAACCCTGGAAGGGCCTGTAGAGCAGTGAAATCTGAATCATTAAATTTATTTTAAGCCATGATAGATATTTGGTCTGCAGGAGAGTGAAGGTTGAAATCAGATCAGCTGTGACTCTATGGAATGCCCCAGCCGGGTCAAGAGTCACGGGTCACGGGGGCAGACTGCTCCAATGTCTGTTCCAATGAAAACGAGATGTTAGAAATATATGTGGAGGAAGGAAGAGAAGTAACAACTCAATTGCGGAAAAGGAGTCTAGAAAAGCTAATTCTGATTTTCTAACACATGAAACCAGGATTTTAAACAGAAGTGGTACCCCATAATTTGAAAATGATCAAACAACCATATTCTATTTCTGCCGTTATTGGAGAGTTAAAAATTGGAATGCAAAAAAAAACCAACTTGTAAATCTCCTTTAAGTTTTCTCTTGCCTTAAACCCTCTGGTATCTGACATTTCTACCCTGAGGGAAACGCTGACTGACGATCCTAAGCCTCATAATTTTATATCAATCACCCCTCAGCCTCAAATGCTCCAGAGAAAATGGTTCAATTTTGTCCATCCTCTCTTTAACCTAGTGAACCTGGGTACGAGATCTGGGTGTCCTAGTGCATCAGTCAATGAAAGGAAGCATGCAGGTACAGCAGGCAGTGAAGAAAGCCAATGGAATGTTGGCCTTTGTAACAAGAGGAGTTGAGTATAGGAGCAAAGAGGTCCTTCTACAGTTGTACCGGGCCCTGGTGAGACCGCACCTGGAGTACTGTGTGCAGTTTTGGTCTCCAAATTTGAGGAAGGATATTCTTGCTATGGAGGGCGTGCAGCGTAGGTTCACTAGGTTAATTCCCGGAATGGCGGGACTGTCGTATGTTGAAAGGCTGGAGCGATTGGGCTTGTATACACTGGAATTTAGAAGGATGAGGGGGGATCTTATTGAAACATATAAGATAATTAGGGGATTGGACACATTAGAGGCAGATAACATGTTCCCAATGTTGGGGGAGTCCAGAACAAGGGGCCACAGTTTAAGAATAAGGGGTAGGCCATTTAGAACGGAGATGAGGAAGAACTTTTTCAGTCAGAGGGTGGTGAAGGTGTGGAATTCTCTGCCTCAGAAGGCAGTGGAGGCCAGTTCGTTGGATGCTTTCAAGAGAGAGCTGGATAGAGCTCTTAAGGATAGCGGAGTGAGGGGGTATGGGGAGAAGGCAGGAACGGGGTACTGATTGAGAGTGATCAGCCATGATCGCATTGAATGGCGGTGCTGGCTCGAAGGGCTGAATGGCCTACTCCTGCACCTATTGTCTATTGTCTATTGTCTATAGCTAATACATTCTAACCAAGCAGCATACTGGTAACATCTTTTTGTAACATCTCAAAAGCACCCTCATTCTTCCTGCAATGCACAACTAAAACTGTATGCAATACCTTGCATGCAACCTAACCAGACTTTTATACAGCTGCAAAATGATTTGTCAATTTTTGTACTCAATGCTCTCATTGCCCTTTTTGGGGAGTTGTGGACTCGAACACCAAGATCCTTCCATACATCAATGCTCTTCAGCGTCCTGCCACGTGTATTTTCTCTTGCAGTTCAGCGACCAAAATATCTGGATTAAACTTCACGTGCCATTTCTTTGCCCATGTTTCAAACTGATCTATATCTTGCTGTATCATTTGACAGCCTTCCTCACTATCCACAACTCCACCAATTCTTGATGTCTGCTTCCTCATCAGCCCTTTTGCATTTCCATCAAAATCTAAGGACTGCAGATGCTGGTTAATACCAAAAATAAACACAAAGTGCTGGAGTAAATCAGCGGCATCATCTCTGGAGAAAAGGGATGGGTAATATTTTGTGTAGGAAAAAAAACTGCAGATGCTGGTTTAAATCGAATGTAGACACAAAATGCTGGAGTAACTCAGCAGGTCAGCCTGCATCTCGGGAGAGAAGGAATGGGTGACGTTTCGGGTCGAGACCCTTCAGTCTGAAGAAGGGTCTCGATCTGAAACATCACCCATTCCTTCTCTCCTGAGATGCTGCCTGACCCGCTGAGTTACTCCAGCATTTTGTGTCTACCTAGGTAATACTTTGGGTCGGTACGCTATTTCAGAAGAAGAGTCCCAATCCGAAACATCACCCGTCCTTTTTCTCCAGAGACGCTGACTGACCCACTGAGGTTGTACAGCCAAGCCAATTTTGAATCCAATCTTCCAAGCCTCTGTGGATCCCCTGTTCCATAATTTCCTGGATCAGCCTATCATGAGGGACCTTGTCCAATGCTTGATTAAAGTCGACGTTTACAACCTCTGCCCTATTGTCATCAAATTTATGTTGTTGCTTTAAGAGGCTTAAATGCGTAGGCACGAGCTTGACACTTTACTTTGACAACAATAAACTTCAGACCAATGTTCGCTGGGGAAGCATTTTGAGATGTCCTGAAGTTTTGAAAAGCTGCTTATATAAATGCCTTATATCGATTTACTACTTGTATGCAATATTAGTTATTGTTTTTGCAGAGAATGCATTTTCCTCCAGATACTGGTGTAAATATGCCCACTGATGAGGCTGCTATGGGTCTTTGACCTGAAACAATGTTTCTCTTCCCACAAACAATACCTAGTTGGCATTTTCTCTTTTTTTTTTTCAAGTTTCCTGCATTGGCATTTAAAAAAATATATTTCACTGGAGTACAAACTCCTGTATATATGTTTGGGATGTATATTGGACTTAGTAAGATCTGAAACATTTTTCTCAATGAGGAGAATGACATTTCACGCCAGGAGTCAGCCCCTGGGGCTTGTTTACTTGAAGGTTATGAATCTATAGACTGACTTAATTGATTTAATGTCTTCACAAAATCTTAGTTTATAAGCGAGATATTGTACTTGTGAGGATAGATATTGAACAATTCAGGTGATGTGTATGAAGGAACTGCATATGCTAGTTTACACCGAAGATAGACGGGCAACATCTGGACGGAAGGAATGTGTGATGTTTCGTGTCGAGACCCTTCTTCAGACTGAAACGTCACCTTCTATCCAGCGATGCTGCCTGTCACGCTGAGCTAATTTGGGTGATGTTACAGGTTCAGATTTTCAACATATGCTCATTTGCTGAGCTCAGCAGGAGTAGTTGCAACATGAACCTACAGTTGGCTTTGGGCCATTCAGTTACAGAAAGAGACACAAAAGTCCAGCATTTCGGCTTCCAACCTACTGGTTTATCACTCAGCTTGTTTGTTTACCTTGCATCTCTAGTCCAAAGGAACTTCACAGAACTGTCATCAAACTAAATTTGTCATTGAGCCACTTTAGATAACTCTATATAAGAGGTCAATTGTAAAGACCAAGGGAGAAAGTACTTAAGGAAATTATTTTTTGGTCAGGCAGCAAAACATCAGCTGCATCTCGACAAAATGAAAGTGTGAGGTGGAGAGAGTTGAGGGGGCTATAGAGAGCCAGCGTTGTAAAAGTTATCTAGCACCGACCGGGTGAAACTTTGAGCAAAACAAAAGTGCAGGAGGAACTCAGTGGGTCAGGCAGCATATTCGGAGCACATGGAAAGGTAATGTTTGGGGTCGGGACCCTTCTTCAAACATTGTGGTTTTGGGGGGGGGGGGGGGGGGGATGTGAAGTTGAAAAAGAGAGGTGGGCATGGGATAAAACCTGGCAAGGATTTCATCCAATGCCCCTTTTGTCAACTTTTCATCTCTAGCCTATATCACTTCACTCACCTGAAAATTACCCCCGCCCCCACATGTATCCATCGATCACTGCCAGGCTTTGTCTCCCTCCCACCTATCTTCCAGCTTTCTCCCACTATTATTATTATTACAATTGGTCTGAAGAAGGGTCTCAGCCCAAACGTTGCCGGTCCATTCCCTCCACAGATGCTGCCTGACCTGTTGAATTCCTCCAGCACTGTTTTGCGTAGTATTTAGCAAACTTTCTCTGGGAAGGGGAAAACTTAAGTCATGATCTTTCATAACTGAGAATCATAGGTGTTCCTGAAGAATTGTCGGTTTAATTTAACTTCCAACGGGTGAGGATAGCATGAGGGAAAGGGATGTGACAGTGGAGACTAAAACTGTTTACTATTGCTTATTATGACGGGATTCCCTATCTTACTAAAATGATTTCATTTTTCTTAAAAGGCTTTAATTTTGTAGGTACAAGCCGTATGATAATAACACTGGAATTCTAAAAAAAACATTACAGCCTTTAGAAAGATTTTCTTTCCGATCCAGTATCATTATCATACAAATGGAAACATGCCCTTCTAGACCAGCAATCGAGTACTAATCTGATTTTCCAGCTCTCAGCCCTTGGCTTTCTACAGCATGGTATTTCAAGCGCTAATCAAAATGCTAAAACGATTAGTACCTATCTCCTCCAGCTTGAGCAGTGCATTTCGCATTTCTAACGCCCTCCTGGTGTAATATTTATTTTGCAACTTTAAATGTCCTATCCCTTTTGCTTTCTCAACACCATGGAGAAAATTTCCTTTAGGCTGTCCTATCTCTGCCTTCATAATGTATAAGAAAATAACTGCAGATGCTGGTACAAATCGAAGGTATTTATTCACAAAATGCTGGAGTAACTCAGCAGGTCAGGCAGCATCTCGGGAGAGAAGGGAATGGGCGATGTTTCGGGTCGAGACCCTTCTTCAGACTGATGTCAGGGGGGCGGGACAAAGGAAGGATACAGGAAGATAGAGGGAGATCTAGAAAGATAAAGAACAGTGAATGAAAGATCTGCAAAAAAGTCACGATGATAAAGGAAACAGGCTATTGTTAGCTGTTTGTTGGGTGGAAACAAGAGGCTAATGCGATTTGTGTGGGGAGGGATAGAGAGAGGGATAGAGAGAGAGACAGAGAGAGACAGAGAGAGACAGAGAGAGACAGAGAGAGAGAGAGAGAGAGAGAGAGAGGGAGGGAGGGAGGGAGGGAGGGAGGGAGGGAGGGAGGGAGGGAGGGAGGGAGGGAGGGAGGGAGGGAGGGAGGGAGGGAGGGAGGGAGGGAGGGAGGGAGGGAAGGAAGGAAGGAAGGAAGGGAGGGAAGGAAGGAAGGAAGGAAGGAAGGAAGGAAGGAAGGAAGGAAGGAAGGAAGGAAGGAAGGAAGGAAGGAAGGAAGGAAGGAAGGAAGGGGAGGGAGGGAGGGGAGGGGAGGGGAGGGGAGGGAGGGAGGGAGGGAGGGCTGGCTGGGACTGCCTGAAGTGAGAGAAATCCATATTCATACCACTGGGCTGTAAGCTGCCCAAGCAAAATATGAGATGCTGTTCCTCCAATTTGCGTTTAGCCTCACTCTGACAATGGAGGTGACCCGGGACAGAAAGGTCTGTGTGGGAATGGGAAGGAGAATTAAAGTGTTTAGCAACCGGGAGATCCGGTTGAAGATTATAAAGGTTATCAACAATTACATTGGAAACTTGATCACAGGGTCCATGGGCTGAGGAAGGTCAAATGGAATTTAATTTGGGAAAGTTGCATTTTGCTAAATCAAATCAGGGTAGAACTTCACGGTGAATGGTAGTGAATTATTATTTGGAGTATGGGAGACTGATGGGGTAATCTTATAGAGGTGTATAAAATCATGAGGGGCATAGATAGAGTTTATGCACAGTTTGTTTTCCTGGGTTGGGATTCATGAATTAGAGGGCAAAAGTTTACGGTGAGAGGGAAGAGATTTAATAGGAACCCGACGGGCACCATTTTAGCACAGAGTGGTGTATAAAAAGGGATGAGCTGGCAGAATAGGTGGTTGAGGAATATACTATAACAACATTAAAAAAAATATTTGGTCAGATTAATGGGAAAGGTTTAGATTGATATGGGTAAAACGCAGGCAAATGGGACTACCTTGGGTAGGGTATCGTGGTTAGCATGAATGGGTTGGAATGAAGGGTGTTTATGTGCTGTAAGACTACGTGGGGGTTCAATGCAGAAGATGTGGACATCAGTACGGTTATAAGCTGTTTTGAAGGCTTGCTTCAGTTGCTGGCACCTGTGCCAAGCTCTTCAGCTTCCACTGCCACCTGGTGTTCACCTCTGCACTGACTGTTTTTCCTCATCATCCAGTATGTTGTTGCTGTGTCAACTAAAATCCTGATTGGATTATATGTGGCTGTGCTGTAACCAACAAGTCACCAATGACAAATGCCGAGTCCCAACATTACACTCGCAACCCATTTCAAAGGTCTGTGGGTTATTGTTGGGATAAAAATAGCTGTATGCATAATGGCTGAAAGCTGTCTCGTGCTGAACTTTCCAGGATCCCAATTATCTACATGTGTAAAAGCAGCTTGCTGACTTGTGATCTTGATATATTAAACATGAGCCCTGTTCATGTTCACTTTCACTGATTAACATGAAGAGGCTCATGAGGTGACAATCATCAGCACATTATGGGTGCTCTTAACAAAAGTATTGTAATTGTTGAGTGTGTAGTTACCTCCCACATTGTTATGGCTATCAGTAAAGGTCGAATTGATTTGGTTTAATCTTGAAACCAAGTGAAACGCATTCAACTGGAAATGCCAGGTCAGATGAAGAGATGATGTTTCCTCTGGCGAGGCTGGCTCAAAACAAGTCACATTATCAGAGGTCAGACAAAAGGAAAAGTCAAAAGGTGCTTCAGCATACTTCACCTGTTATTGATGACACTGATCTGAACCAATCAGCAACATGTTGATGGTTAATATTCATGTTGCATTGTCAAAACTCCCTTCAAACTTTCCTAACAAGTGTATTTTGTTTTCTTTAACTTCTGTTTTTCTGGCTTCTTACTGCATTTCTAGCTAATTAACAGTTGTTTCATTTAAACTTAAACACATGGAGCTGTTATGTCGGATAACTGGGCCAATATGAATTTTGTGTCTAGCTCCAGCACCGCAGTACACATTTGGCTGCTACAAGTTGCTGGAGCTTCTCTGTGCTTCAATGGATTCCAGCTTGTTCCAAGCAGAATACAACAAACTGACTGGGTTTGGGGTGGGTAAAGATGGCGGTGGGCAAGAAGGGGGTCAGAGAGCCTCCATGTAAACCAGATTGAAATAATGGAAGGCTTTGGAAGGGAGTAGGGGGGAGGTTGTGTTAATTGTTTTCTCCTTTAAAATGTACTTTAGTATTGGTACTTTAACCTGTTGGGATCCTTGGTGACAACTAACACTGGTGTGGAATCGTATAGTGCAATGATTACCAAAAATAAGCTTGTTCAAAAAAGCATTATTTGTGCTGAAAGTATTATTTGTCTAGAATTAATCAAAAGTTTGAATTGAATGTAAATAAGATGGCAGGAATTTGTACATAAATTTTGAGTTGACCACACCATAGCGCGTAGAGTCTGTGCACCATGCAGTCTCCTTTGGTTCCTATTTTTGTTTTGACTGGCAATCTGTACCAAATGTAGAAATGGATGAGATTAACAAGAAACTTAATTTTACGCTGAATTGAAATCTGGTGTGTTTTTTCCAACAGGTTGGTGACATTGTGAAAGTGACCAGGATGAACATCAGTGGTCAGTGGGAAGGTGAAGTGAACGGCCGGCAAGGACTCTTTCCTTTCACCCATGTTCAGATCATCGACCCCCAGAACCCAGAGGAGAACGAGTGACCTGAAACTCTGAGCATTTGGCCGCTTCCATCTGCCTGTTCATCAGTCAGCATCAACATTCGGCGCGTCGCTTCCAAACTAGAGGGGAACGCATCATTTTGCCATGGAAATGCGATTGGGTTTTTGAGTATCTGCTTAACTGCTGGAATTTAACATCTGTCTGAGCTGTTCCCATGTACCATTAAACTACATGATACTAATAATAAATGGAAATGCAGACAGGCGAGGAACAGCCTCAGTCCCAGTACCACGTTAGATCAAGCTGCCGATTGGAACTTTTAGCCATCTGGGATAACAGTCTGTAGTTGGCCAAGCCTTTCACACTTGGAACAGTCGAATGGATATTCTTCCTATGTTTATTAAATGTGGCATGTAGGAATGCTACTGGGACTAGATTCAGCATTATCTTGAGATCACGTAACTTCACAACTGAGTGAATAACAGGCTCTGAACTCATAAGAATGTTTTTAAATCGTTTTCAATGCGTCGTATATACCAGCCTGTGCTGCTGTATACGAGATGTAGAGGAGTCGCAATTTTTTGGATACAATGAGATAGATAGCTGTAGATAACAATCATGGATGTCACAGTTTTTTGTAACACCTTTAAAGTGAGCTTTTAAAGAGGAAACACTCTGGGTGGACAGGAACAGAATTGCCCTCGAGTCCATAAAGGTTACTGGGGTAGGCTGAAAACCACAAGGATCTTGTCAGGGGCTGGTTAATGGCAACCCAAGACGTTCTGGGTTTGGGAGCAGGTATTCTGTAGACTGGCCCAGGGGCTTGTGCTTCACTCAGTAAGAAGCTTATCATATCTCTGAATAGGGAGGTCAAGATTCATTTTAACAAATAGCCTTTGTTTGCTGTTCAGAAAATAAGGAACAGACTGAAATTATTCAAATAGAATTATCGGTGTCTTTTCTTTTGGACATGGTTTCCAAAGTGAAAGTATCTCAAACTGCAATGATGGACAATGTTCTGTGCCAGACAACAAATTGAGTGAATCAGTTTCCAGCACATGTAACCCACTGGATTGTGAGCAGTGCCCAGGCCCTGTTATGCCTGCACTCGGTGCAGGGGACTGCAGGAGTTGAACTCGAGCAGCCAGAGGTTGAATGTGTCTGTGGCATGTTTAAGTGCTGCTCTGTTTCTGACCTTGACACACACACACTCTCTTACAGCCACAGGCCAACATGTCCTTTGTGTTAGTCTGGCAGTAAAGAATGAATGCCCCCTTATAACAATCTTTTGACAGAACAAACCAATCATTTGAAGTAAGCTTCCTTTGACTTTTTCTCATTTTTAGTGACGATTAAGCCAGTACGTTGTTTTAATACAGGTGCACTGGCTTAATGAGCTGGGTGGAAAATTGACACCTACAATGCAACATTAAAATGCTTGTCAATAATTTATCACCCTGCATACCAAGTAACTGGTGGGTGCTTCACCTATTTCATGTTAATAGGCTGACCCTTTGCTATCTAAATGAGATTTATCAGTTGTGCTGATGCAAAAAGCAACTGAGGAATAATTATGCAGAAACTGCCTTGATGGATGTCTGAGGCAAGGTCACTGGATTGGGAGGAGTCAAAGGCGATGCTGTATCTTTCATTCTTCCAATCTTGTAGGAAGATCAGTTGACCCTTCAATTCCAATATCTGGGCAGTGGGGTGCACAGCAGTTTAACAGGGTGAATACATGGTAGCTGCCACTAATAGGCAGCTGCAAATTATTACTGACTGGATATTGTTCACAAAGGATGTTTTTTTTAATGAATCCATTTGGTGGCTCAGAGTACCCATTCCCCCTCCCCAGCCCAGAATAATAGATAAGGAGGACATGGGTGCAATTAATTGCTGAGCATGGTTCGTTTTTCACAGCACATTAAACTAATGCCGTGACCGTTCCTCTGAAGCTCCTGTGGGGGAGGGGGAATGGCTGACTACTTAGCGTCAAGTCACCATCAAACCAAAGTATGTACCTAGTGCCTAAAAATAATTCAAGATGTGGATAAAGCAGATTGATAGATTAGGTATCATTGCCCTGCTTATGTTTAGAAGTGGGCTTTTAGAACCTAAGCAAATATAAGGACCTGTAAAAGATGTTTTTGAATATCTGTTTTATTTTCCTCCCCTTGTCATTCTGGCCTTGCTGAGTGAACAGGTCGTGGATCATAATGAGACAGCAGTATTGACCCAATGAACTGCTCAGTGCAGAATCATTCATATGTTTGGGTCTGCCTCAATATATCTGCTCATACAAATGTCTGGAGCCTTTTTTTTTTTTTTTCTTCATCAAACCACTATAGATCCCTTGGCTTGCCTGCCAAGCTATTACACTGGACTCCTAATGATCTGCCTTTTGCTTGAAATATCTTGTGAGAATATGCAATAGCCTCCATTTTTCTTTGTTTTCCCTTTTCAGACGTCTTGGGTTCCAGTTGTGAGTGTTTCCCCTTTACAAGATGATAGAACCTAGCCCGCTTTTCTTCCTGCCTAGCTTACCTGCGTTCACAATATTGTCATTAGGCTTGTATCATGGGAAGGAAATAATGCTGGCCTCTGGTTCTGGAAGGTGTAAAACAGTCAGTGAAGCTTAGAGATGGATCAAACTGGAGGACAAACATACCTAGCCTTCATTTGCTTGCCTTCCCACTCCATTTGTTGCCAATAAAACTTGTTTACAACACATCAAATTTGCAGAAGGTTTTTGATGCTTAGGTGATCACAGAAAATACCTCTTGTCTATGTGCATGCTAGTGTCACTTATTTTTGTAGAGAGCTTTTGCTGTTTGAAGAGAACCATTAAATGCCTTTTGTTTAACATTTGGGGAATGGGAGTGTTTGCCTGGGAACAATCCATTGACCGAATAAATCTAGTATTTAAATGCAAGTGTTAAGAACTATAAGCTCTGCTTGCAACCCCGATAAACGTACACGAATACTGTCTACTTAAATGGGCAATTTGGGGTGCTTTGATTTGTTTCTAAAGTTAACAGTATTACAAAACCTGGCCTGTTTTCAGGGACAGCGAGTTTATTTTTGTTCACAATAGTATCTGAGGTGGTTTTCATCCCTGCAATCACATGCGGACATTTCCCGTCGTGAAATCAAAACCTGTATTGCTGGTTTGTATATGGTTAGTAAAACTTACATTAATTGATATTTCCCTTGCTATTCCGAATCTGCATCATTAAGACAGGTAATATTAATATGAAATTGGAGCAATCAAAAGAACAAAGGGAAAACTTTGTGTCCTGTTACTATTCTAGATTAGTGTGGTCTGGGGAATCAGAAAATACTCCTGGTAGATTTGGGAGACGTTTTTAAGGATTTGGATGGTGAAATGGTAGGCAGTATCCACAAGGTAATCTGGTACAGGGTTTGATTTTTAGTATCTACCGAACCCCAAATTTCATATCAGTGTGACTGAAGTATTTTATCACTGTTGTGGCTTTGCTGTCTGCAATTGCTGTTGAAGACCACTGGAAGTCACAGGCTGCTAATGTTTCTCTGAGTTACATACCATGGCAGATGCAGTTTGCAGTCTGAAGTGTAACACTTCCGCCACCAACAGCGTATCATTAGTTTGGCAATGAGTCAGTACTTGGCTAATTTTAGCTCATTGTTTCCTCTGTAAAGCTGTGGTGAGTGCACTTTTGCCTCAGAGCTGGATCTGTCTCCAAAATCAGCTGTTTGTTTTTGGAAATGGTATTGACTGAGGTTACAAATACTCTTAATCTCTGGTGTGCCTCATTCCACAGCCCAATTGGGAGCAATCCCAACAAGTTCCTCAAACAACAGCATAATTGCGACACACCTTTGGGCTCAACTGCATTTACACAGGGTGTCTGGAAGAGTGTTTTGCTGAGTATTTGGTGAAGGAGACCATGTTAGTAAGATGTGTACAGGGTGGGGAAAGATCTTGTTGACTAGCAAGGGCCTCAAGGGGTTAGCATATTCATTACAGCATGGAGAGTAGCAGCCTCTTCTGGGCAGCTACTTGTGATTAGTTAATCTATGGAACCAAGTCTGTTGATTTTGGGCAGGCATTATTCGTATCTCCCATTTCTTGCATTTTTCTGTTCCAATCATGGTTTGTGATTTCCACCAATGTCTCCTCATCCCGACCATTTTAGTCATATTTGAATATAAATTTGTGGGCTGTGTATTCAACAGTGAAATGGAATAATGATTTGAGATGATATTTGGGGCTGTTACATAAAACATCACAATAAAATTATTAACTCTTGTAATCGTACAATTGTTTTACTGACCGATCCAGAATTGTTCCAATGTTACCTTTGTCAAATGAGAACCTTGCAGATTTTGAAAAGATCCTTTATTCTTTCCCAGTCTCTTTTGATTTCATTGTGGGACTATCCCACCAGTCTGGTGAACCGTTGCATTCCTTCTGCCTTCACTGGGAGTAGTGAGAGCAAACCTGTGCACAAAGCTGTAAGTGCTGTTTCAGCAGGCCTCTCTGGAACTGAGGCAAGATGCTACTACTGCATGTACAATGAAAGCAGACAAATTAAAGATAGACACAAAACGCTGAAGTAAACCTGAAACGTCACCCATTCCTCCTCTCCAGAGATGCCTGTCCCGCTGAGTTACTACAGCGTTTTGTGTCTATCCTTGGTTTAAACTAGCATCTGCAGTTCCTTCCTACACAATAAATAAATTAACTTTGATTCACTGCAAGGGGACCCAGCAGCTCCCCTGCATACCAGGACTTTACCCCTCTCACTGTGGTTTTCTATTTTCTATTCCTGTGGCTACATGCCTGCCTCAATGTCAGCTCGACCAGGGGACCATTTTGCAGACCTACACTCTGTCCACAGGTCACTTCAAGCTTCTGGTAGCAAGTCATTTCAACTCGCCTTCCCATTCCCACACTGACCTCTCTGTCTTCTCCAGTGCCACAGAACCTCTTCTGCACTCAAAGCCTCCACATCTTTCCTCTAAAGAGGCGACCAGAACTGCACGTAAAACTCCCAGTTCAGCCTAACCAAATTGTATAAAGCTGCAACATGATTTCCTGACTCTTGATCTTAATGAAAGGTTGGATAAACTTGGATTGTTTTCTTTGGAACATCGGTCTGAGGGGATACCTGCTGGAAGTGTATATAATTAAGAGGCATAGATAGGATAGACATGACGTTTATCCCAGGAAATGTCAACATCTAAAGGGCATAGCTTTGGGGTCAGAGAGGGAAAATGTAGAGATGTGCAGGACACACATTATTACTTGAAGATTGGTGGGTGCCTGGATGGAACATGCTAGCAGGGGTGCGAATACAGTAGTGCTGTTGAAGAGGCTTTTAGATAGGTACGTGGATATGCAGAGAATGGAAAGATATAGATTGCAAGCAGGAAGAGGATATTAGGTTAAAGGCACAGACACAGTGTGCTGAGGGCCTGTACCTGTGCTGCACTGACTGATGTTCGATGTGCATCATCACTACCCCTTCCACCTAAAAACCTGGTTCTGCCGATTGTCTGCCAGCCCCTGCTTCAACTCTCCCCTCTTTATACTGGGTACCTTCCCTGCACATTCTCAGTCCTGATGCAAGATCTCCACCTGAAACATCAACCATTCCTCTGCCTCTACAGATACTGCCTAACCCGCTAACTTCTTCCAGCAGTTTGTTCGTGCACCAATTTCCAGCGTGTGCAATCTTATGAATCTTTGATACCATGTTTACCTTCAATTTCAGCTGCCTTTGCTAATCATGTTTCTAACCCATTGAAACTACTCGGCCTTCTAGCTAAGCCTGGATAGATTACATTTGGTCACTTGTGCGCGTCCCAGTCTTGTTTGCAGGAGGGGGGGGGGGGCGTTATAAACATAAACTGGCATGGAGGAAGATAGTCATTCAACAGGGCTGATTTGGACGTGTCGTCAGCAGCTTGCACTGGGGAACAGCTGAATGATCCCACCGACAGACTGGCCAAGGGAGACGGACACACTGGAGTTGAGCAGTTTTGTGGAGCCTCACTGCCCCAGCATAATGTGGGCAGTCACAGAGGCCCAAGTGGGATGTTGAGCATGTGATGCACAAGCATCAACTGATAACTGAAGTGCGATGGGGATGAAGGAGCCATGCTTGGGGAGGTGGGAGGAAGGGGAAAATAGGGAGAGGGCATAGTTTAAGGTGAGAAAGGCAAAGTTTAAAGCAGAGAATCGTGGGTGCCTTGAATGTGCTGCCAGAGGTGAAAGTGGAGGCAGATAGCATTGGGCATTTCAGGGGCTTTTAGATTGGCAAAGGGAACATTTTCCCACGGTAGTGGATTCTAAAACAAGAGAACATAGGCACAGTGAGAGAGGGAAGATTTAGGAAGGAACTCGTGAGCAACTGTTTCAGAGTGGGGAAGCCAATACCTGGAATCAGCTGTCAGAGGAAGTATAGAAGCAGATATAGACAATAGACAACAGGTGCAGGAGGAGGCCATTCGGCCCTTCGAGTGAGCACCTTCGTTCAATGTGATCATGGCTGATCATTCACAATCAGTACCCCGCTCCTGCCTTCTCCCCATACCCCCTAACTCCGCTATCTTTAAGAGCTCTATCTAGCTCTCTCTTGAATGCATTCAGAGAATTCGCCTCCACTGCCTTCTGAGGCAGTGAATTCCACAGATTTACAACTCACTGACTGTAAAGGTTTTTCCTTATCTCCGTTCTAAATGGTCTACCCCTTATTCTTAAACTGGCCCCTGGTTCTGGACTCCCCCAACATTGGGAACATGTTTCCTGCCTCTAAAGTGTCCAACCCCTTAATAATTTTATGTTTCGATAAGATCCCCTCATCCTTCTAAATTCCAGTGTATACAAGCCTAGCCGCTCCAGTCTTTCAACATATGACAGTCCCGATATAATAAATGATATAATTACAACTTTCAAAAAACATTCACGAATATATGGATAGGAAGGGTTTGGAGAGCGATGGGCCAAATGCATGCAAACTTGGTTGGCATGGATAAGTTTGGGCCAACGGTCCTGTTTGTTTGGCAACTCCAACTCTCTGCTGAGTTTAAACTGTATTCATTGATGCACTGATTGGATCCGGACATTACCTGTCGTGATCATATTGAATGGAAGCCAGTACTGGACTTTGGCACAATGCATCTGTTGGGTGGGGTGATGGTTTTGTCAAGTTGTTCCAATACTTCACCTGAATTTGGCTCGTTGGGTTCTGGCCCAAGGAGTTACATGTTGATAGTATGCAAGTGATTCTGTGTAGATGCTGCATTACTAGCTCACACCTGTATAAACACCTGTTTTAGAGATTAGTGAGTTTGTTTCTGGTGTATATCTGAGAGGATCAGAGAATTTTTGAATGGACATGCATAGTATTTTTGGCACCTGTTAATGTACTTCAAATGTCTTTTTAAAAGCCATTTGAAGAAGGCAAGCCAATGAGGAAGACAGTGAAAGATGATGTAGAAATTTTAACAGCAAATGCAACTTTTTGTGTGTTGTGCTCTGTATTTTGCCAGAGCTGTGTTAGTTTTCTTTAAAGATACAGCGTGGAAACAGGCTCTTCAGCCCACCGACCATCCATTCACACTAGTTCTATGTTATCCCACTTTTGCAAGGGTCAATTTACAGAGGTAACCTACAAACCCTACATCTTCGGGATGTGGAGGAAACTGGGAGCATCCAGAGAAAACACGTGGTCTCAGAGAACATGCAAACTCCACACACACAGCAACTTAGGTTTGAACCTGGATCTCTGGCTGAGGCATTAGCTCTGTCAGCTGTGCCATTGTGCATCCCTGTTAAGTTACAGTGCACACGGTGCACAGTGGCAAACTTCCAGACATGTTTCCGGTCCTCTGAACATACATGTGAGGGCATTTAGTTCACAAAATGCTGGAGTAACTCAGCAGGTCAGGCAGCATCTCAGGAGAGAAGGAATGGGTGACGTTTCGGGTCGAGACCCTTCTTCAGACTGATGTCAGGGGGGCGGGACAAAGGAGGGATATAGGTGGAGACAGGAAGATAGAGGGAGAACTGGGAAAGGGGAGGGGAACAGAGGGACAGAGGAACTATCTAAAGTTGGAGAAGTCAATGTTCAACCGCTGGACTGCAAGCTGCCCAAGCGAAATATGAGGTGCTGCTCCTCCAATTTCCAGTGGGCCTCACTATGGCACTGGAGGAGGCCATCTTCTGGAGGAGGCCATGTCTTCTACATCCCGCAGCTCCGCTCTTGCTTCCCCCCATTCATAAAAAGAACAGAATCCCCCTCGTTCTCACCTTCCACCCCATCAGCCAGCGTATCCAACAAATCATCCAACATTTCCGTCACGTATAACGGGACCCTACCACTGGCCATATCTTCCCATCCCCTCCCCTCTCTGCGTTCCGCAGAGACCGTTCCCTCCGTAACTCCCTGGTCCACTCGTCCCTTCCTACCCAAACCACCCCATCCCAGGGCACTTTCCCCTGCAACTGCAGGAGATGCAACACCTGTCCCTTTACCTCCCCCCTCAACTCCATCCAAGGACCCAAACAGTCTTTCCAGGTGAGACAGAGGTTCACCTGCACCTCCTCCAACCTCATCTATTGCTAGATGTCAACCTTTACATCGGCGAAACCAAACGCAGGCTCGGCGATCGTTTCGCTCAACACCTTCGCGCAGTCCGCCTTAACCAACCTGATCTCCCGGTGGCAGAGCACTTCAACTCCCCTTCCCACTCCCAGTCTGACCTTTCTGTCATGGGCCTCCTCCAGTGCCATAGTGAGGCCCACTGGAAATTGGAGGAACAGCACCTCATATTTCGCTTGGGCAGCTTGCAGCCCAGCAGTATGAACATTTACTTCTCCAACTTTAGATAGTTATGAACATTGACTTCTCCAACATATAGTTCCTCTTCCCAGTTCTCCCTCTATCTTCCTGTCTCCACCTATATCCTTCCTTTGTCCCGCCCCCCTGACATCAGTCTGAAGAAGGGTCTCGACCCGAAACGTCAGCCATTCCTTCCCTCCTGAGATGCTGCCTGACCTGCTGAGTTACTCCAGCATCTTGTGAAATAAATACCTTCGATTTGTACCAGCATTTGCAGTTATTTTCTTACAATACATGTGAGGGCCATCAAACACTGTCACTTCAGATATTCTGCAGTATGTTTTGATGTTACCCAGCACCAAGAAGGGTAGAAATCTGTTAAAGCCTTGAGCATCACCTTTAGATGTTTACTAATCTATGAACACAGCAGCCTCAGGAGAAAAGCAAGTGTGCAGACAGGCTGTCGTGGCTTAGAAAATCAGACTTAAATTTATATAAACATAGCACAAAAAGTAAGGAAATTTGTGTTTGGTAGATTATTTCTTTGTTGTAACAATGCTTCTTGGCAATAAATCTTATACCGTTGGAAAGCCTGTTTATTTCCCTTTTAAATGATGCCACATTTGTAAGGAACATGCATTTGTGGGATGAGCAGCAGAGCTGAGTATATGGGTTGCGCCCATGAAAAATTTGCCAAATCTTCTCTGCCAATGCCAAACAGCTTATTCGGCTGTTGCTATTGACTCTTGTTTTGACAATCAGGTGCCTGATAGAGTAACATCTTTTGGTGGAGGCAGTGTGATGGTGTGGGGCGGCATCTCCCTCACTGGAAAAACGAGGCTTGTCATCATTGGAGGCAATCTCAATGCAGAGATATCGAGATGAGATTCTGCAACCAGTGGCAATCCCATATCTCCACAGTCTGGGATCGAACTCTATCCTCCAAGATGACAATGCTCGCCCCCACAGAGCAGGGTTTCTCAGAGACTACCTCCAGAATTTGGGAGTGGAGAGGATGGAATGGCCTGCCAGCAGTCCTGACCTCAACCCCATTGAACACTTGTGGGATCAGCTTGGGCGTGCTGTTCGTGCCAGAGTGACCAACACAACCACGTTGGCTGACTTGCGACAAATGCTGGTTGAAGAATGGGATGCCATCCCACAACAGTGTGTGACCAGGCTGGTGACCAGCATGAGGAGGAGGTGCCAGGCTGTTGTGGCTGTGTATGGTTCTTCCACACGCTACTGAGGCTCCTGTTTATTAAATGAATAAATTGTTAAATTGCCAATATGTCTTGTTTCTTCAGACTTCAATCGTCCAATCCACCAAACAACACCGAACAAGAGTCAATGGCAGAATAAGCTGTTTGGCATTGGCAGAGAAGATTTGGCAGATTTTTCATGGGCGCAACCCACATACTCAGCTCTGCTGCTCATCCCACAAATGCATGTTCCTTACAAATGTGGCACCATTTAAAAGGGAAATAAACAGGCTTTCCAACGGTATAAGATTTATTGCCAAGAAGCATTGATACAACAAAGAAATAATCTACCAAACACAAATTTCCTTACTTTTTGTGCTATGTTTATTATCATTTCTGGACTTCCTAACATTTTTAGAACCAATTGAATTATTTCCTGTTGTGATACAAGTAAAGCATCAGCCAATCAGAACATAGCAAAGTAGCAAAAACTAAAGTGGCCAGTGATAGAGACTGCACTTTAAAATTCAGCAGGGTGCTTTCCAGTCACGTGGGAGGAGACCGGGCAGCATGCCGTCTAACCTGTCAGCACGAAGGAGGACTGCTTTCAGTGTAATAAGCTGAGATCTGTAGTCGGCAAGAGCCTGAAGAAACAGGGATAATCCTTTGAGTGGAGCCCTGAGCTGCTGATGGATGGGTTCCCACCAATGCACAAATCCCATCCACATCACTCCTGGAGTTTAAACATCTTTGGAACACACCGCTTTCCCAAGTCAGCTGAAGAATCAGAAACAGCAAGACAGATTGAAAATGTATTTAAACATACAAAGTTTTGTTTATTGTATTTCATGCAGCAAAAAAGTTACTTAAAAGTAATACGACTGCAGTTTTTGATTACATGAAACTGTTGCGCTGTTGAAGGGAAAGTTTGCTGAATGGAAAGTTTGCTGAATGGCCTCATTTCTGCAATAGCTTCATGATTCCATATTGAATTTCCTTCACTCGTCTTCAAGAGCTCATGGCTTGATACACTTTAACAAGCTCTCTCCAAATAACGTGCAACATTTCAGAAACAACACAGGCCTGGGGTACTCCGCCCAGGATCAGACAAGCTTTCCTCATTGATATTGTTCTTTCCCTCGATCAGCCGGCCAGTTGGAAATTTAGCAGACACAGGGGGACTGCAGATGGAATCTGCTGGAGGAACTCAGCAGGTCGGGCAGTATTTATGAGAGGAAGGAACTGTCCGTGTTTCCAGTTGAGACTGCATCAGGAAATTTAGTAAATATCTTGAAAGTTAATGCAACTAATTCTTGGCATGAGTCAGTCAAACTTCATGACTGGCTATTAACTTGTTGGTTACTTCACAGCGTTGGTTTGCAGCAGTTAAGTGAGGTGGGCATTAAATTCATACCACTCTTGAAAGATGCAGGAAAACTGATGCGTTTGCAGAGATGCTGAAGATTTCTTCCAAATGTACCATGGGGGTTTAAGGATAGTACAAATTTTGAAAATGAATTGAGCATAAATAGTGCACTCATTGATCATAAACAATTTACAGGTCAATAAATTAAGAGTATAACGCAACATGTTGGCAATTACATGCATTTATATGGCACCTTGACCATGGAAGCACATCCCAAGGCACTTCACAGATTCAAGGCAAACAGATGCTGAGCCACCAGAAGAGATGGGGGAGAATGCGAGTGACAGTAACTAAGTTAGAAACTTTGAAAATCAGCATCAAGGTTAATTAGAATGTTCTTTCATTTTTAGGGGAACTGGGTTTATTAAACACAGCCAAGTAGTACACATCACCAGTCTCATCACTGCAAATTCATTGGAAAACAAACTGGATGATGGCCCATTGTGTAAAGTGCGGCCCTCCTCTGAGGAGTCGTATAAAAAATAAATCAATTAAATTAAAAAAACCTTGCATATATATAGAAGTAACAAAATCTCCAAACCACTTTGCAGCCAGTGAGACACGCTGTCGTTAAAGGGTGCTGAGCAGAAAATGAAGCAAGCTCCCAGCTGTAATAACAACCAAATCACTGCTGAGAGATTGGACTTGCAGCACGATTTTTGTGCACAAATAGCACAAACTATGCCGGTGATCAGTGGTCTCTGAGAATCAGGCGCAGATACTTCCATGCACAACTTCACCTCAAAGTGGCTGATGCTTGCCTGGTGTCAGAATGGAAATTATTGCTGCACACGGTATAGGTTCAGCACACCAAGAGGGTGGGCCATTGTACAGCGAGGAATCCTCCTGTACTAAAGTAGTCATAGCTTATTCCCATCCATCTGTTAGGAGAATGTCATACCCTCTCCTGAGGACATTTCCAGTCTTGATCTAACTGGACAAGTGGCACCTCTGGCTGCAACATTCTTTTTGTACTGTGTTCAACTCTGGAGTGGGACTTGGACCCACCAGCTGATCACTCGGGTAAAAGTGCTAGTGCTGTGCCACGGTCAACATGGAGAGAGTTAGTTGGGTTTTGTCCTGGGGAGAAAAATAAAGCTGAGAAAAGGAGAGGATTTGGGACGTGGAGCAGAAATTTGGGTTTTGTGCTACAGTATGTGTAAATCAGCATGCTGACTGAAGCAGATTCAGAGGGAGCGGTGTCCCTGTGTTCCTGCATTCTGTCAACACTTGCTGAATAGACTTGCCCTGAGGAATGGCCACTTCAACAGGAGAATGGTGGGGGTGAGGCAGGAAGAATGGCATGTTCCCCTGCATATCAACCTCCTTCAGCAGGCAGGTCTACTCAGCAAGTATTGACAACCCAGACCCTTCAGGAGCAGAGTTAAGAACGGGAGGGAAAAGCAGATAGAGACAGTGAATCTCCATAGGGACAGTGTGACCTTCCTAACGGGTTCAGTCTTCGCTGGAACTGAGCTCCTCAAAATCGGAAAGCCCCACCAGTTCAGGAAGCATGTAGGCACGGCGGCGGCAGGCTCGCTGAGCTGGCTTTCGTGGCAGAGGATTTGCCCAGTCCTCTACCAGCCTTCTTGGGATAGTAAGGACGCAGCAGGACATGCCAGAGTTGGCACCTTCAATGTCTGGGGCTTCCTCCCAGCAGCCATCCGTCACATTGTATATGTGGACATAGTCTGTGCGGGTGTAGCGGTCATGTGACCTCCCACCCAGGATGTATATTTTGTTGTCCAAGGTGGCGATACCTGGCTCTCCGTGCCCAAAGGGCATTTCGCTCACCGTCGACCATTGGTCCCGCTCAATGTTATAACAGGAAACCTACACAAAGGAGAAACAGTATGAAAGGTTGGTTCAGTGAGCACAACGTATGCATATTCCAGGTCATCAGCACTGCATTAGATGCTCTTTACTCCATACAGGAGTATGGCTGCGCGTACCACCAGACTTAAGAACAGTTTCTGCCATCAGGCCATCAGGCTTCTGAACTCATAAACACATTTCAAATCATATATTTTGATTATTTTTAATATTGTCTTTTTACCTATTTTTAATATTGCCTTTTTACCTTTTACATATGACATATGACAAATAAAATTTATTATTAAATTTATTATTATTATAACCACATGTACACCTACAACCATACAATGCTGGTCCTGGGGATCCATGCTGAGCCAGGCAGTGTACTGCCTGGTTAGTGGGTCACAGTAGGTCACCACTGAGTGCAGCTTGGATAGACATTACATTTAAATAGTCACCATTAATCAATAAAATGTGTGGTATTGGGAAACGTTGAGGGAGGTGCCAAGTTTGCAGACACAAGGAACTGGTTGCTGTTTTACCAAAAAAGAAACACATATTGCTGGAGTAACTCAGCATCTCTGGAGAAAAATGGATAGGTAACAGTTTGGGTCAGTCTTCACTGGAACTGAGCTCTGGAAACATTGCAAATCTGAAGAAGGGTCCAACACGAAACATCGCCTGACCACGACTCCCCGAGATGCTGCCTGATCTGCCAAATTACTCCAGCACTTTGTGTTTTTTGGCTAGAAGAATATGTTTTAAGCACAGAGAAGGGGCAGGTTAGGGACGGAAGGAATTTCAGAGGACGGGCCTTGAAGTTGAAGGAGCGGCCGATATTGTAGAAGATGTAGAAAAGGCATAACTATCCTCATGGAAAAGCTGGAATTTATTATCCATGAAGCCCCCCCGCGGTGGTTTGAAACTATCCTTTCCAGTGACATATGGATAAATACTAGACATCAACTCTTTCCCACACTCTACAAAGCAGGAAGAACCCCACTTCCTATTCTCTCCTTGCACAGAGCTCACCTGCATCACATCCTGTCTGTAACCATTAGCATTATTGCTGCCACCCAGAAGGTAAAGTTGGCCTTGGACCGAGGCCATTCCATGCCAGGCTCGTTCTACTGAGGCATCAGCCTTTCGTTCCCAGTGGTTTGTTTCTGGGTGGAAACAGTGCAGCTCCTTCAAGTAACTTCTGCCACTTCTCCCACAGGCTACATATATATTCCCTGCATGCACTGCTCCAGCATGGGCATATAACTAAATGAAGAAAGAACAATGCAGATTATTTGCAACATGAACCTGGTCAAACAAAAGAACTTTGTTTGCTAAACTTGTATCTGAATCATTCACACCATCTTGTCCCAAATATGCATCTCATAAAGTGTGGTGACCAGAACTGCACACAATACTCCAAATGAGGCTTAACCAAAATGTTTCACAGCTACCACATGACCTCCTGACTTATACTCAATGCCCTGACTGATGAAGGCAAGCATACCATATGCTTTTATTTAACCACCCTTTCCACTTAAGTCTACGGGCTTGCACCCTAAGATCCTTCTGGAAATCAATGCTCCTGCCATTTACTGTGCATTTTCCCCTGACATTTGACCTCCCAAAATGCAACACCTCATACTTCTCAGGATTAAACTCCATCTGCCCTTGGTCCTGACATATTACCTACTTTGTCTTTGACATTTCCCTAGCTACCATCTTGCGCCTAATGTGCATAAAATGCCCTGGGATTCTGCTTAACCCTACTTGCCAAGAACACTTGCCATGGCCCTTCTTAGCCCTCCTAATTACTTGTTTAAGTTCTTATGTGTCCTGTGTTCTAGGTGAAAAGCATGTCAGGGGGTTTGCGTTCCACTTTATTCATGGGTTCAGGGTGTCTCTCGGAGGGCGGCATTTACTGACCACCTCTAATTGGGTGGTGAGGGGACAGGTTCCTGATCTGCTGTCATGCTTGTGGTAAGGAAACCCCATTCAACTTGCTGATGCGGGGCAGTTCCATCATTGGGGAAGAGTAAGCACAATGGGAAGTGCTTGCAAGAAAGAACATTGCATGACCTGGAATGCATCTTGTGGTTCTTAGACTGAACTGAACTAGAATGTACAGAGGGGAATACAAATGAAACATCTAGCAGCTGAGAAATAATGTAGGAGCACAGCAGACTACCTTAAGATCAAGCAGTCATGTGAACCATTTCAATGTATTGTATTTACCGTAAGCATCATTTGCTGCTGGGTAAGGACCAAATAAGTGCGTTCTATCACTTATTGAACACTCAGAAGCCTACTTTCCTGGGCTGATGAATGATGGAGATGAGTTAAGGAGAAAATATCATTCAGGAGAGTTGCAATATCCATATGCAACTACAAAATGTGACTGGAAAAAAAACAGAGGCTAAGATGTTGAGGGAGACGGTAACCTTCAGCTCTAACTGTAGTACAGTTCAGAATAGGTTGGTAATTCAAACTACAGATGACAGATCTATTTAATCGCTGGCTTTGATAGTCTCAACGTCCTGGCACAATGGTCCTAAAACGGTTTAAGTGAGGAGCTCTGACTTCCAGAAAATTTGTGATTATTTGAGAGTCAGTAAGACCTCTCAAAGACGGCTTCCGTGATTTTGCTGATGATAGACAGTAATTGGGCTGTAATTAGCTGAATTGGGAACATCCTGCATTTTGTGATGAGGACAGACCTAGTCAGGGACAAAATTAAAGTATTGGAAGTACTATTGAGCCACAATTAAGAACTATAGAGCAGGTACTGAGCCTGGAAAGGTTTGAGGGTCCCCTCCACCTATATCAAGAAGGTAGCTTCACATGAAGATTCCCCACCATATTCTCTTCTTGTTGCTACCGTTGGGCAGGGGGTACAGAAGCTTCAATACCACACCACCAGGTTTAGGAACAGCTACATTCCTACAACCATCAGGTTCTTAAGCCAACCTGCACAACTCTACTGCAATAATGGGACATTACAGACAACCTTTTGCGCTATTATGGACTTACTTTCTAATTGTGTTTTGCATTAATGGGGTTTTATTTGCAGTCTTTTCCTTTTCTCTGTCTTGTAGAAAGAATAATTTGTGTTGTCTCAGCCCACGTGCCTGTTTTGCTGCTGCAAGCAATTTTTCATTGTATCTGTACCACACCGTACTTGTGCATATGACAATTACTTAGACGACTTTATCCTTTTGTCCTCGCTAGGACCTTGCCCAGGGGATGAATGTTTGCCCAAGGTTACTCACAACTGAAAGTCAAGGTGGACCGGAAGACACTGATTGTCCCCAGTTCAGCATTGTCCTTACACTCCCCTCCAACACTTACAGCCATCCAGGCCAAGCCCTCTTCTCGCTGCTACCGTCAGGGAGGGGTACAGAAGCCTGAAGTCTAACATCACTGGTTCAGGAACTGTTACATTTGCACAACCATCAGATTCTTGAATTAACATGCCGAACCCTAATCCTACCTCGAAAATGGAATACTATTGATCACCACTTGTTCTAGCATTGACTTGGGACGTGTTTTCTAAATATGTTTTGCAATAACATCTTATTTTTCCGTTTTTTTCTTTTCACTACCCTGTAGAATTTGAGTGTAATTTTTGTATAATTCGCGCATTTGTATGTTGTCTGAGTGCATGTGCCTGCGATGTTGCTGCAAGATTTTAATTGTACCTGTACCTCATCTTACTTGACTTACAACAAACTTGACTTGACGAGACATTTCACTTCTGCGTGTCTATGAGGAATAAGTTGGCACAGTGGAGTATTGGTAGAGTTGCTGCCTTATGGTGCCAGAGACCTGGGTTCCATCCAGACTACAGATGCTGTCTGAACAGAATTTGTACATTCTCCCTGTGTATTTGTACGTTCTCTGGGTGCCCAGGTTTCCGTCCACATCCCAAAGACGTGCGGGTAGGTTATTTGGCTTTGCAAATTTTCACTAGTGTGTAGGATAGAACTAGTGTAAGGGTGATCATTGGTCGGTGCGGATTGGGTGGCCTGTTTCCACACTGTTTCTCTAAACTAAACTAATACATTAAGCCCTGCTCCCCACAGAGTATAATACCAAAACGGAAATAATACACCTGTCCACAGCTACATATCTTTGACAGTATAAATTTGTACATACCTCTTTTTTCAGTGGTTCCATATATTCCCAAGAATTTAACCGGGCATCATAGCGCTCCACTGCATTTAATTCCTGGTGGTAGTCTCGGCCTCCTATTGCATAGAGATACTCGCCCACTACACACACACAATGGTCAGCGTGTGGCTGTTGCAGCGACTGGATTCTCATCCACCTGTTGTGCCGGGGATCGTACCTTAAAACGGGAGTTAAGCCAACAAAATTCTCACTACTGTGAAGTTTTACCACAGTACTCAACTCATAACACAACAGTTTCAACAACGGCAGAGTCACAGCAGTTCAAATGCTCCAAAGTAAACATCACATGCATTGAAATGTAGCTTGTTCAAAGCCAAAATCAAGAATGTACATTGAAAAGTCTTTAAACAAGAGACGAAGCAATGTTAATTCAGGAATAATAAAAACAAAACAGATGAGATAATTGAAATATTTAACAGTATATCATCTTACTAACCATAAACATACATATTATAAGACAACATACATCCTCATTGTAATGTTAAAAACAGCAAATTCACTTGTAAAGCCCGATTTTTAAAAATTCTGATTAAATCATGTTTGAGGAGGAAGACACAAAGCTTATGGACAAGAGAAGATACAAACAGAAGATCATTATGGAGATACTTACGACACCCTGACAAACACCACAACTGAAAGAGCTGTGAAAAGGACGATGGTACTGACTGTGATGAAGCAGAACTGGATGAGCTGGCAGCAACGTCACTGTACTCCACAGCAAGTAATGTAGCAAGACTAGGTTTACTGTATTACACCTCCATTAAAATGGAAGAACTGGGAGCAGGTTAACATGGCACCATAACCCATAGTAAAGCAGGACAGGGTGATCGGGAGCAGGATCATTGTACTCCACACCCTGTAATACAACGTTAATGGGCGGTCACGTATTGGGTTACAGTAACTGGGAGACTCGGTAGGGTCACCGTACTCCACAGCCTGTAATACAGTGTAACTGGGAGATTAGTGGCAGAAGCATTGTACTCCACAGTACTGTAATAGAATATGAGTTTACCTTCCATATTATTGACTGGGACTGCCAAAGTGCTATGGGATTAGACGGAGCAAAATTTGTTATGTGTGTCCAGCATAGTTTTCTCAAGCAATATGCACATGGCCCTACTAAGTGAGAGGTCAGCACTCAACTTCCTCACGAAATGAGGCTGGACAAGTGGCTGAAGTGTCAGTGGGGGAGTGCTTTGGGACCAGTGACCATAATTCTAATAGTCTTTAAATAGTTGTGGAAAAAAATAGGACTGGTCCACACATTAAACCCTAAAGTGGGGGCAAGGCTAATTTTGAAGGCATTTGAAGTGAACTTGCAAAGGTCGATTGGGAGAGGCTGTTTGCAATTAAAGGGACATCAGCAAATGGGAAGCTTTTAAAAGTGAGAAAGGGAGATATCAAGGCCAACATATTGGCTAGCAGGATTAGTAAACTCTGGTTGACAAGGGGCATTGACTGTCTGGTCATATAAAGGAGACAGCATTCCTTCTCTCCCGAGATGCTGCCTGACCTGCTGAGTTACTCCAGCATTTTGTGAATAAATCAATATAAAGGAGACATATGTCATGTAGGCAGCCTGGATCAAGCTATCCCTACAAGAGTATAAGGGATGTAGGAGGACTTTTAAGAAGGAAATCAGAAGGGCACAAAGGAGACACAAGGTATCCTTGGCAGATAAAGTAAAGAAGAATCTTAAAAGACACTATGTTAAGAGCAAAAGAGAAGGTGCAAGAGACGGCAGATGCCTGAATCTGCAGCAAAAAAAAGAGAGCAGTTGGAGGAACTCAGTGGGTCAGATTGCGACTCTCCCCTGTCCCCTTCCACCTTTACCTCTCTTTCCAGTTTTACATTTCACCTCCTCTTTCTTCCATATCTGTCACTCTGTTTTCTCCATTTCACCTCTGGCCTGGAAAGTTAGTTCATATGAGATCCTGGATGAGCTAATCAATTGGATACAAAATTGGCTTGGTGCAAGAAAGTCAGAAATTGAAAGCGGAGGGTTATTTTCCGATACAATGCCTGTGATTAGTGGTATAGAAGATAAAACAGTACAGCACAGGAACAGGCCCTTTGGCCCACAATGACTGCCGAACATAATGCCAAGAAAAAATAATTTAATCTCATCACAAGAGACGTCTGACGGGTAAGGCAGATGAACTCAGATTGTGGATAGGTGCATGCGACTGGATGTTGTTGTCATTACAGAAAACCAGTTAAGAGAGGGATGTTTGAGGAAAAGGAGAAGGAATAGAGAAGCAAGAGCATGAACATTTGGTTGATAACTGATGAATGATTACAATGTCAGAATATACAAATTATTGACTAAAATGTATTCTCTGGTGCACAATAGAAATAGAAATGATGCCATACCTCCAGCAGCTCACCTCTGCTCTATACCCTGCGGTGTTGTTGTCCCCACCCACAAGATAAGCAAAATTATTTAAAACAGCAATGCCCTGGTTTGACATCTTTGGCATCTGTGCCTGGGTTAACGTTCGCCATTCCTGGCTTAATGGGCTCAGAAACTTGACTTCATCGCTCAAGTCTTCATCCTGGGGAGAGTACATCCCTCCAAATCCCACCACGCACTTGAATTCTGATCTCAACTGTGTCTGTGGTGTCTGAAGGACAGGCTGAAGGATCTCATTATGGTGATAGGCCAGGGCATCTGCTAGAACCTCCTTCAGAGGACAAGGGCTCAGTCGATTGTACAGTTTCTGAAATGTCTGCTGCTCAATCAGCGCAAAACGGACCATCTCCAGCAGCTTTGGTGGGTCATGCAAGGAAACCCGATCTCCCTCGATCTCCTCCTGCGTGTAGTGGTAAAGCAAGGCAGCTTCATAGACATCGTTCTCAGAGTTTGCATGCAGTTTATCACTGCTCAGCAGGCTCTGCACTTTGGCCAGGGGCAATCGACGGTAGGTCTCCGTTTTGCTGAAACTCAGGAAGTTTTCCAGAATGTGAAAGTCAATTCTGTCACTCAACTGTGTTAGATTATAGTGCTCAGCCAATCTGTACAACTCAAGAATGTTCTCGTCATCAATCCAGGAAACGAGGAAGTCACAGCAGAAATCAATCACCTCCGGAATCTGGATCAAGCAAACAGAAGGTCTTAGCATTCAAAATCATGCACAAACCAGTTCCACTAAGAATGTATCTCGATTTGGCAACAGACCTGGAGATGAGAATCAGGCAGCATGGAAGCATTCCCTTCAGCCCACTGAGACTTCACCGACCATCAAGTATTAATTTACTCTAATTCTGCACAATCTCATTTTTTATTCTCCTCGTATTTTCATCAACTATCCCACCTCCCCCCACCACTCAGATTCTATCACTCATCTCCACTTTAGGGGTAATTTAGTGGCCAATGAAACAATCAATCCCCTCTCTAAGGGATGTTGGGAGGAAGTACACACTCACAGGGGGGAATGTACAAACTGCACACTCAGCACCTAAGGCCAGGATTGAACCCAGGTTGTTGGAGCTGTGGGACAACAGCTCTCACTGTGCCAATGTGCCATCAACCTGTGTACTGCTTTCTGAAACCTGCACGGTCTCTCATGCACGAACGCAAGCCCCAGATGTCACCCAACCACGATCATGAACATGTACATTTTTGACCCTGGGAACAAGATATATACTTGAAAAGGACTGTGTTGGACAAGATCTGGAGTGGTACCAAATTAACAATAACTGCACTTCAAAAGCACTTTGGACCATCCTGGAGCATTGAAAGTTGCCATTTAAACAGATTGTTTTCTTTATTTTGACAATGGACAAATTTGCAGTTTAAATGTAGAATAAAATGATGCCATTTACAACATATTGTTCAGCATTCGCTACAGAGCCAGGGGTCATTTTTGACACTGAACTGATGGAAGTATTAAATTTAATTAGACACAAAATCCAAATGAAATGTCCAAAATTGCAGTGCCACAAACTGGCAAGTAATGTTTAACCACTGGAATTTTTGTAGCCTGTTTATAAAAACATATCATAAACGTTTCCGAGATCAGTGTGCTGTCAGGAAATTAATTCAATGGATGTGGGTAGCATTGGCCAGGCCAACATGTTTGGCCATCCTTAACTCTCCATGTACTGGGAAGGTAGCCCAGCACTGTTGAAGTTCTGAATGCTCAATGCACATGTTAATTACCTGAATTTGGCCTCCCCAACTACACTGGTGGGAGAATGAAATCTCTCCAGAAGTCTCCAGGCTTCTGGATTGCTTCCAATAATTTATCTCACCTAGGTGATTGTTGGGAAACGCATTGAATTAGAGCAGGAACAGGCTCTTTTGATTTAACAGCTTATTCACAGTTTTTCTCACAAGAGCAACAGCACATGGAAGAGATTTTGAGGGTTGTTTATAGCTTCTGTGGAACTATAGCTTCTGCAGGAGTCAGTGCCTCCAGATAGACAAGGTAAAAAAATGAAAAGTGGGAGAATGACAAAGAAAACATAGTTCACATTTTAAGCAATGATTTAAAGCAAGTTAGATGACTAATAGTTATATTATCTGAGATTTGTCAACATATTTAGAAGTGACATGCATGACTTTGGCATTGCACTGCCAGGCTGAGCAGTTAACAAGAACTGCCTTGGTCCTAAACCATACTTTTAAAGACAGCAACAAAAGACAGGGATTGAATTGCGAACTAACACAATTTACAAACATGATGGCCATTTGTGTTTTCAAGACTGCTAAGCCATTCAGTTTTGTTTTTCAGTCAAATTTCTGGATGCTCTGCACTTCAATTTCATTTATCCACCTTATTTCTAAACCACTCAACACATTTATGCAACAAATATCTATTTATTCCTTGAACTCTGAATTGATGGAGCATTTATATTTGAGAGAGATTGCTCCAGATTTCTATTACCCATGTCCAAAGGTTTCAAGTTTTAATTTGTAGATGAGAAAAATTGCATTGAAATAACAAACTTAATGTAGTTAAAAAGTCAGTTGGGTGCTTCAAGAAGTGTTATCAGATGAAATATGTCAGCCTCAATCAGAGAGGGAGAATATCTTTCAGACAGATAGGCAAAGATGTTTATAAAGGAAGTCAAAGAAGTTTGAAGAGAGAATTCCAGAGTTTAGTGCCTAGTAAGCTGAAAGTACAGTTGCCAAAGGTGTAATGAAGGGAGCAGAAAGGCACAGGAGGCCAGAATTGCACCAATGGAGAGATTTGGGAGATTTGTCCATTTGAAGGCTGTTCCAGAGACAGAGAGAGGGGGGCAGGAGGCTAAAAAAGGAACATAAAGAGGATAAGTGTAGGCAAAGATCTAGCAAATGGACCAGTGTGGGAAAATATGAAACTGCCCATTTTGGTAAAAAAATTAAAAATGTATATTATCTAAATGATTGCAGGTAATGGTGAAGCTCTGAGTCTTTCAAACTCTTTCTCAAGGGGCATTGGAGTTCAAGCCTTTGAATATTTTTATAGTAACAGATCTCCCAACATTTGATTTTACAAATTCATAATTTTGATGTCCAAAATTCAGAATTTTACATCAAAATTCAACTTTTCAGCAAAAAATTATGCACGCCAAATGCACATACTACATTCATGTGTGAAAAACGACTATTATTTCCAACAGTCTATACTTCTTGGACTACATGTACGTCAGGCCTATCATGAGTATATTCTGCTATTTATAGAAAGGTTATTGAACAGAGATACTTTTTGCAACACAAAGAAAAAATTGCTTTCTTTTGTTTTTTCTATTTTGCTTTTTCCTTACACATCCCAATTCTCTTTGCATTGAATAAAAGAACAATGGTCATAAAATGTATGACTAAGTTATGAAGAAAGAGTTGATATATGCGACTTGACTAAGCATACGGAAGTACTTGTTGACGTAAATTCACACATTAATTGATAATCAGCCCTAAAAGGTGGTAATTGACTTTTCTGCTGTGTTTTATATTTTAACCCCGTCTTAATTAATTAATATAGTTATATAATCTTGCACTCAAATTTAATATTTACTCATTACAGTTCCACCATTGATTTTCTGGCGCTCTTGGTTCAGCCAGCCAAGGAAGTCGGTTATGGGGATAGATGTGCCGGCTCCAGCTGGGCTGGAGTTCCAGAGCCCCAGCCGCAGGTTGCAAATTCAACCCACCGATCGGCCATGGAAGTCTCGATGAGGTTGAGATTGGCTGCCTTGCCCAGCCTAGGTGCCACATTTTTGGGGAGACTTCCAGGGCGGGGGGGATTTCTCGCTGAACCCTCTAACGACCTATAGTGGCCGAAATGACAAGTTGTAATTACCGAGTGTTTCGCGGAAAAATGTGAGGCGAAATCGGAATGGCGGAAATGAAATGATAAAGCGGAAACTTTCCGCCAAATTCGGAAGGGTTGGGAGGGGTGTAGTAGGTTCTTGATGAGCAAAGCAGTGAAGGGTACTGTGGTAGGCACCTTTATATTCTGGCTTTTTACTCCTACTACATTCAGTTTGAAGAAGGATCCCACTCTGAAACATCACTTGTCCATTCCTCCACAGATGCTGCCAGACCCGCTGAGTTACACCAGCGCTTTGTGTTTTACTTTTGAATGGATTACTGCATTTACAAAGTGGCATTATGCCACCTAGTGACTGAAAATGAATAATGCAGAAAAACATTAGAAAAAAATAGTTCTTCAATTAAAACTCAGCTGGCAGCTGATTATATTGGAATCTTGATAAAGGGATTACAAGTCTAAGGACAGGACCCAATGGTCATTTTTTGCTCTGGAACCTTGACTCTTCTTTTCATATCCATTTCTCTAGTATCCAAAGTTCTCTATCAAAGTACATTGCTCCTGTGACTAACTCTCCCACACAAGGTCATTCTTCCAACTTCCTATTCAACCATCCGTCCAGCAGCCCTATGCTCCTAGAAAAGCCCACCACTCCATCTTTTCAGTATCCAAACTCTGTCTCAAAATCTAACCTCCTGTGTCCCAGCTCTCCAATGAGGCTTCCTGCAACATTGCTCACTGAAGCCCACATTTCTATTCCTTTAACCGAGCACACAGCTGACAATAGCCTGTTTCCTTTGTCATCATTACTTTTTTTGCATATCTTTCATTCATTTGTTTTATATCTCTCTACATCTATATCTCTCGTTTCCCTTTCCCGACTCTCAGTCTCAAGAAGGGCTCGACCCGAAAAGTCACCTATTCCTTTTCTCCAGAGATGCTGTCTGATCCGCTGAGTTACTCCAGCTTTTTGTGTCTCTCTATTCAAGAGTCCCTAGTGTCTTTGCATGAGTGAAATGTCTGACAGTCCATTTCAGAATTGATATCTTTCCAATTAAGTAATTTGCATCTTAACGAAAGGTTCTGTAACGGGCACTATCCAGCTTGTTATCTACCAGAGAATTACTGTGGCCTCACAGGTCAAGAAGGCATTCGGCACATTGGCCTTCATCAGTCAGAGTGCTGAGTATAGAAGTTGGGAGATTATGTTGCAGTTGTACAAGACATTGGTGATGCCATATTTGGATTTTGTGCTCAGTTTTAGTCACCGTGATATAGGAAAAATGTTAAGCTGGAAAAGGTGCACAGACGATTTACGAAGATATTGCTAACACTCGAGGGCCTGAGCTATAGGGAGTGGTCGATCAGGCTAGGACTTTATTCCTTGGAGCGCTAGAGGATGAGGGGGTGATCTTATAGAGGTATATAAGATTATGAGAGGGATAGGGTAAATGCACAGAGTCCTTTATCCAGAGTAGGAGAATCAAGAACCAGAGGACATTGGTTTAAGGTGAGGTGCAGGAAGATTTAATAGGAACCTGAGGGGCAGAATTTTACTACAAAGAGTGGTAAGTATATGGAACAAGTTGCCAAAGGAGGTAATTGTGGCAGATACTATCAGAACATTTAAAATACATTTGGCCAAGTACATGGATAGGGTAGGTTTATAAGGATATCTGCAAGCAGGTGCGACTAATATAGATGGGTATGTTGGTTGTCGTGGGCAGGTTGGGCCGAAGGACCTGTTCTATGCTGTATGACTCTACTATATTCCACAGCCAAAGAGGTGGTTTGTACCGCTCAAACCTTGAAGCTGGAAATGCACCACAAGGAGGGTGGAAGGGTCAACTCTGATGTGATGCGCCGTTATCAAATGGCACTACATCTAAAATCAAGGTTATTTGGTGGCTATTGGTGGGAAATATTTTGATTCAGGGCCAGATTTGACACAACCAAACATTAATTCAGTTAAAGGAATCCTATGATCAGACAAGCATTTATTCCAATGATCATTATTATCAGAATTAGGCTACCAAGGAACATATCTGCTTTGATGACCAATCTCTTGATCAAAGGGATGTCTGCCTCTAAAAGAATGTGATGCAGTATGGTAGTAACGTAATGTTTGCCAAAACCTTCAGAAATGAGGCACCTCTGAATACCAACATCCAATGTGCATCTTGAGTGATTCATTAGGAAGTTAAATTATTGATATGATTGAACATTTGCTAGATATCTATAAAGACACCCCTCAATCAAATCTGCCAAGATCCTAAATGGGAACTGATGTAAGTGTGCCTATTTTAGATGACCGCATGATGCATATGAATGAAGGCTAAAGCCAAACTAAAGGAGATTCTATTAGTCGGTGTGAATCTAAGGAACGTGCACAATTAGAAATATCTGGCTTTTAGATCAAACATTTCTACAGTCACATGCGTTTTCATGCAGGTGGATATGGCTTTCACTCCAGTGATGGCCTTTGAGACCCCTCCACTTGAAGTACATCTGTAGATCCAGCAGATCCTGAAATCCTTGTGGACTTGGTGATAGGATATTCTGATTTATAAGAAAATAACTGCAGATGCTGGTACAAATCGATTTATTCACAAAATGCTGGAGTAACTCAGCGGGTCAGGCAGCATCTCGGGAGAGAAGGAATGGGTGACGTTTCGGGTCGAGACCCTTCTTATTCTGATTTGTCTCAATTCTGGTGAAAACTTTGATGCATCCCATGAGACTAAACCCCATGAACTTGTAATCATATTAAATTGTGTAATTCTTGGTTGGCATACTTCTCCCTCAATTAGTGTTTGTAATCAAGCCTGTGGGGGAAATTATTAGTCCATTACCTGTAGCTGACAAGCAGCCACCAGCACATCCTGCACGTTGTCCAGATTCAGCTCCATTTTGGAAGTGTAAATAAAGTCCAAAATTTTGCACATGACCACATAGGATATGTCATGCAAAAATATTTCTTTCTCCTGCATCTCCCGCAGTCCACCAGCAAACATCCCTCTGCAAACAAGAAGATACTGATCAGATTTCATTCCCATTGATATTATTGGGCAGGGATTTATCCAAGGTAGAAAAATTACTATGACACAAAAACTATAGTGAATGGAGTGGATTCAGAAAATCATCCATGAAAAGCTATAACCCTTCAGCAGCGGAAGAAATATAGTCTACCACTACTTCTAACCCCAATGGTCTGGCATATCTCACATTCTATGATTATCTTCAAACATGAGATTGTTCTTAATTCAGTATCAAGAAAATGGCAACACCACACCTGACACACCACACCCACCACCAAGCTGTCAGCTGCATAGTGGGAGAGTGTTTATGCTGAACAAGGACACAACTAAGTATCTCTACAACCCAGGTAACAGAACAATACTCTTTTTGTCTTTTACCCTTGCTCCAAAGCAAGCACACAGTGAAGTCGACCAGATAATGTGGAAAATGTCCAAAAGTGGGGTTCTAAATAGGGGTTCAAAAGAGGGGATGAGGATGGGTTAAAGAGTGGAAGGCAAATGAGTAAGAATCTGAGAGAGAAGCAGAGATACACTAGGAATTCAGGGAGGTGGAAGGGAAAGGATATTGGGAAAGAAGGGTTTTTTTTAATAAAAAAAGTTGGAAGGGGAGGGACATTGGGAAAGAAGGGAGAGAGGAGTGGGAAGGAAAGTTGGATAGAATGAATAGGATATATAAAATTATGACCATAGATAGGGTGGAGTCAGAACCTATTTCCCAGGGTGGAAATGTCCAACACTAGAGGGCAAGGTGAGAGGGGGAAAATTTAATAGAGATGTGCAGGGCACTTTTTTTTACACACAGGGAGTAGTGGAGGCCGAACGCATTGCCAGGAGTAGAGGTGGAGGAAAAAATGGCAGTGGCATTTTTAAGAAGCTTTTAGATAGGCAGATGTGGTGCAAGGTATAGAGGGATGTGGACCATGTACAGACAGATGAGATCAGTTTAACTTGGCATCATGTTCGATGCAAACATTGTGGGCCGTGGGGTTCGTTCACGTGCTCTACTGTTCTATGTTCTGATGGGTGGAAATGCCAAGGTACCAAAAGTCTTCTTGACCATCCTATCGTCCTGTGACGCTAATGGAGTTAGCCATTCTCAACCCAACTCGTCTAGCTGAACAAGATCCTACTGTATTTTTTGATAACCATCATCACTAATTACACCACCCACTTTAGTGTCATAGAACAGTACAGCACAGGAACTGGCTCTTCAGTCCACAATGTCTGTGCGGAACGATGTCAAGACCAACTCTAAACTGCCTCCACATAATCCATGTCCCTCCATATCTATGTATACATCCAAAAGTCTCTTAAACATCACTTAAACATCTGCCTTCACTACCCCTTGTGGCAGTGCATTCCAGGTACCCACCACCCTCTATAAAATCTTGCCCCACACATTTCCTTAAAACTTTGTCCCACTCACCTTAAAGCAATGCCTTTTCATCTGCAAATTTATTCATCTGCCTTGTACATTCTCATCTAAATTGGTAATATAAACAGTCAGCATGGCTTTGTAAACGGGAGGTTGCATCTGACGAACTTCATCAGGTTTTTTTGAGGAGGTGAAGGTGATCAATGAGGGTATGACGGTGGATGTTGTCTACATGGATTTTAGTAAAGCAATTGATAAAGAGCTCATGGTAGGCTAATCTAGAAGATTTAGATGATTGTATGGATTTGAAACTGGCTTACTGACAGATAACAGGGTTGTGATGGAAGGACAAAGCAAAATCGGATTGACAAAAAAATCTGAATTCCTCCATAATTTTAGGCATGCAGAATTGAAACAGGCATTTGCTCTTTGAGATACACCAAGAAATGAGAAGAATATACAGGTTCTTTTACTGCAATGCTTAATCAGTTAACAAATTAAATGCAATATTAGTCATCCATTGACATCTAAATAAACATTCATATCAAAACACTCACATAACACAATGCCCAATCACACCTGTGAAAAGCTAAAGTCACACAGCCAGCACACCTACACACACTCGTACCTAAAATAGTCACATGATGCTGCTAGAAGTATGCGGTGAGCTTCAATGGACTTTCCCTCTACGATCAGTATCACATCAAATAGACTTGCGCTGTTCCGGAGTGCAACTAGTCCATCCAGCAGTGACTGGGAATGTGCTGAGCTCTGATAAATCTGGCTCACTTTTTTCTGACTTCGCTGTTTGCCCTCACGCTCTTCTGCCATGGTCAATGTTGGTGTTGACACCCAGCTTTCCGGAAAACCTGTCCGACAGGTGGCTTTCCAGACTGACTGCTCTGAAAAATATTAAAAGATGCCAAAAGCATTCAGCTTAAAAAGCACAAGTAAAAGCCAGAATCACTTTTGATTTAATATTATTATGTTTATTGAGTTGACGTCAAAGAATGATTCAATCAGTTTTCAAGATATTAAGGGAAACTATTAGGATGGAGAGACACTGTATAGGCTGGTTATTGATCCAATGGCCAGGATGCATATTCTTACTTTTTGAGCCTACACAATCTAAAGTTTGAGTTTGTAAACATTTCTACACACAGAAAGAAGTATAAATATCAATCACTCTTCCACAAACGACAATTTATACTTGACCAACTGAGAATGATCATTCTCTGAGGCTGAGAATGATCATTCTCAGTAGACACAAAAAGCTGGAGTAACTCAGCGGGATAGGCAGCATCTCTGGAGAGAAGGAATGGGTGACGTTTCAGGTCGACACTCTTCTTCAGACTGTATCTGCAGTTCCTTCTTACACATGATCATTCTCAGCCTGTGTCTCAAGCTGAACCAGATATCTTACAAACCAAGGGACCTATTTAATCGAGCAGAACTCCTTACGTTAGATCTTACAATCCAACTTCAACTCATTTTATTCACTGTGCTTTCTGAGCCAATATCCATACACAATTCTTTGCTAATCTAAGAACTGGAGCCGAACTGATTATTCAGGAGATATCCTAATTAAATCAGCTCCCTCTGCTGTCCTAGTTGTATTAACACAGTAATGACAGAAATGAACCTCTGACTATCATACGACTTATAGCTAAACATCACACCATGAACTGCAATGTATCATCTCAGATTTTATTTTGTTATTAACCTCTCCTTCCCTAATGAGTTTTATAACCTACGAGACGACCCGTGGACCCGTTGTTACTAAAGGTTCTTTAACAACTGAGCAGCAGGCGGAGCGGGCTGTGCGGTGGCCGGTTAAATTATTTCCAGACTACCCCCTCCACCAGAATCAGTCAGATCCCCCTCCCCTGCAATGCGCAGCGATCCCAGTTTATACTTAAATAACCCTTGCATTTGAACCACAACCCCAATCGGCTCCAAACCCCTCCTGCATTGGTCTAGCACCCTCCCCATCCCCCAGAGTCAGTCAGATCCCCCACATCTCCCTCCCCTGCAAAGCACAGCAAGATCCCACTCAGATTATACTCAAATAACCCTTGCATTTGAACCACAATCCCAATCGGCTCCAAACCTGCATTGGTCTAGCACCCTTCTCATCCCCCAGAATCAGTCAGACCCCCCACATCCCCCTTGCCATTAACTGTATATTTTTCACTTACATTTGACCTCCTAAAGTGCAACACCTCACACTTGCTCGGATTAAACTCCACCTGCCATTTCTCCAGCTGATCTATAAACTGCTGTGTACTTTAATAGCCCTCCTCACAATCTACAATCCCAGCAATCGGTGTAATCTGCAAACTTAATAACCAACCCAGCCACGTTTACGTCCAAATTACAGAAAATATACTCACAAGAGCCAAATGAAACAACCCTATCACCACAGAAACAGTCCATTTGGCCCAAATGTTTTATGCACAAACTTATTACTTCTTTTCTTCCTACCCTTCCTATTTCCTTCTATTCCCTTTACCACATGTATCAATTTTCTCATTAAAAGTAAATGTGCTACTGCATCAAGCACTTTATGTGGCTGTGCATATATTATAATTATTCCATGTAAAGAAAAACTTCCTAAATTACAGGAGCAAAATGGAAAGGCCACGCGGAGTTGGTGATCGAAGTAACAGACAATTTATTAAAACTGGTGAGCACCAGACCAGTCAAAGCTGATCGCCCGAGTGTGACTTTGTAGCGTTTTTAATATTCTCAAATGACAAGATTACACAGAAACGTGATTAACAGTAAAACGAGGTGTTGATTACAGAATGGAGCTTATAGAAAGACTTAATTAGGTAACAATCAGAATCAAAATCAAATGATTAATCATGTCTAACTTTGTTGATAGTAGATCCAATTTTCTGTTACGATAGGTGCAACGATATGTGATCAGTAAAGTTCCTGAAACTTGGGTGTCCTCACTGCTGCATTCCACGATTTATTTTAGGCTTTGTCTGCGGGTCCATGTCACCACAATCCACAAATAGACACAAAAAGCTGGAGTAATTCAGCGGGTCAGGCATCATCTCTGAAGCAAAGGAATAGATGTGGCGGCGCCTAACAGCAGCGGCTGACTAGCAGTCTGTCCGTCTTTTTTTCCCCTTTTTTTTGTTGTGTGTCGGTGTTGGGATGGTTTTTATATATATTTTTTTGGTTGTGTATGTGTGGGAGGGGGTGGTGGTGTGGGTGGTGTGGGTGGGTGGGGGGGGACTTTTCTCTTCCTCACGGCGCGGGGTGCAGCTCGGCTGCGGGGCCTAACATCGCCCGCTGCGGCTCGGCCGCTGGACTTTACATCACCCGGTGCGGCTTGGCCGCTGGACTTTACATCCCGGTGCGGCTTGGCCGCTGGACTTTACATCCCGGTGCGGCTTGGCCGCTGGACTTAACATCGCCCGGTGCAGCTCGGCTGTGGGGCTTAACATCGCCCGGTGCAGCTCGGCTGCGGGGCTTTTCACCGCTGGTGCGGCTCGGCTGCGGGACTTAACATCGCCCGGTGCGGCTCGGCCGCGGGGCTTAACATCGCCCGGTGCGGCTCGGCCGCGGGGCTTAACATCGCCCGGTGCAGCTCGGCTGCGGGGCTTTTCATCGCTGGTGCGGCTCGGCTGCGGACTTTACATCGCCCGGTGCGGCTCGACCACGGGACTTTACATCGCCCGGTGCGGCTCGACCACGGGACTTAGCTGCGCAAGGCTTGGTCGCGGGCCTTTCATCGCCCGGTTCGGCCGCGAGACGTTTCAGCGCCCGGTGCGGGGACTGTGCGGGTCGGTCGGGGACGAGCTGTCTGTCCGTGGGCGTGGGGAAGAGAGTGGAAGTTTTGTTGCCTCCATCACAGTGAGGGGGTGTTTGGAGTCACTGTGATGGACGTTTGTGTTGGGGTTATGTGTCTTGTGTTCTTTTTTTTTCTTTCTATGACTGCTATGTAGTTTCGTTCGGTACTTCGGTACCGAACGACAAATAAAGCTCTGTTATACCTGTTATGACATTTTGGGTCGAGACCCTTCTTCAGACTGTGAGTCAGGGGAAAGGGAGATGGAAGATATAGAGAGATATAGAACAAACAAGTGGACCCGTTGGGCCCATTCCTCCTAGGGTTTCCATTGTGACTTGTTTCTTCTTTAAATTAAATTGCTTTAAAAAAAAATTAAAATAAATCTCAATGAAATAAATATGCTGTGTAAAATAAAGAGGCAAAGAGGGATCCGAGGTCTTTTCCAAAAATGGGTGGCAAAAAGTACCATAGTTACTCTCTCATATATCTCTCGCTTCCCTTTCCCCTGGCTTTCAGTCTGAAAATGGGTCTTGACCCAAACCATCACCTATTCCTTTTCTCCAGAGATACTGAGTTACTGCAGTTCCTTCCTACAGCACAATCCACATCCCTATTTACTAGTTATTAGCCTTCACTATTCTTTCCCCTACAACACTTTTATGATCTCTTACTCTGGGCTTATCCACAAATAGTGCCCGACAGTCCTATGAAATCAGACACAAAATGCTGGAGTAACAGTGGGTCAGGCAGCATCTCTGAAGAACATGGACAGGTGATATTTCGGGTTGGGATCCTTCATCAGTCTGAAGAAGGGTCCCGACCTGAAATGTCACCTATCCCTGTTTTCCAGAGATGTTGCCTGATCCACTGACTTACCCGAGCACTTTGCCTTCTTTTATAAATCAGCATCTGCTTGTTTCTAAATGCTATTAAATCAATCTGGTCATTGGTAGCAAAAACAATAGTCAAACAAAGACATTTTGGGGCAATATATGGCCAAAAAATGATCATGCTAGAGGGTCAATTTATGGGGCCGAAGCAATTATAAAAGTGGAAATGAGCAGTCTTGATAATGCACAAGATGAGAAATTTGAAACGCAAAATAATTTGCATCAACACATTTCTCACACACAAGGTGAGCAACACAAAGAATTGAAATTTAGGGGAAATCACCAGAACCTGTCAAGGATCAATTTTAATCTGTTTTTGACTATTTTATTTTCTTTCCGAACAGATGTATTCATGTAATTCAAAAGGAAACCTTCACATCCGAATCGCTTGTGATTTGTGATGGTAACTTCAATCTGAACAAGGGGTCAGAGAAATTAATGTAGGATAGGTCAACTAGATGGGAAGATGGGGTGGATGATGATACACCAATGGTCATAGAAACATAGAAAATAGGTGCAGGAGGAAGCCATTCGGTCCTTCGAGCTAGCACTGCCATTCATTGTGATCATGGCTGATCATCCAAAATCAGTACCCCGTGCCTACCTTCTCCCCATATCCCTTGATTCCGCTAGCCCCAAGAGCTCTATCTACCTCTCTTTTAAATTGCGCGGCACAGTGGCGCAGCCTTACAGCGTTGGTGCCTTACAGCGAATGCAGCGCCGGTGACCTGGGTTCGATCCCGACTACGGGTATAATAATAATAATAATAATAATATTCATTTATTGTCATTGCAACGAGTACAACGAAATTAAAAAATAGCCAATCCTGACGGTGCGTACAAACATATATGCAATAAATGCAAAAACAAATAAATACAATTATATTAAGTACAAAGATTTTTTAACGGTGTTGCGTAGTGCAGAAGGTAGTGTTCAGTTCTCGTATGGCCCTGGGGTAAAAACTGTTCTTAAGTCTGTTTGTTCGGGATTTGATCGACCTGAAACGTCGACCAGAGGGCAGATGAACAAACAGACGGTGGCCGGGGTGGGATGGATCTTTTATTATTTTGCCTGCTCTACTGAGGCAGCGTAGGCTGAACAGGTGCTCCAGGGAGGGCAGTGAGCAGCCGATGATCTTCTGGGCCGTTGTGATGACCCTCTGAAGGGCCTCCCTGTCCTTTTCTGAGCAGCTGGCATACCATGTGGTTATACAGTATGCCAGCACACTCTCGATGGAGCAGCGATAGAAGGACATCATGAGCTTCTCCTGCAGGTTGGTTTTCCTGAGGATCCTCAGGAAGTGGAGTCTCTGCTGTGCCTTCTTTACTGTGGTGATGGTGTTGGTAGACCAGGTAAGATCCTCTGCGATGTGCGTACCCAGGAACCTGAAAGCGGGTACCCTTTCCACACAGACCCCATTGATGTAGAGTGGGTCGTATTCTACACTGGTTTTCCTGAAGTCAATTATAAGTTCCTTTGTTTTGGAGGAGTTCAGGACAAGATTGTTCACTGAACACCATGCTGCCAGCCTTTGGATTTCATCCCTATAGGCTGTCTCATCTCCTTCTGAGATGAGTCCAACCACAGTCGTGTCATCCGCGAACTTGATGATGGTGTTGGTGGGATGGGTGGGGGCGCAGTCGTGAGTGTAGAGGGAGTAAAGGATGGGGCTCAACACACAGCCCTGTGGTGAGCCGGTGCTCAGTGTAATGGTGGAGGAGAGGTGAGGGCCTATTTTGACGGTCTGGGGGCGGTTGGTCAGGAAGTCCTTGATCCATTGGCAGATGGTTTGGGAAAATCCAAGGTCAGAAAGTTTGGTGACCAGTCTGCTCGGGATGACCGTGTTAAAGGCAGAGCTGAAGTCGAGGAAGAGCATCCTCACATAGCTCCCCTGGTGTTCAAGGTGGGTCAGTGCAGTGTGAAGAGCAGTGTCGATGGCATCCCCTGGAGACCTATTTGCTCTGTAGGCAAACTGGTGTGGGTCGAAGGTGGGTGGGAGGCTGGCTTTGATGTGCTGCAGGACCAGTCTCTCGAAGCACTTTGTGATGACCGGTTTGAGTGCTACCGGACGGTAGTCGTTAAGGCCGCTGATGACAGACTTTTTCGGCAGTGGGATGATTGTGGCGGACTTCAGGCAGGGAGGGATGGTGGATTTTAAAAGGGACAGGTTGAAGATTTTTGTGAAGACCTCAGATAATTGGTCTGCACATTCCCTCAGCACTCTGCCCGTCACACCATCGGGGCCTGCAGCTTTCCTGGGATTCACTGCTCTGAGCACGCGCTTAACATCATACTCCTGCACAGTGAAGGTGTTGCTGTCAGGTGCTGGAGAGGGTGTTATGTCTGCCACTGCAGCTTTCACCTCGAAACGAGCAAAGAAACAGTTAAGTTCCTCTGCCAGCGAGGCGTCGCCGTCGGCAGTCGTGCGGTTGCTGGTCTTGTAGTTGGTGATGTGCTGGATGCCTTGCCATACCCGCCGTGGGTCATTGTTGGTAAAGTGGTCCTCAATCTTCCTCTTGGTACGGAGTTTGTATGATCTCCCCGTGACCTGCGCCGGTTTCCTCCCACACTCCAAAGACGTACAGGTTTGTAGGTTCATTGGCTTGGTTAATGTAAAAAAATTATCCCTAGTGGGTATAGGATAGTGTTAATGTGCGGGGATCGCTGGTCAGCGCGGACCCGGTGGGCCAAAAGGACCTGTTTCCGCGCTGTATTTCTAAACTAAAACTAAATTCATCCAGTAAATTGGCCACTGCCTTCCGTGGCCGCCACTGCCTTCTGTGACATAGATTCAACGTGAAGGGGAAAAGATTTAATAGGAATCAGAGGGGTAACTTTTTCACACAAAGGATCGTTATGTGAAAGAAACTAATCTGATACTAGGCAGTCTACTTTTTCCACAGAATAGGGCTGTGGAACAAGTTGCATTTTCACGCACTGAGTGCCGATTCAGTCTGAAGAAGGGTCTTGCCCTGAAACATCACCCATTCATTCTATCCAGAGATGTTGCCTGTCCCGCTGAGTTACACCAGCATGTTGTGTCTATCTCCAGTGGGAACTGGATCCATTCCATTTGTAGGCAGAGATGACATCACACAAGACTCAGGAACCAATGCAATCCTTTCTATTTGACGACTTGCAGTAACCGCGAAACTGGAAATTAATGTTCATTATTATTAATTCCTGCCTGATGTTGTTCCACTTATTAACTCTCTCAAGAGACTGGGGAGTGTTTTGGCGATTGTGTAATGTATTACAAAAAAATGGAACCAGGCTTTTATCCAATGGTTTAGCATGTTTGCTCATGTGACATTTTTCTACCTATCTTCAAACAAGCCTCAGCTTAACATGTCACACAAACAACAAGCTACCACTGTCAGCATTAATTTGTAGTGGTATCAGAGATCACATTCTCAAACCCTGAAGCAAACCCCAAATCCAAATATCACCCACTCGGACAGTGCTATTAAGTAAGCCACCTTTACCTACATACTTTCTATTCCAATCTATGTGTTCTAGCACATCAAACCATAGGATTTATTTTGGTGAAAATGAAATCAAGCAGAGCTGTGATAGCAACCAAGAAGAATTTCACATCCAGAAATTGTTTTTAAAAAAACAACCTTTAAGTTGTACTATTGCAATATTTGGTTTAAGGAAATTATCCAGGCACTGATCTTTATAAACATTTCATGCTACAAATAAACTAACAAAACAATCCATTTGGGTTAGACAGGCCATTGAGTTAGTCGGGTTGTGGGAATAGGAGTGGCAAAAGGGTTTAGAGAATTGGAGGGAGTAGAATAACAGGAAGGGCTATTGAAAGAGATTGGAGTGAAGTAGTTGAATGGGATTATAGGTGGGAATGGGATAATAGGTGGGCTGCAGTTAAATAACAGGAGAATTCTGGAATTTGTACGATTATAAGGAAATAGGATAATTGCAATGCCTATAAGGAGGGAAGGAGATAATTCACAAGACTGTAATGATAATGGGAATTGAGATAAATGGAGGACTACAGGAAAAACAGGAAAGAGTCATTGGAGTGGCTATGAGAAAAGGGAGGAGCAGAGTAATAGGAATGCTGCAGGAATAGGGTTGAGTGGGGTGAGAGAAGGCCATATGCAATAGGTAGGGAGTCTGGAATTTGGAGGAACCATGAGAATATTCACTATAAGAATACAGCAAACAGGATAACTGGAGGAGCTATAGCAACAGGATGATATGGGGCAAATCAGGGGTTGTGGAAATAGCAATAAGTGGAGCTGTGTGAATAGTCGGGAGTGGGATAATTAGAGGGGAGAAGGAATAATTGGGAGTGGGATAACTGGAAGAGAGAAGGAATAGCAGAGTGGATAATTGGAAGGATGGTGGGAGCACTGGAAGTGGGGTGTCTGAAATGGCTACGGGCTTAGTTGAGAGTGGGGTAATTGGGGGACTGGTGTAATTGGGAAGTGGATTATTTGGGGCAGTGTATTTTTGGGAGGGGTAATTGAGGAAGTGATGTAATGGGGGAGTAAGGTAAATGAAATGAGGTATTTGGGGGGGTGGGGGTGATTAAAGCGGGATATTTGGGGGAGTGGGATACTTTGGGGGTTGTACTTAGAATGGGGTATTTGTTGGGGGTGAGGCTGTACTTAGAAATGGGCTACTTAGTGGTGGCATACTTAGAATGGGGTAATTGGGAGAATGGACAAATAGAATAGGGTAATTGGGGAAGGAAGAATGTGGGACTGTGGTATAATTGGTAGAGTGAGGAACTAGTATTGGTTTATTATTATCACATGTACCATGACACAGTGAAAAATGTGGCATGCTATCCAAGTAGAACATCCATACAAATAATAAAATTAAACTATGCATAATTTAGTGTTAGTTACAGAAAAAAATGCAGATATTAGAAGAGATCAAAGCCCACAAGATGGGTCTCGACCCAAAACATCACCCATTCCTTCTCTCCAGAAATGCTGCCTGTCCCGCTGAGTTACTCTAGCTTTTTGTGTCTATCTTCGGTTTAAACCAGCATCTGCAGCTCCTTTCTACACATTAAGCCCACAACCAGTTGGATTGAGGGAAATCAGGAATACATTCTTAGCTTATAAGAGATCTATTCAAGAGTCTGAAAGCAACAGGGAAGAAGCTCTTCCTTAATTTGGTCGTACATGCTTACAATATTCAGTAACTTCTGCCCAACAGGAAAGGGAGATGAGGGAATGAGCAGGGTGTGAGTCCTTCTTGATTATATTGGCTGTTTTCCTAACAGGATGGGAAGCTGGTATGCATGCGATAAACGACTGTGTACACAACTCTCTAAGTGGAGTCATTAGAATGGTGTAATGGAATGAGCTACTTGAATAATTAGAATGGGGAAATTTGGTGGAAGTGGTGTCAGTGGAATGGGGGAATTTGGTGGAAGTGGTGTCATTGGAACGGGGGAATTTGAAAGTGTTGTGTACATTGCAATGGGGTATGTTTGTAGTAGGAATGGGGGAATTTGGGGAAGCAGGGTGCTTGGATGGATGTCTGGGGTAAATGGAGCTGGTGCTTTTGGTGAGTGGGGCAATTGCAACCTGTTTGGGGGGGAGCAGAGTGTTTAGGGAAAGTGGGGCAATTGAAATGGGCTAGCAGGCCACTGGGGAGTGGGGTATGGAGGAAGGAACTGGTTTAAACCAAGGATAGACACAAGAAGCTGGAGCAACAGCAGGCCAGGCAGCATCTCCGGAGAAAATGAAAAGGTGACGTTTCGGGTCGAGACGTCACCTATTCCTTTTCTCCAGAAATACTGTCGGGCCCGCTGGGATACTCCAGCTTTTTTTGTCTATTTGGGGAAATGTGGTAATTGAGCAGGATGCGTGAGGGGAATTGGGTAAATGATACCGGGTGTTTTGAGAGCTGGGTAAGGTAATTGGAAGAGGATGTTTGTGCGGAATGGTGTAATTGGAGTGAGATATACTTGGGCCATTGGGTTAACTGGAGCGGGGTGCAGATGGGAATTGGATGTTGGGGGCAATTGGAACCAGATGTTTGTGAAAGTGGAGTAATAAAGCGGACTGTTTGGGGCAGGAGGATGATTCTGGGGACTCGAGGATACTATAAGCTTACGAAAAGAAAAGGGGGAAAAAAAGCAAAGCGGTGGAAGAACTCGACGAGTCAGGCAGCATCTGTGGAAGTAATCTGTGGCGTTTCGGGTCGGGATCCTTCAGTGATTCCGAGGAGGATTCGGGGCAGGCTCGGCAGTGCTGAGTGGGAGGGACTGTGTGGGAGAGCCAGCTGGAAGGGAAAGGGTCAAGGGGATGAGTGAGGTGGGGGCGCCGGTTCTGTTTTAAACACGAGTGAGTTGACGGCTGAATGTGCACCTGCAGCTACAGCGAGCGTGCGGCTGGGAATGCAGGCTTTACATTAGTAAAAACCGCAAGATGGGAAAACAAATGACTGCCAGTCGCTGCTCTGATCTGGAAGCCCCTACCTTCACCTTGTCACAGCAGCGCTGGGCCAGGACTCAGGCGTCGCCAGCTGGGCCCGAAGCCCGCGCCTCCTCCCGGTCGAGCACCGCGCCCGCCGCCATTTCCTTCCTTCCCTGCGCACGAAATGGCGGCGGGTGACGTAGAGGACGGCGCGCGGAGGGGCAACAGCGCGTCCGGTGGAACGGCCCCTTCGTCCCCCAAACACCTCAACACCCATTCGCCTCAACACCCCTCCACCACGGTTAACCCCCCAGGCGCCCTCCGCCACAGTCACCCCACTACCCCGTCAACCCACCCCTTCACCCCCTCCGACCCAATCAGCCGAGTCCCCTCCTCTACCATCACCTCACCAACCCCCTCCAATTACCCCCAACCCCCTCCTCGGCCATCACCTCACCAACCCCCTCCAATTACCCCCAACCCCCTCCTCTACCATCACCTCAACAACCCCCTCCAATTACCCCCAACCCCCTCCTCGGCCATCACCTCACCAACCCCCTCCAATTACCCCCAACCCCCTCCTCTACCATCACCTCAACAACCCCCTCCAATCCCCTCCAATTACCCCCAACCCCCTCCTCGGCCATCACCTCACCAACCCCCTCCAATCCCCTCCAATTACCCCCAACCCCCTCATTGGCCATCACCTCAACAACCCCCTCCAATTACCCCAACCCCCTCCTCTACCATCACCTCACCAACCCCCTCCAATTACCCCCAACCCCCTCCTCTACCATCACCTCAACAACCCCCTCCAATTACCCCCAACCCCCTCCTCTGCCATCACCTCAACAACCCCCTCCAATTACCCCAACCCCCTCCTCTACCATCACCTCACCAACCCCCTCCAATTACCCCCAACCCCCTCCTCTACCATCACCTCAACAACCCCCTCCAATTACCCCCAACCCCCTCCTCTGCCATCACCTCAACAACCCCCTCCAATTACCCCCAACCCCCTCCTCTACCATCACCTCACCAACCCCCTCCAATTACCCCAACCCCCTCCTCTACCATCACCTCAACAACCCCCTCCAATTACCCCCAACCCCCTCATTGGCCATCACCTCAACAACCCCCTCCAATTACCCCCAACCCCCTCCTCTGCCATCACCTCAACAACCCCCTCCAATTACCCCCAACCCCCTCCTCTACCATCACCTCACCAACCCCCTCCAATTACCCCAACCCCCTCCTCTACCATCACCTCAACAACCCCCTCCAATTACCCCCAACCCCCTCATTGGCCATCACCTCAACAACCCCCTCCAATTACCCCCAACCCCCTCCTCTACCATCACCTCAACAACCCCCTCCAATTACCCCCAACCCCCTCCTCTACCATCACCTCACCAACCCCCTCCAATTACCCCCAACCCCCTCCTCTACCATCACCTCACCAACCCCCTCCAATTACCCCCAACCCCCTCCTCTACCATCACCTCAACAACCCCCTCCAATTACCTCACCAACCCCCTCCAATTACCCCCAACCCCCTCCTCCCCAATACCCTGTCAACCCACTCCTTCCCCCTCTCCAATCACCTCACCCCAACTCCCGTCACCCCAATATCCTGACAAACCCACTCCTCCCCCCCAATCACCTCACCCCAACTCCCGTCACCCCAATATCCTGTCAACCCACTCCTTCCCCCCCCTGCAATCACCTCACCCTGTCCTCTCCAATCACCTCACCCCTCCTCCAGTCACCCCAATACGCTGTCAACACACTCCTTCACACCCTCTTCTCTAATCACCCCAGTCCCCTCCTCCACCCCAATCAACTCATCCCCAATCACCTCAGCACCCTTTCAACCCTCTCCACCCCACCTCACCAACTGTCAGCACCCTGTCAACTGATCTTTTCATGCCGTTCTTCACCAATCGAGTCCACGCCCTCATCAATCCCTTCACCAATTCCTTCACCCTGCAACAACTGCTACACCATCCCATCCTCACATTCGCCTACATCATCCCCTAATCAACTCTTATATCACATCCGTCAACAACCCCTTCATCACCTCATCACGCCTCTTCACAAGCCACTTGACCCAAAACTCACCACCCCCCTAACAACCACTTCAGCTGAACTCTCACCAAACCCTTACCACCCCCCTCATTAATCCTTCACCACTCCCTTTAACATCCCCTTACCCCTTATCTCCCCTTCACCAAACCCTTCATCAACCAACATCTGACCCCTTTCATCACCCCACACCAAGCCCTTAATTACCATCACCAACCATTTCATCTCCCCACCAACTCCTTCACAGCCCCTCACTAACCAACAGCATCCATTTTTGGTGGCTGATGCTGCCCTACGAATCAGGAAGCAGCTCTTGGGCCACTGAAGGACGGTGAGGAGGGCCCTGGTAAAGAGTTTCTCTATAGCAAATTGCAGGGAAATCCAGCTGTAATTAATGCACTTTGATTTGTCTCCTTGAAGATGGTCACAATTATGACATCTGACTTTATCTGCTAAGGAGACTCAGGTCCTTTGGAGTGCAGGGGGCACTCCTAAGGACCTTCTACAACACTGGTTGAATCGGCCGTCTTCTATGGGGTGGTCTGCTGGAGCAGCAGCATCTCAGCGGCGGAAGGGAAGAGACTCGACAAGCTGGTGAGGAAGGCCAGCTCTGTCTTGGGTTGCCCCCTCGACTCAGTGCAGGTGGTGGGAGAGAGGAGGATGATGGCAAAGCTAACATCGCTACTGGACAACGACTCCCACCCCATGCAGGACACTGTCACTGCACTGAGCAGCTCCTTCAGTGACAGACTCCTTCACCCCAAGTGCGTGAAGGAGAGATATAGGAGGTCCTTCCTTCCCACTGTTGTGAGACTGCACAACCAGCACTGCTCCCAGCAGACGAGTCAACAATAACTGCTAAGAACACACAGAAAACGGATGACAATTTATGTATCTTTTATTTATAATGATCTCTTGCTATCCACTTTGCTGCTGTAACACTAAATTTCCCCTGTGTGGGACGAATAAAGGAATGTATTATTATTATTTCCCTGGCATATCTTCCACTGCCCAGATATGAGTGATGAACAGTCTTACTGCAAAGTTTTAGAACGTCAGCACAGCTGTTTGTGAGGTTTTAGTTTGTGGATATAAGGCCTGTTCCACTTCTTGACAGTCATGGGTGAGAAGGCTGAATTGAATAGATGCAGTGTCTAAAGTAGGCTTAACTTAAAGCAGATGTTTGTTCCCTCAACCTATTGTGCTACAAAAATCTGAGCAGGACCTAGTCTGTGTCACTCTAAAATTGCCTCTTCACCTCTCAACCATTGCTGACTGAATTACAATCAATCTCAGTTTGATAAAATTAATGGAAATGTTTAATATTGGGTCCTGTAAAATGCTCACAAATGTGGCTGTCGATTGAGGCCAACACACAAGGTTTGGAGTTCAGCATTTGTCTACAGGAACGTCATAACGGTACTATTTTTTCCAATCTGCCACTTCTCCAAAGGATAAAATCGAATCAGGATCCTACAAAACAGAAGTTAAGAGTTCAGAGAATAGTAAATTACAATTTATTTTTTGATATTTCTTTGTGGCGTCACTGAAGCGGGTTAATCACGAGTGTTGTGGCAGGCTACTCCTGGCCACGATGGGAAGTCTAGCTGCATGTATAAAGTTTGAAATCACATTTCCGGAATTCTTAAATCTCCCAGGTCTAGATACTAACATGTTCTGAGGTTTGAATGTAGATTTGTGTCAAATCTGTACGTTCCAAGCAGGAGTTGGGAAGCCATGTTGTAGATGTACATGCCGTTGGCAAAGCCACATTTGGAGTACTGTGTACATTTCTGGCCCCCCTGCTACAGGAAGGATGTCATTAAACTGAAAAGAGTGCAAAAAGGACTTGCTAGGATTTCAGGGCAGGGTGTCTAAACACTCCTGACATAGGTATAAGTTGAAAGGGGAAAGATTTAAAGGCAACCTGAGGGGTAACTTTTTCACACAGAGTGTGGAGTGTGAATTGAATGAGCTGCCAGAGGAAGTGGTAGAGCTTGTGCAAATACAACATTTAGAAGATACTTTGCGAAGTGCGTGGATAGGGATGTAGGCCAAGTGCAAGTAAATGGGATTAGCTCAGTTAGACAATTTGGTTTGCATGGACGAGTTGAACTGAAGGATCTGTTTCCCTGCAAATCGCTCTGTAACTCTTACGTTCTGAGGTCATCGGCCTCCAACAACTTTATAACAGCGTGCTCCAGATTCCAATCAGTGAAAAAAAATCCTCAGATCCTCTCCACACCTTTCACCCTAAAGCCGTGTTCCCTAGTTTTGGAAACCTCTGCAACCATGAGTTTTGTGTCCAAGGTCACAATCTTCAAAATTATATGCTCAAATTTCTGGAATGGATTTAAATACAAGGTTTTCTACCATTTCCTCTGGCAGTTCATTTCTTGTTCACACTCTGTGTGAACATGGTCTGCCTCTTGGACCATAAAATTCTGAACTCTCAACACTTACCTGTCTGCAGTTAAGCCCAGCTCCTTGGTGAGGAATTCAAAGAACTTGGAGCTGTGCTGCTTGTTTTGCTCAGCAGTTCCCACCACCCCGATTGAAGACACAACGAGCTGGGCACAGGGTGACATGCTACCTCCCATTGCCATGATCATGTTTGGCCTCACAGAGACATTGATTCGCTACAAAGAGAAAACTTTCTTTTAGCCATAGATTCTGAAAGTAATATATTAATAGTAATGACTCGGGGGGGGGGGGGGGGGGGGGGAGTTGAATTCATTATAAAGCATCAGAATTATCAGAACAAAGAAGTGTTAGAGAATTAACATGCTTTAGCAAGGGGCAGCAAAATAGGAGAAAGGTCAAAGACAAAAGGGGCAGTCTGCTTATATACCGGGCAGAAAAGCTTTAATGCAAAAAAAGAGAAATAAACCAACAGACAGCATCAGGAATAAAGGGTCACCGAGTCTCTGATCCTATTCCCCCTAGACAGCAATGCAGTCCCTACCTCACTGTGGTGCTGACCTTTCATGGAGCTCAATGTCCAAGTGGGTACGTCTGGGTGCCTGGGTTGCAGGAGGGCTCCTGGTTTAGTAGGAGCTTGCAGAGGTATGAGACAGGTATTGGCAGCTGGGATCATGATCAGTTCTATAGGACTTTGGTTAGGTAACATTTGGAGTATTGTGTGCCATTTTAGTCACCCCATTACAGGAAAGATGTGAAGGCTTTGGAGAGGGTGCAGAGGTGGCTTACCAGAATGCTGCCTGGATTAGAGGGTTTCAGCTACATGGAGAGGTTGGATAGAATTTGGACAGTTTTCTCTCGAATGTGGAAGGCTGAAGGGAGACTTATAGAAGTATATAAAATGATGAGTGGCATGGATGGGGTAAACAGTCGGAACCTTTTTTTCAAGGTGGAAATGTCCATCACTAGAGGACAAAGCTATAAGGTGAGAGGGGGGAAAGTTTAATAGAGATATGCGGGGCAATTTTTTTTAACACAAAGTGGTGGAGGACTGGAACGCACTGGTGGAAGCAGATACGATAGTGGTGGTGTTTAAGAAGTTTTTAGATAGGCACATGTAAGTGCAGGGAATTAAGGGATATGGATCACATATAGACAGATGAGATCAGTTTAACTTGGTATCATGTTCGGCATAAACATTGTGGGCAGAATATCCTGTTTCTGTGCTGTACTGTTCCATGTTCTAAATTGACAAAAGGCAAGCAAGATCTGGTGTAAATAAAGATAGATGGATGGCAAGAACTATCTCTAGATGAGGCTATGGAGCAAAGACCTCTTCAATCAATTACAGTTGGAGACCTTATACTTCTGAAGAAGGGCCAGTTTGAAGAAGGGTCTTGACCCGAAATGTCGCCCATTCCTTCTCTCCTGAGATGCTGCCTGACCTGCTGAGTTACTCCAGCATTTTGTGAATAAATCCCTTCGATTTGTACCAGCATCTGCAGTTATTTTCTTATACTTCTGAAAGATCAACTAAATGAAGACAGAAAAAACTGCAGATGCTGGTGTCTTGAGTAAAACACATTGCTGGGGAAACCCAGGAAGCATCTGTCGAGGGAATGGAGTTTCAGGTTGGGACCCATCTTCAGACTTCAAGGAGCTTAATGAATTTGCTTCTATCGTATTTTGATAACTGCTGGTGGTTGTATTAATAAGTTTCTGTCCTCATGAAATTAAGTAAATGAACTCTAGGTATGGTTAACCTAAAACAACAGAACGAGTACAGTGCCCTTTGCAACCGAAGGACTTTTCATCTCAATCGTTAACTTTTTCTTCACATGTGCTGCCTGACTTGCTGAGTGTTTCCAGCAGTTTGTGCTTTTATTTCAGATTTTTAGCATGGGTATTTTTGATTTCTCATGCTGCCGTCATGCTCCCCACACCCAAGCCAAGGCACCCGGTGAGTAGCAGTTCCGTGGCACCCGTTTATGTGTTGCAACTACACTACCCGCCCACCCACCCCGTCCTCTCGGAGGGTCAGTGCAGTGCAGACATGCACCGTCAGCAGCCCCGGCCCGTCCCCGCACCCCCGGCTGCCGGCCCGGGGTGAGTGGGAGAGAGTGGGGGAGAGAGTGGGATTGGGGACCCGTGCAAAAGCACCACCTGCCTCCTGCGGCTTGTCCAGGATGGCGGCCGCTGCCCGCACCAACCGCTCCAACAGCGGCTCGGAGAAGCAGCTGGCCGCCAGGTTACTCTCCAGCTCCAGGAAGGGCATCGTAAAGCGGTGGCAGCGGTGCGGCGCGGCGGGTCCTGTAGCTCCAGGGCCGGGCCAAGGGGGAGGGGGTTGTGTCGGAAATGGTTGGAGCACCGGGCAGGGGCGGGGTATGGGAGGAGAGGGGCGGACAGTCAGGGGATTGGGGAGGAGAGGGGCTGGTGTGGGGATTGGAGAGTAGAGGGGCTGGTGTGGGGATTGGGGAGGAGAGGGGCTGGTGTGGGGATTGGGGAGGAGAGGGGCTGGTGTGGGGATTGGAGAGTAGAGGGGCCGGTGTGGGGATTGGGGAGGAGAGGGGCTGGTGTGGGGATTGGAGAGGAGAGGGGCTGGTGTGGGGATTGGGGAGGAGAGGGGCTGGTGTGGGGATTGGGGAGGAGAGGGGCTGGTGTGGGGATTGGAGAGGAGAGGGGCTGGTGTGGGGATTGGGGAGGAGAGGGGCTGGTGTGGGGATTGGGGAGGAGAGGGGCTGGTGTGGGGATTGGGGAGGAGAGGGGCTGGTGTGGGGATTGGGGAGGAGAGGGGCTGGTGTGGGGATTGGGGAGGAGAGGGGCTGGTGTGGGGATTGGAGAGTAGAGGGGCCGGTGTGGGGATTGGGGAGGAGAGGGGCTGGTGTGGGGATTGGGGAGGAGAGGGGCTGGTGTGGGGATTGGGGAGGAGAGGGGCTGGTGTGGGGATTGGGGAGGAGAGGGGCTGGTGTGGGGATTGGAGAGTAGAGGGGCCGGTGTGGGGATTGGGGCGGACAGTCAGGGGATTGGAGAGTAGAGGGGTGGACAGTCAGGGGATTGGAGAGTAGAGAGGTGGGCAGTCAGGGGATTGGGGAGGAGAGGGGCCGGTGTGGGGTTGAGGAGGTGTGGGGTTGAAGAGGGAGGGCTGTGTGTGTGGGGGGGGGGGGGGGGGGTCTGTGCATTCCGCACATACACAGGGACCAAGGGAAAGAGACAGCTGAATGTACAGCCCAGCTCCCACTATACCCACCCTTGTATACCCATCCTTGTATACCCATACCTATACCCACCCATCCTAGACTGTGGAACAGCATCCCTCTCCCCATCAGAACTGCCCCCTCCATCGACTCCTTTAAGTCCAGGCTCAAACCCTATTTCTACTCCCTAGCGTTTGAGGCCCTCTGAGGGGGCGCTGTGAACTGTTTATGTATGTGCTGTTATGTTTGTGTGCCATTATGTATGTTCGTTCTTAGTACCTAAGCTGATGTACAGCACCTTGGTCAACGTGGGTTGTTTTTAAATGTGCTATACAAATAAAATTGTCTTGACTTGACTTGACTTGTGCAAATACTGATGCTTTCCGTTTCTCCTAGTGTAAAGTGAGGGGGTGTTTGGAGTCACTGTGATGGATGTTTGTGTTGGGGTTGTGTCTTGTGTTTTTGTACTGCTGGCTAAGTAATCTCGTTCTAAACGAATGACAAATAAAGCTATTTTGGATTTTTTGGATTTTGCTGGAAGATCAATAGTGAAAGACGGTCTTTGGACTGCGTGAAACTTGTAGCTCTTCCAGCACAGTGAGAGTGCGTGAGAGAATGTTGACACACAAATTCGTGAAGCGTTCCATATTTTTGCAAAAGGGGAGATGAATGATATAAGGAATTGGAGACCCATCACATTGTTGAATGTAGATTACAAGATCCTGTCTAAGGCCATCGCCAACCGGGTCAAGTCTGCTCTGGGACGGGTGATCCACCCGGTCCAAACCTGTGCTGTACCTGGCAGGAAAATCTCAGACAGCCTGGTGCTGCTGAGAGATACCATTGCCTATGTGCAGGACAGACGGGTGGATGCCTGCCTGGTCAGCTTGGACCAGGAGAAAGCCTTCGGCAGGATATTGCACACGTACATGAGGGACGTGCTCTCCAAAATGGGCTTTGGGGAGGAAATCAGGAAGTGGATCCAACTGCTCTACACCGATATCTGTAGTGCAGTCCAAATCAATGGGTGGGAATCAGACAGCTTCCCCGTCAGGTCTGGAGTCAGGCAGGGTTGCCCTCTCTCCCCTATCTTGTTCGTCTGTTGCATTGAGCCCTTTGCCGAGTCCATCAGGAAGGATGCGGGCATAAGAGGAGTGACATTGCCAGGCAGTGGGGCACTCGTCAAGACCTCCCTGTACATGGACGATGAAACCGTCTTTTGCTTGGATCCAGGGTCGGTCCGCAGACTGATTAGCGTCTGCGACCAGTTTGAGTTGGCCACGGGGGCCAGGGTAAACCGCAGGTAGAGCGAGGCCAAGCTCTTTGGCAACTGGCCCGACCGATCTTCCATCCCCTTCACCATCAAGCCTGACTTCTTGAAGGTGCTGGGGATCTGGTTCGGGAAGGCTGAGGCGTGTGACAAGAATTGGCTGGAGCGGATAGCCAAGGTGGGGAAAAATCTAGAGTTGTGGAAGCAGCGCTCCCTCTCCTTCACAGGGAAAAATCTGGTCATCAGGTGTGAGGTGCTCTCGGGGCTGCTGTACTTGGCGCAAGTGTGGCCCGTCCCTCCCTCCTACGCCACGGGGATCACCCGGGCCGTCTTCCGCTTCATCTGGGGGTCAACGATGGACCGGGTGCGATGGGCCACAATGCACAAGTCGGCAGACAACGGGGGTAAAAGCGTGCCCAACCTCGCCCTCATCCTGATGGCCACCTTCGTGTGTGGCTGCATCAGGCGGAGCGTAGAGCCAAGGCACGTGGGCACCAAGTGCCACTACCTGCTGAGGTTCTACCTGTCCCCGGTGTTGAAGGATGGGCCTGGCGCAGATGCCACGCAATGTGCCAGTCAGCTGGACATTGCCGCACCATCTGTCGCTCGTGGAAAGGTTCTTCCGGACCAACACTTTTGACCACAAGTCCATCGGGCAGTGGTCAGCACGGAACATCCTGCAGGCTCTGCAGAGGAATGACTCCATGGATCCTGTGGCGTGGTTCCCAGAGCAGATTGCCCAGCTTGTCTGGTAAAATGCCTCATCGCCAGAACTCACCAACAAGCACCAAGACCTGGCTTGGCTGGCGGTGAGGGGAGCTCTCCCAGTTAGATCCTTCCTGCACCGCCGGAACCTCAGTACCTGCGCATGCTGCTCTCGGGATGGCTGCTATGGAGAGGAGACGGTTGCCCACCTCTTCACAGAGTGTGGATTTGCCAAGAGAGTCTGGAAAGGTTTGCAGGGGTCCCTGTCACGATTTATTCCAAGCAGCTCGGTCACAGAGGACTCTGTGATCTACAAACTGTTCCCAGGGACGCATTCAGAGATCGACATCAAGTGGTGCTGGAAGGTCATCAACTCGGTGAAAGACGCTCTTTGGTCTGCCGATCCTTGTTGACCCCCCAGCGGAGCGAGCTGTCCGTCAGGGAATGTTGCCGACTGGCCCGCTGCAGACTGCAGGGGAACGTGCTGAGGGACGCACTGAAGCTTGGTGCAGCCAATGCCAAGGCTCTGTGGGGGAGGACCACAGTCTAGGGTCCTTCCGTTGCTGGACATGGGGGCCAGGGTGTGGTGGAGACGCCCCTCCAAATAAGGGAAGGGATTCTGGGTAAATCTGGCAATGAATATCTGTATTGAATGTATAATCTCCGGGAATGTTGGATGAAGTTTTTGAAAAGAAAATGTTTTGTAAATATTTATTACTGGAATAAAGTTTTTTTAAATATATATTTTTTAAATGTTGCCAACTGGCCTATTCCAGACAATCGGAGTACGAGCTGAGGGAGCCACTGAAGCTTGATGCAGCCAACGTGTTATGTGGGGGAGGATCACAGTCTAGGGTCGTGGACGTTGAGGGACAGGGTTGGAGGGGACACTCCACAAACAGGGGAAGGGATAATCACCCCGGGGACATACATGAGTGGCAATGGTATTTGATTAAAAATATGTGTGAAAATTAGCTACTCAGCATGACACTATTGAATATACAGATTAAACCCCGTGAATATATTAAGAGTTTTTGCAGTTTTGTTTAGTATATTTTTTGTTTTTAATATTTTCCAAATTCTGATTATTTTTGGAACAACTCTGGCTCAATATTAAGTGAGGTGAGGTTGAGAACGCTGGTTCAAGGTGTGACTATGTAGCCAGGTCCCAATTGAAGACACAAGAGGCTGCAGATGCGAGAATCTTGTCCTGAGGAAGGGTGCCGAACCAAAACATCAGCTCTCCATTTCCAGTCTGACCCACTGGGTACGAACTGTATTTGGCTTATGCGGAAGAACAGCACCTCATATTGCTCCTGCAACCTAATGGTACAAACATTGAATTCTCCAATGTTAAGACAGTACATCCACAAGCACCCCCCCCCCCCCCCCCCCCCCCCCCCCGCACTTATCCTCCACCCCCCTCCCTTTCTCCCACCACCATTGTCACACCAGGGAATTGTGGAAGGAACAGTCTCTACGGAAGGCAGAATGGGATGGAGATGGGAGGATGAGATTAGTGCTGGGATCATGTTGGATGTGATGGAAATGTTGGAGGACGATGCATTGGATGCGGAGGCTGGTGGGATAAAAGTTGAAGACCAGGGGAACCCTGTATTTGTTGCGTCTGAGGAGAGAGGAAGCGAGAGCAGACCTCTGTGACATGAGTGAAGGACCCATCTATGACAGCCAGGCCATATTCACACAAGAAATCCTTGTCTGCTTGGGATTGGGTCAGTGGTGGAGAATCACAGTTTGTATGTTTGTTGTGTGATTTTTGAGTGTGTGTTTGTGTGTGTGTATATATATGTATGTGTGCGTACTTGTGAGTATGTGTATATATACACAATTAACTTTTCTTTTCTCTCGTTTATCATATTGTTTACAGTGTACTATGTTTGCATATTCTGTTGTGCTGCAGCAAGTAAAGAATTTCATTGTTCTACCTAGGACATATGCCAATAAAACATTCTTGACCTTCCAGTGGACAGAATAATAACAAACTTCTGAAGACAGCCAAATTCGAAAGGTTTTTTGGGAAGGCCTTGTAAAGAGGGCAGTTGATGGCACAGAAACAGTAGATCCAGCACTTGCTTCAGTCTGAAGAAGGGTCTCGACCCAAAACGTCACCCATTCCTTCTCTCCTGAGATGCTGCCTGACCTGCTGAGTTACTCCAGTATTTTGTGAATAAATACCTTCGATTTGTACCAGCATCTGCAGTTATTTTCTTATACATCTAGCACTTGCTAGTGATTTCTAGAAATGAAAAGTAGGGACGTTCTGTTAAACCTGAATCAAATGCATTAGGAACTGCAGAAGTTGGAATCTTGTGTGGAACTCAGTGCCGGAGTGAAGTGCTGGAGTAACTCAGCGGGTCAGGCAGCATCTCTGGAGGAAAAAAAGGTTAAGTTTCTGGTCGGGACCCTTCAGTCGGAAATTGTGACCCAAAATGTCACCCATCCTTTTCCTCAGAGGTACTCCAGCATTTTTTTGTGTGTATCTTCAGTATATACCAGCATCTGCAGTTCATTTCTACACATTTTGTCTGATCCACTGTCAAATCTCCTCCAGGTATCCCCACTTGAAGAAGTGCTCCTCCTCTACTCTACTCTACTCCACTCTCCTCTCCTCTCCTCTCCTCTCCTCTACTCTACTCTATTCCACTCCCCTCCCCTCTCCTCTCCTCTCCTCTCCTCTCCTCTCCTCTCCTCTCCTCTCCTCTCCTCTCCTCTCCTCTACTCTCCTCTCCTCTCCTCTCCTCTACTCTACTCTTGTTCCATTCAGTTGAAGGAGAGCGAGAGCAGAATTGTAGGACCGGGGAGACATGGATAAGGGATCTATCCACAGGGGGACAAACCACTTTACTGATGAAAGAGGACATCTCGGATATCCTCAAGTGAGAAGGTCTCATCTTGGGAGCAGATCCAGTGGAGGTGGACATAGTGAGAACACGGGATGATATGAACAACACCGACAATTTTCATTTCATCTGCATTATTATAGAAGATGGACACAGAATGCTGGAGTAACTCAGCGGGACAGGCAGCATCTCTGGATGGACGTTTCAGATGGAGACCCTTCTTCAGACGTGACCCATTCTGCAACTTAATGACCACTAATAACCGCACTGCTTACTTTTGTGCAGTGGCGAGGATATTACTCTGAGACATTTGGGTTTGGTCTCCAGGCGTGCTGCTGCCCGGCTCCAGCTCTTCCGTCCCGTGTTTCACATGTTGTTCGCACTGGTCTAACGTTAACAGTCCAACATTAACTGTTCTGTGCTCCCGAGGAAGTCCACCCCGACAAGGACTTCCTCTCCCACCGAAGGCAGAGTCCGGGCTGGCTTGAACAAACTCCAGGCAGCGATAAGAGTTGCTTTTTTACTCATTAGCTCGGCAGTCTCCTGTGATCTTTGGACTTGGCGGAGGAGAGGCGTCGTTGTGGAGCCCGAGTCAGACGACTGTCCAGCCAGCCAGCCCTCCAGCCAGCCAGCCAGCCAGCCAGCCCTCCAGCCAGCCAGCCCTCCAGCCAGCCAGCCCTCCAGCCAGCCAGCCCTCCAGCCAGCCAGCCCTCCAGCCAGCCAGCCCTCCAGCCAGCCAGCCCTCCAGCCAGCCAGCCCTCCAGCCAGCCAGCCCTCCAGCCAGCCAGCCCTCCAGCCAGCCAGCCCTCCAGCCAGCCAGCCCTCCAGCCAGCCAGCCCTCCAGCCAGCCCTCCAGCCAGTGTCGGTGTGTCGCCCACTAACCCCAGCCTCGCCACACCATGGGTCTCCAACTGTACCTCGACCTGAACTCGCAGCCCTGCCGCGCCGTCTACATCTTCGCCAAGAAAAATAACATCGCCTTCGACTTCAAGCTCGTGAGCCTGCTAGAAGGTAGGCGAAGAGGCACCCTCTCCACATCTCCCCCCGCCCCCCATCTCCCCCACCCACCCTCCACACCACATCTTCCCACCTCACCCTCCCCCCCCCCTCTCTCCCTCCGCATTCACCACCCCCTCACCACACCACACATTCCCCACTATTTCACAACCCCTCCACTCCACTACTCCACCCCCTCCTCGTCCTTTTCCCATTTCTTTCCTGGTTCCTTTCAGACCCAAATCCCACTTTCTCCAGTTGAATCCATGTGACCCACTGAGTCACCCTGACACCCACCCCCCCCCCCCCCCCCGCCCTTCTCCTGCTTTCCTTTTCTTCCCCTGAACCTCGTCTCTTTCAGTCTCCACCCCATTTCCACCTCTCCTCTCCTCTATATTCTCTGCTACCTCCTGTTCGCTGCCCTCCTTTCTCTGTGCCCTTCTCTCTTTCCCCCCTCTCCCCGCTGCCGTCTCGCACCCTCTGACCAGGACACAGGGACCCGTGGCTGTGGTGTGATCTCCAAGTCCTATCCTGTCCACAGGCCAACAATACAGTGAGGGATTTGAAAAGGTCAACCTGCTGAAACGAGTGCCAGCTCTGAAGGATGGGGACTTCACAATGGCGGAGAGGTTGGTGCAAATCTCCAGTCCCAGCTCTCTTAGCAAATGTAGTGCACAGAGCTGAGGTGGGTGATGCAGGAGGGACTTGCCTCAGGCTCTGCAGGTTTTCTTACTGAGTGAAGTGATTAGAACACACAGGAAGGCTTGCTGTGTCCTTCACTTCGCAGAGACAACCCTAAAGCCAAGGCAGCGTTTAGAGAACATCACCACTGGTGCTGTAAAATAAGATCCCAATCACCACACTAGCCACTGGCTAGTGCCAGCCACTGGTGATAGGCACTGGTGACAGCCACTGGCTAGTGCCAGCCACTGGCTAGTGCCAGCCACTGGTGACAGCCACTGGCACACCCATGTGCTCTTGGAGATGTTGGCAGAGGATTTCTAACCTCCAGCAGAGGAAGGGTTAATGTTCCCCACTCCTCTCTCCACACGCTCACTGCGGCACCAAAGTAGCTCAGGTGGTCGAGCTGCTGCCACACAGCTCCAGAGATCTGGATCCAGTCCCGACTTTGGCCTCCATCTGTGTGAAGTTTGCACATTTCTCCTGTGACCATGTGGATTTCCTCCCAGGTCCCAAGACATGTCGGTCGGTGGGTTTATTGGCTGCTGCAAATTGCCCCTGGCGTGTGGGTGAGTGGTAGAAACTGGGAGGAGTTGAGGAAAATAAAGTCACTAATATAGGATTAGTGTTATATGGGTGGTTGATCGTCAGCATGGGCTCAGTGGGCTGAAGGGTCTGTTTCCATGCCGTATCTCAACATGATTCTAGTAGTCTGTGAGACACGTCAAGGTCTCACGACATTTTAAAAGTATCTGGATGAGCTTCAGGGGAAGCTTGTGTGGTCACAGGAAGAACGTGCCAACTCCACACGGACGGTGCCCGAGGTTGATGTTGAACCCAGGTTGGTGGAGCCATGAAGCAGTGGCTCTGCTCGAGCAAGGTTGGGTGTAGCAGGCCTGACAATGGCAAGCTGAGGTATGACTGCCAGTAGCACCAAGCATGGGTGGGGACAATGGCGGGCAGGGTTGGGGCTGCCGCAGGGTGATGCCAGGTGAGAGAAGCATTGGCGATGGGTCAACCCAACGGAGAGTGATGCTGTAACCTCTCCTGCAGTGTGGCCATTCTGAAATACCTGGCTGCCAAATACCAGACTCCCAACCACTGGTACCCAGCCGACCTCCAGCAAAGGGCTCGTGTGGACGAATATCTCGCCTGGCAGCACACAACCATAAGGTTCCACGGATCAAGGCTCTACATGTTCAAGGTAAACTTGTCAATTCCCTCCACACTCACTCACCCTCCTCCTCCAGTGTTCCCGCCAACACTCACTCCCTGTCCTCTAACACTCTGCCTCTTGGTCTGCCTCTAGCTTTCTTACAGTAAGTTGCTGCTTTGAAACCCTCACCTTGAAAGAGGTTTTGCTGGTTGCAGCAATTGGCTAATGTGGCTGATAGTGTTTATTTGCTTTGCAAATCTACTGACCTCTTCCTGCCGCTGAAGGTCAACAACTAGCTCGCATTATGATTATTCACTCATTTTGTGCCCCTCAACCACAGCCCAGGCTTATCTCTTCCTTCACAGACTGAGTGAGGCTGTTCTTTGTCGAGTCAGTGCAGCCCACAAAACAATGCCTCTGCTCCTGCCCTGGTTCAGTGCAATGTTTCTCCAGGTATATACAGAAATGACTTTCAAGGGCACCTTGAACTTTTAGTGCGTTGCTAAGCCACAGCCTTGCAGCAGAGGAGAGGAGAAGGGCCATTGGAGCCACCGCGTGCAGTGTGGTGGGGAAATCTTCCCCCCTTACCTGTGCTCTAGAAGATTTGCACTGCCACCGACAGTCAAGGCACAGCCTGTATTCATCATGGGGGGGGGGGGGGGGGCAGAGGTGAGGAGCAGTGGTCATTTGTCAGAGCCAGAGTTTAGGGGTTATGGATGCAGATCATAACATCATAGGTGATAGGAGCAGAATGATGCCATCCGGCCCATCAAGTCTACTCTGCCATTCAATCATGGCTGATCTATCTCTCCCTCCTAAACCCATTCTCCTGCCTTCTCCCCATGACCTCTGACACCCGTACGGATGACAGCAAGATCAAGATGACTATCAAAAACTCCCTCACCTGCATCCACCAGGTTGCCAGGTTTTGTTCTATTCCTCCTGTCTTACAGCTTTCTTCCCCTCATCCTTCGCAGCAGGTTCCCAACCCGAAATGTCACCATGTTCTCCAGACGTGCTGCCTGGCCCACTAAACTACTGCAGCACTTTGTGTATTTATTTGTAAACCAGCTTCTGCAGTTCCTTATTTCAGCAAGGACAAGATGGGGAGTCAAACAGCGTCAGAGGAGGTGATGGAGTTCTGTTGAAGGCCGGGGTGTGGGAAGGGGGTTGACACTGTGTGCGGAGGCACAACAGAAGGGGGAGAACGGCGGGGTGCAGTTGAAGTGTGGAAGGAGATGGCAGAACTCAGTGGGTGATTGAATGAGTTGGGGAGCGATAGGGAGCTCATCAATCTTATGGAAGAATGTGGAAAGGTCAAAGTTGGAAGGTTAGGTTGGAGGGGAGGTCAGAGATCACGGAGAGAACTGCAGGAGTGAGATTGCAAGGGTTAGTGAGTGTGAGTGTGAGTCCTGTCACATGGTTTGTTATTTGCAAACTCTCAATGCCACAGTCCCTTCCAGGTTTCCTGAAGTTGGG